>NC_056744.1:246659375-246729375 GCF_019279795.1 Protopterus annectens
GATTGCTATTTGTAGTACTGGAAACAAACACCCCTGCATGCAAAGATGGACCTTAAGTCCTCACTGTCATGTTCCTGGTGTGTGAGCTATGTCCCATTAAATATTTCCTACTGGATAATGATCTGACATGTAGAAAATAACTGCAGACTACTGTGTGTATAGCACATTTCAGCGAGGGCTGCCATCATATGTTATGGTCATACCTATTGGTGTCAGACGTGTATCTGTCGACACATTCATCCTAATGCATAGCTAGTTGGCTAGCTGATGTCTGTCAGTCCTCTCTACAGATGTGCAGATGTCAGGTATCCATCATGGATACTTACAGGCAATCTGTGCTTGACTGACACTGACATGTCTGCCCAGCTGTGTTATAAATGTCACAGATAGGACTCCACACCCTTTATGCACCACATGCCATGGATTCCTCAACTACACTACCACAGTCAACAGAACATGCTTGGGTACAGGTCTCCAAGACAGACACTAACCATGTTATGTAATACATGTTGCATTACATGTCAACTGAAGCACCTCACTGGCCCTCTGCAAGAGGCACCTAGAGGATTGGCTGGTGCATGTCACTCTCACCCTGAGGATCACCCCAGTGGTGTCTGTTGATATATGGCCTACTGGCACATGGCAGTTGGCATGATATCACTGTACACACATCACTTCCCATCTCTCCATGGACAATAGCCTGGTACACACCTATGAACACCTGCACCGATGCAGCCCAGTACTGACAAATGTGTACATGTGTGGTACTGAGAATATCAGTGTCTGTGTGTTTGTAGACCTGTAGTTGGGAATACCCTGAGCCCCTTCACACCCACTGGACCACCCATTGCCATAGTTAGATGTGGCTGCTGCTGTACCAGACATTACATGTACCTTGTTACGCTCATCTCCCTAAGAGCTACCTGGGCCTTGTAGTACTAGCACAACACTGTTGTACAAATGGGTTGATAGGCATGGGATACCCACTGAGTTCTGGCAAGTGTGTGTATGTGTGTATATATGTAGGGTACAGCATTCTGAGGCCACATACTCTTATTACAATATGCATTTCCACACAGTATAAGGGATAGTGATGCTGGTGCCCATAAGGGAGGCATGAAAATGCATCAACCTACTATGCCTGTGCATGTACATTAGATTCATATCCCTATAGTAGCACTCTTGGGATGGCCAAGGGGTTGTATTGCAGTCCTGGTCAATGTGTGATGGTGGGTATGTCAAACTGTCATCATGGGTTCTAGTGCATAGAATATCCACAATGGAGCGTGGGTGCTGGATATACTGTCATTACACAATGGTACACCCGGTACATGTCCCATGTACCACTGTATGGTGACCACTGTCACCATCAACCATATAGGTAACTGTTAACACTATCCAGCCCAGTTATGCATGTGCTGTGTGCAACCTACCTGTAACACAATGGACACACTGACAAGGTAATTAGCACTGATAGGCCCAGGTCTCTCAGATGTGTGTCTGACTGTTATGTGTTTGTCAATGTGTATATGAAGGTGTGTCACGCTATGTATTGTCCATAAACAACCATTACATCCCCCATTACCATACTGTACATGCCTGGGGATGTTCTGAATGTAACATGTAACCTGGAACACACCTCATCTTAAAAGATGTGTGGTGTGTGCAATTAAAGTCATACACATCAGTAGCACAACATACCTAGGTAGGGGTCTAGTCCCAGTGTTGCCAAGTAAGAGTGTGCGTGTATGTGGAGGGATCTATTTCAGGTTGCAGAATATACATGTCCCAGGGGATCATCTGTCCAAGAACTGCGTGGAATATGTTAACATTTCACAGGTATCATCCTGTGGACATACATTCCATCACAACTAGTGTTAGATGTGTAAATGGTGTCTTCCCCACTATATAGGTGTGCAGCAATATTGGGGTTGGTATATATAACTGGGTGTGGCTGTTGTGGACACAGCCAACATCATTGCAGTTACTGTTGAGTGTATCCCCCCATGTAGCTGGCCGTAATACTATACAGTTCATGTTAACAGGTTAGGTAGTTGTCTATCACACTATCTGTGGCTCTACAGCACCTCTCACCCTCCAAATGACAGGGTTATGCCACCCACACCAACACACATAAGTTTACCAAGTTGATGATTACATTACACTGGGGAAGGGGACATATACCCTGCCAGTACCATCGTCAAAGACATTAAACTAGCGGACTGCTTATTCCACAATGTGTTGTTCTGTACAGTCTGGCTTGGTAGAATTACACAGGCTACAATGGGTTCCTTGCACAGGTACATACATCCATGTGTACAGTATTCTCTGTATAGTGCATCAACACTAAAGCCTCTGTGTGTGTTACACACAAACATGTGGTGTGTACCACCTAGTACAACTACCATTGTCCACTGTAGATGGGCTGCTAACAGCAGCCACCATGCACTCACCTGTATACACCACCCCCAGACCTATTGCCATGTGGCACAGGTAGTAACTGTTATACAGACCTGTGACATGTGTTCACCTGTACCCAGCATTTGGCACAGCCACGGTGTCACCACAGTGCCTTACCCCTTGTGAGATATGACAGCAGACCATCCTCCTGCTGACACATGGACACCTACAACACAAATGGATAACATTATGGAGACCACAATCACTCAGTGTTAATAACAGCTATAATGCATCATGGCTGGACAGGTACACATCCTGACATGTAGACATTAAACATTACTGCTGACAACATGGTACACAGCAGTACATTGGTACACTGTAGTACAGTCACTGTGTGCATCAGAACCATATTAGCCTGTCCCTGCATCGATGTTATGGAAGACAGGGATGTGGCACAGGTATCATCATATACACAGGGTGTGTTGTTGGTTTGCCAGAGACCTATGCTGGGCCATATGTTTGACACCATGTGTGTGAGTGAGGGGTTTTAATAAGTGATATGGCCGTGGTGATGTGGTGTATCTAGGTATGGGGTTGCCCTAATTGTGTTTGTATTGTGTGTGAGTATGCATGCACACAGTTCTGCCATCTGGCTGCCCTATACAGATGTTTATTGGACAGCTGCAGACCATACCTGGCAGGGTGTGCAGTTCACCGCCTCTGGCCACAAACACAAGAACTGTGCCTGCCAGGGGTTCCATGGGCACGCCAGGTACAAGCCATGGTATGGTACTCTCCCCTGATGATGACATATGTCTGATGGAACCAGGACCCTCCTGGGACTGGCCAGGGCCACATGCACGTGGCCTGCTGTGGTGTGGTGTGGATAGTGCCCCCCCTGTAGTGCTGGGGCTGGTACTGTCACTATGGGAGGGGTTTGGTGTCCTTGCACATCCATGTCGACCTCCAGCTGTTGGTGTTGCTGGCCTACATCCATGTGGTCATCACACCACTCCTACCATATGCTCTGGCATGGACAATCCACGGTCGATGAGTCCCACCATCTCACCCCACCATCTATCCATGACCTCTGTAAAATAACAGAGGGTACCTGCAAGATCATGGATGTTGTCAGTTACAGCTGAAAGAGTAGCCCTCTGCCACCTCAGATCCTATTTGGAGTACCATTCCATACGTGCCTGTGCCTTCATGACAGCTTGAAACATGCATCTGGTGGTACCAGATGTGGCATTTCTGCCAGGAGCACGATGACCAGCAGCCCTCCAAAGGGCACCCCAGTACATCTGCCTATGTGGTACCCTGATGGACATCCAGCTATGGCTGCTGTGTCCAGACACAGCAGCCATAGATACCACACTGTCATGAGCACTGCCACCAATCGCCAACTGTCCCTCTGCTATGGCCACTGGTGATGGGGTATATATAGGCACTGTGACTGTGCGTTGGGATGGGGTGGATAACATGGGGATGTCAAATGATGGCGCAGTTTCAGCCTCTGACAACCGCTCCTGTGCCTCAACACACCTATCATCATTTTCAGTGTTTGTATGGACACCAACATCAGATTGCCTGCAGGAGGGACCCTGACCCACCTCGCCACCTGTGGGGGGAAAACAAGAAATGGACTTTAAGACCTGTACATCATTGCTTAACAGCACACACACACACACACACACACACACACACACACACACACACACACACACACACACACACACACACACACACAAACAAACACACACACACACACGCACACACATGCACACACAGCCTGACATTCCACCATAATACTTACCTGTCCCTGAGGTTACAGACTGTCCCAAGTTTATTCTCTTAGGTTTCCCATCCTGCATCACACTTGGAAACTTACACTCATTAATAACTATCATTAACATATCATTCTTCTAATTGCCTAGACATGTTATCACAAAACATGACTTGTTACTCCATTACCTCTTTGACTTGATTGGAGTCGGTTTTACAAAGACTCACTGCTGCCATCCACTGTTCACCCAAGGTTTGTCCAGACATCATGAGTATGGCCCCCATATGTTAGGGGCTACTACACTCACTCAATAATATCATGCACTGGAGTGTCATACATAACTATTGCTCAGTAGATGCAAGATCTGTTGCTCTATTAACTTATTATGTGGACAACAGTAATATTTGGAAACACTCACTGATGTTGTCTAGCAATTCCCCAATGCATCTGCAGTGTTGCAAATGTGGGTATTCTTTCACCTTTCTGCTGATTGCAATTATAACAGTATACCTGGTGTCTAATATCCCTCCCAATGCATGTTACACACTACAAACCTTATTATACTATCATCTATCCTGAGATTACATGTCAGACAAGTATCCCTAGTGTCTCATGTGTCTGTCCATGTCCATGTACTGCACGATTTCAAAGGGAAGTTGAGAGGTATGAACAACCCCACAATCACACATGTGCATACATGGGCACACACACAAACACACACTCATATACACACATCCTACATACAGCAACCCCCCTCCACTCCACCAGATTGCACTTACAGACAAAATAATCCCCCACCCCCCACACACACACTTACAGGTGAGGTTGCACGAAGATATTACACACAGACCTGCGATTACCTATCTGTCAACATGCATGACATATGGTACTCAGCAGCTTGCAGTGCAGCTATAGTCAATCCATGCTAGCAACAGTATACATGTGTGTGATGCATGGGCTGTGTTAGTAGGTGATGCCCCTCCCCCTGGAACACACTGCACCCATGTACACAGTATTGCTCTGCACCTGTTTGGCACCCTGGCATGTACTGTGCACCATACCTCACAGGTGTACACACCATTGCTAAATCTGTATTACTGTGTCAGTTATGTCTGCTCTGCTGCTCACAACACCTATGTGGTTGTCTGACACATACCTGGGATGATATGTGGACAGATGTCATTTGTGAATGCCTGATGTCTGATTTACAGATGTCATCATCAGTGGTGCATGCATGGCCAATACAATACAATTAGACTGACAGCCATCAAACCTTACTGTGGCTATGAGGAGTGTACACACCCTTATTGATATGATGCCCCCTTCCTTGATATGCCATGGGACCACATTACTGCATATGTTAAAATTACATGAACCAGATATGTGTCATATGACCTGTACAACCAAATGTAGTGTCAAACAAATATGTTAGTTGTGCTGATGCTGACTAAGATGCATAAACTTTGTGGGTGCATATGTGCGCATGGCCCTGTCATAATGGTTTGTTGCACCTTCTGCCATGTGTACTACAGCAGTCACTAATCCTGGCAGGGGTATACTAGCATGGGCCATCTGCATTTGCCAGTATTTGGTCAGTCTACCCTACACATGTCCCCCAACTCTGGATGATTGCAAGGTCAACTCATGTGCACATCCCTTGGAGTTCACTAACTGCCATCACTATTACTGTGGAGTGAGGGTTATATCTGCCACAGTTCCTGACCCTGACTGTGTGCAGATACAGACATTTGTAACATCCTTTGGATCCCTGCTGCAGTGCACTGTTGTGTCATGATGACACCCTCTCCCACCTTCAGCCTTTCTACAGATGCTTGACAAATGTGGCCTACACATGTGTGTCAGTTTGCAGTGTCCCAAACACTGAACACCATGTGTAGCAACATAGTCCCAGCTAATGAATGGCAAACATGCAGGTGTACACTGGCACCGGCAAGGTACAGATGGGGATGATGGACCTGAGGTGGGGTGAGGTGTTGGTTGCACAGCACATGTATCTTACTTGATTTTGTCTGTAGGTTTCCAACGTGGTCTTGGTACAGCAGTACACATTGTAATGCATGCCTTTTGGGGACCTTTTCTGTTATGCATACACTACCTGTAGAGAGGCCTGGCTGATGTTTC
This sequence comes from Protopterus annectens, assembly GCF_019279795.1. Lineage (NCBI taxonomy): Eukaryota > Metazoa > Chordata > Ceratodontiformes > Protopteridae > Protopterus > Protopterus annectens. The sequence continues at coordinate 246,665,704 of NC_056744.1, forward strand.
CTTTGGTACAACTGTCCCATGTGATTACCTTAACATGTGGGCCATACGTATGGAGAGTCCAGGCAGTTGCTGACACGGGTACTGCACAGCTAGTACTTTCTAGACATTCCTGCATCTCCCTCAGTGTTGTGGCATTTTACTAGGCAGCCTGCATGACTGGTTTGCTACATGTGACATCACCTGTCTTGGATGGCCATCTGTTTATTTCCTACATTATTCCTGTCCCATACATCCTCTACACATACATGACTGTCTGCATTGTTTGCCATGGTATATGTAATAGTGAGGTATGGCTACATGTCCAACTCCTGGGTGCTACCTGTTGGGTATGGGGTCCAAGCCACAGCTGCCTCTGTTGCAGATAAGTGGGAACATTTGATGGTCAAACGTCTTGGACAGCAGACCATTTCCTGGTGTGACACTGGGGATGTGTACTTGCTGGAAGGTGCATTTTCATGAAGAATGCATGCAGTCAGTACCTCAACAGCTGCTTCCACTATATTTTATCTGGAATGTGTGCACACATGTGCTTCCAGTGTTTGTGAAGGCATGTATTCCCCATATTTGCTGTCCTAACATACAATTCCATATTACACACTCATTGCTCATATTAAGACCACATTGCAGGTTGTAAGGGTTGTGAACTGCGTATTGTGATATGCCATAGTGTAAATCTGTAATAGATGCCATTGTAATACTGGTATGTACACTGTTGTAGCACTGTATAAGGGTGATGTTTCACACATGTCCCTACTGTAGGCTATTTCTCCCACCATTATGTTCATCTCTGTGCACATACTTTGCAATGACAGGATGTTAGTTATATTTCAGGAGTCTGACATACCCTTCAGATACACCATCGTGGTGACCACTGTGATGCAGTGCAGTTAACAGCAACACTACATGAACATGTATGGCATGCATTATGGGTAGGTGTGTTAAATGTGTGCATGGAATATACCATGGCCATAACATGACTGGTGCATTGGCAAACCTGAACAAACACTGTACTCACCAGCTACAGGCTGCTGCCCTGGAGGTATACCAGAGGGACCTACACAAGTGTGTGAGAGATGTGATTTCAGTAGCCACAGCTGTGGCATTGGTACAGGGTGGGTACTGCATTACAGTACATCAACAGTACAAGCCCACAATACTACGGATTATGCACATCTGTTTATTACTACTACACAGCAACAGACTATATATATATATATGTCATCTCACATATGCATGATCTAACTGTACAGATGTGGATGGATATGCAACAGTGGTCTACTGATGTGCCCTGTGGCCTTATCTGCATTCTCTTCTACCATTGTGTGGGTAGCACCCACCTCCACTATGTTCTCTGCTATGTTGTGTAGGGTCCTGGGTATGGGACTTGCCATACCTCTCAACCTGGAAACATCAAAAATCTGGACAAGGTCCATGAAAAATAGGTACAAATCTGTATGCCGATTAACATCTAATTTGCATAAATAATTATGTAACCCCGCCCACTCCAATGGGATTGTGGGATACCAACTTTCAAATGCAAATTGAAGAACAGACAACCAAAACATGGCACCAGACCAGAGTCCCCCTGCAGCCATTGCAGTGTCCTGTTACCTGGCTATTTTGCCCCATTTACCATAAACACTAATGTATGCATACCATACCTCTCAACCTGGAAACATCAAAAATCTGGACAAAGGCCCATGAAAAGTAGGTACAACTGGACAAAAACTGGGATGCTGATTAATATAAAAGATACATACATACTCATGTAACTCTGCCAACTCTAATGGAATTGTAGAATACCAACATGAAAACTGAAGTTACTAAATAATAACAAATAATGGCAGACATTTTAATTCCAATATGAAGACTGAAGTCACTAAATAATAGCAAATAATGGAAGACATTTGAATTTCAGATCTCATATCTTTCAAAAAGTACATAATAATGCAAAACCTGTTATTCTAGCAAGTTATCAACTATCCAAGTTTGCAGGAGGCAATATTTAAAATCTGTCCCTATTTTTGGGGATGTGTCCTGCCATTATTTTTGGCTTTGTCCAGATTTCTCGCTCTGAGAGATTGAGAGGTTTGGACGGGATGCAGATCAACATTACAATTCAAAAGCAACAGAGTTTCCCATTCAAATGCAGCCCATTGAAACAATCTAAACTGACGAATGATAGCAGCACGTCATTTTAATAACTTGTTAACCAGGGTAGGATTCTCATTATCATTCTCAAAGGACCTTTCCGGGTGCCTCCATTTACTGGAAGGTCATTGCTTTGGTATTGGTGTGATGTATTCAAAAAAAATTATTTTCAAATAATTCAGCCATTTTTCTCCACATATTAAGGATGCTGCATTAGTAACTAAATATAATAAATGGAATGTTTAACAAGCATATAATTGCAACCAGCAGAATCTGACAAAAAGTGGTATAATAAATGGAACAAAATGTAAAGCTCCAGCAGCAGCCATTATAATGGTCATAACATTACTCAATCTCAGATTAAGTTGCAAGGAGAGTTTGCCTTACATACCTCCAGTTCTGCAGCAGCTTTAAAGGACCAAACCCCTGAAGTTTTAAGCAGTTTGTCAACAGCTCACAAAAGATATTACCTCAAAAATACAACTTATTCTAGAACTGGTAGAGGAGAAAAGGAAAAACTTCATGTGGTTGACTTGATACTGTTGAATATAACTTCACACTACAAATCCAGAAAACCAAAACTCTATTATTCTTCGCTGTCAGTAACACTAACATTTATTTACATTGCAACATGGCTTCTGGTATATATATCTACATTACTTCCTGTAAGCACAGCAATGTACCCAGATGCAAAGAAAGTTAAGAAGGTAAAACAGGAATGCAAAAATTAGTCACCCCTTGTTATAAGTTCGACCTGTTGGATAAAATCAATCAGCTCAACAGATAGGAAAAAATATTATCTTCGTACTATTTGTAAGTTGTAACATTTGCTCAGATGTCCATAAAGCTGAATTTATGAAGGTCCAGGTCTCAGTCTACATAGAATTTGTTTTCCCCCACCCATGTGAAGCAGTCTCATTACAGTTAAATAGCTGTCTCAGGCTTGAGCATTCTAGAACTCATAAGCAGGACTCCCCTCATTGTTTCACTCCAAATCACTCAAGCTTTTGACTTCTCATTTCTACCCAACAAGTTCCCTCTCCTATTTCCAACATATTGAAACATTCACCACTTGTAATTATTTTCTGAACCACAGAATATTTTGGGAAGAATTTATTACTTCTTTACAGTCAACTTTAAAAGGCGATCCAAATAGCCAATTGACCGTACATGTGTTAATGTGTTTTTCTCAATCTTCTGCAACATGTTTTTCCTGTGTGTTAAGTCAGGCATCCTGCATCAACCCACCCACAACTGTCTATAATCATCAGTTCTTGTCTGATGTTAATTCTGTGGTGACCTATCCAAAACTTTACCAGAAAGTGACAGCGATCTGCCAAGATCGTACCACCACTGGCCAGTCTACTCACATACGGTCCTATAGGTGACAGTGCATTCCTTTGCAATTTAAGTGTTGTTCTGATGTTATGGGCATTTTATTTAGTGTAAAATATTACACCGCCAACCACTTTAAATTACAACATAAATAATTTCCTACCACCGTATCTAAATTTCTACTGTTGATTGTTAAACTGTAAAATAAAACTCACTAATACCAGATTTCATAATAGACGAAGATAAATACAAGTGTTTACATGTTGCTAGACTAAGTACACTTTTAGAACTGCATAGTACTAACTCCTGTGTTCCCAGTTTCTAATTTTCAACTAGCTGCAGTGTCCAAGGCCTGTGTTTTTTATTTACTTTATTACTCTATCGACACCAATTTGCTCAGATAAATGCACAAAATACACAGTTTATTTGAGAAAGCTCCTAAACGTCTACAAATTCAGATTAAACTGCAAATCACATACACACACACACACACACACACACACACACACACACACACACACACCCAAACACACACACACACACACACACACACACAAATAAAGGTCTTGGCGAGGCTTCTAAATAAAATAAATCCTTTCTGCCCATACTTACTTCTTCTCTGTTGGTTCCTCGCGGCCCTCTGTTCCTGCCGTCCCATGCTGCTACCATCCGTCCACTGTATCCATCATTTGCTTCAGCTTCTCGCCAGGCCCCTCTGTTCCTCGCTGTATCCATGTTTCCACATCCCCATTTGCTTCTTCAGCTTCTTAGCCTGATGCTATCCATGTTGTCCACATTTGCTTCAGCTTCCAATCCTGGCCTTATACTGCTGCTATCCACGCTTCAACTTCGGTTAATTCCAACCGCCAGCCAGAATGAAGATGCGAGCTCATTGAGCTCAATTCCGACTGCTGGTAGCCTGACGGCACTGACGCCAAGACTTGATGATGTCAGCTCCAGCAAAATTTTAAAAAGAAATGAAAATCGGAATGAAGGGGTGCCACTTTGGAATCGTGGCACCCCTTCAATTGGTGACTCAAAAACCGAGTAATTCGGGACAGTTGGGAGGTCTGGGACTTGCAATAGTTGGTTCTGTGTTGCAGGGCAGATCTGTTTGGCTGTGGAGGAGGGGGTGATATCAAAATTTAGAAGAGGTACTTAGCTTGGGCCCCCTCCTCCCCATTAATGGTGTCTTTAGTCATATATGTATTTGTTATGCTCTCTTTTATATCTGTAGATATATATCTGTATATCACATAAAAAATCAGCCCCTGTCCAGACCAAAAACCACCAGAAATGACGAAGTTGCCACACAATGTATTGTAATAAATCCAGTAAAAATGAGCAACAGCTTACTTTGAAATTATCTGCATGTAAGAACAATTGGATAAAAAATTAACCATTTAAAACACAGTAAAATACATGAGTGAAAAAATAATGAGTACATATTGAAGTGCATATAAAGGCTACTATAAATTCCTAGCCCTTGATTTTAAAACATGTAAGAGAGACAAATGATTGTTAATACCTGGGAGTTCAGTGGCATTTAGTAATAATTTCCAATTTAATTCCCTTGTCTCTAATTTGTTCCCCCAGTCACCTCCCCTCACATTCTGTCTAACAGTGTCCACGATACCAAACTTAAAACCCCAAAAATTGTTACAGGTCTGCACATGTTTGTACAGGGCATTGTTATTATTTTCAGTCTGAATTGCATAAAGATGCTCGTATATTCCCCTCCTCGGGGTTCTCTCAGTCTTCCCTATGTAAAACATATTACACCCTTGGCACACACCCATGTAAACTAACCCCTTCGTGTGACAATTACCCTTTGCCAGCTGAATTCTTTGCAAAGGGTCCCCCAACCAAGTCTCTTTACTATCTAAGATATGATGACATTGATTGCATCTCCTGCATTTTGTAGTCCCTCTTAAAGGTCCTGTTTTTATTCTGAGGTGCTCAAGTAAGATTTTTAAATTATGACCCACTTTTTTAGGGAACAAAGGTCGTTCATCCAAGGCATTGATTAGGTGTTCATTTCCCTGCAGGATAACCCAATTTTTAGAAAGAATATCCTGGACTTTTCTACAAAATGAACCGTACTGTATCACCACTGAATTAAAAAAAACTACTGTTGTTACCTAACATTTGGACATTTGTCTCCATTTGATGTTGACCAAGTAATGGGGTATACTTCTTACCCCATCCTTCTAGAACTTCTCCCCGTAAATTGTATATTAGTTCCTCAGGGTATCCTCTATTTACAAACATGTGGGTAAGTTGTACCAATTCATCTTCAAAATTCATTAAAGTGAAACACATCCTTGCACCCCTAATCATTTGCCCCCGTACTAAATTCCTTTTGATATAAAAGGGGTGTTCACTTTCAAAACTCAAAAAACTATTTGAGTAATTAGGTTTCCGGTATACTCTTGAAGTGAAATTATTTAATCCTAAATCCTTAGTTAACCTAACATCCAAATAGTCAATAGTGTTAAGATGGTAAGTATGTATAAATTTGAAGTAATCACAAACATTATTAATATTATGAATAAATTCATTGACCACGTTCGTGTCCCCCTTCCATAATATAAAAATGTCGTCCAGGTAGCGTAAGTAGAGAAGCCAGTGTTCCTCAAATCGTGTTCTGAAAATGTATCTCTTTTCCCACATTATCACTAGGTTGGCGTATAACGGGGCACAACTTGACCCCATTGCTACCCCTCTTAACTGTTTATAAAATTCTTCTTCAAAAGTGAAGTAATTGTTAGTTAAAATCAACTCCATTATGTCCATAACAAAATTAATCATGTGGACTTCTAAGTTACTATATTCTAATAAAGCTTCTTGGAATAAATCCAAGCCTACCTCATGAGGAATGGATCTGAACAGGTCCACCACATCAACAGTGGAAAACCCTGTGGATCCTGCAAAGAATACTTGTTTCACTCTTGTCAAAAAATCCCATGAGTCAAACAAAATGTAACTTATTCGTTTTAATGTGTCTTTCAAAAGTTGGTCCAAAAATACACCCAATGAATATGTGGAGCTGTTATGTGCAGTCACTATGAGCCTGTATGTGGGGTGCTGTATGTCTTTGTGCACTTTGGAATACACAGTTGGAATATAAGGAAATTTATTCTGTAGAAAGTTGAAAAGCTCCTCATTGATGGTCCCCTGCAGTAAACTATCTTCTAAGAATAACTGCAACCTTCTGTGGGAAATGTTCACCTCATTAATAGATGCTACTGTGTATTTGTCAGTATCTTGTAGCAAATGGGTGATATCATTAACATAATCCATTCTTTCTACATGTAGACATATATATCTGTAGGTGTATGCTATGCATATGTATATATATATGTATATATATATATATATATATATATATATATATATATATATATATTTTTTTTTTTTTTCCCCTGTACTGTTGAATGACTGTGCTGGATAATATGTTTATGAAAACATGAGGGTTACGTATATCTGGCATGGCTTAGTGGTAAATATCTATAGTGTGCAGGGTCCTGGGTTCGAGCTTTGCAAAGGCTGTTTATTTTGTTGCTGGGCAGAACAAGGGCCATTGGATACAGGGTGATTAAGGCACTTTTAAGCAGTTCTAAGTGGGTTTGTGTGGGTTTGCACAAAGGTAAGCACTGCTAACTTCCGGTTACAGCTTGTTATAATCAGTTAGCTTCTAAATTGTTTAACCTGTGTAGGCGTTGCTTAACCCCATGCAAACAGGCTTAAACTCGCTTACTGCTGCTTAAAAGTGCTTACTCCTGCTTACCCCCACGCTAATTTCTTTAAATGAAAAGAAAAAGGATTGATAGGAAAATGGTGAAAAAAGGGGCACAAAGAGGGAAAGACAGGAAAAAATAGCTAGGGATGTGCAGGACAGGTGTAGTGAAGGTCCATAGCTGCCCATTTCTTCTATAGCAACAGTTTGCATATACACTGATTTGGAGGTATATTTGGACACTCATACCCCTGAGAGAGGAGTGAGGACAACAATAATATGTTGTGAAGCCAATTAGACCAGATTACATGTGTCCAGTGGACACGTGTGCGAAATGGACAGCTATGTATGGGGCGAGATTTTTTTGGGGGGAACAGATTGACCTTTGTTCTTTTTTAAGGTGAGAGTGGGATGTTGGGGAGGAATAGTAGCTATATTTGGGGAGGTAAGTTGGGTAGGATAACAGACAAGACAGACAAGACAGCATACAGGAGCAGTATATGACACATGTAGGGGGTAAACACCTTGGATGGAGAGGGGTGTTTGGAAGTTGGAAGCCCATGAGCCCCCTAGTGGAAACAGTGGGACTGAGGTCCCTACCCATGGGCTGTTACCACTGCACCTTCATGGCCCCGAAGGTGGCTGTGCTGGGAGCTGAGTAAGAGGGGCAGGCTGACCCTCTACTTGTGCCACATGGCCCTTAAGCTGGTGTAGCAGATCTCCAAACTCCCTGTGGAGCTCGCTATGCACCAGACCCCAGACCTGATGATGGGTGACAGTATCCTGTCCGCGCCCACTCCCAGGGGGGGTGAGCTCCATCCCCTGAGGCAGTTCCACCCAAAGGTGGTGCAAGACCAGCAGATGAGGAGGTCCTGGGGTGGACCCCAGACGTGCTGATGCCCAGTGCCATGGCCAGATGAGGTGGGAGAGGTGGGTCCACTGGGACCGGCCTTCCCAAATGTGCTATGGTGTTTCAATTTTAAAAACATATGTGGGTTAGTAATTGTCAACACATTCCAGGATTAGGTATAACAGCATGCATAGATATTCCCATTAACCCAAAACACCAGATATGGAACAGTTGCATAGCAAACAGAACACATGCATATATGAAACCACAGTGGCCATTACAACAGCATGCAGGTACATTAATGGCAGCATGCCACCAATGTGGGAGTATTGCAACATGGCACATGCATAGAAACAAATTACAATATTTATCAAACAATAGGACATATGTCCCAACAGTAGATTTAATTGTGCACATACTGATTGAGTTGTGTATTTAGTTTATTGTTGCAGATATGGTGGGTGTGGGAGAAAGATGTCAGTTAACAACTTGTATATCCCTGTAGTTCTCATTACTTTCTTAGTCAGTGCTGTGATCTGTACCTTACAGGTATTATTACACTACCCTATGGCCTTAGTTCGGACAGTGGTATGGATGTAGACAACTACATATATGAACTGCTTTACCTGCAGTAAACACTTCTTACCTAGTATACCTGTGGAGGTATTGTTTGTTAACACTACCTGTTTCTACGCATATTCCCAGATTCCAGGTTGATATTATGCACACACCTCTCCATTTCTTATTGCACAAACTCTGGGCATGTCATGACAATATGCAGGTGAAACTGTGACATATTTTGACTATTACCCTCATGAACCTTTGGTGAGTTGTACAATGACAGGTTTTTCATAGACATTTTCCAAATATTTACAGGCCTGACAGTCAGTTATATGACATTAAATGCTGCCTAAATGTCAGAGATTAGCACACTGATATGCCAGGGGGACAGGGTAACAGCCAGCAGATATGGGCCAGTTCTCTGGACATTCCAGACAGATCTGTAAAGTCGATGGGTATGATTCTGCATACAGCTTACTACCACTCCCAGGATTTAAACCATGGCTGTGTGTGCTAAAATAAAACAGTGTACATCACAGTTGGGTGTGCTATATAGATATTGCTGTGTATCTTTCCTCTGAATTCTGTCTATTAGTCTCCTGTGGTTTTGCAATCTGACCTTGTAATTACAACACTCTTATACAGGGTTTCCTAGACAGTTTTATTATGTAGTACTGTGTGGATGACAGTGATGAGTAATACCTTATTAGTCAGAGATACTGCAACATTAACACTGCCATACAAGACCAGACTAAACAGTACCAGTCCAGGATTTCAATCTTTTATTTCTAAGCACATTTTTTGTATCTGACAGACCTGTGGGGGGAATGCTTTTAACACTACCTGAATGTTGTCACACATATTATCAGATTCCACATTATTATTATGCACATAAGTCTCGCTCTGTTACTGCATACACTCTGGTCATAGCTTCAAAACACGGGGGTGGAGTTGTGACATATTTTGCTTATTACTCTCATAACACTTTGTTGAGTTGCTAGAGTGACAGGTTTGTTCTTATGGATATATTTCTGACAGTTATGATGTCTGACAATCAGTTGTATGTCATTATTTGCTTCCTAAACTTCTGGGATCATCCCACTGATTTGCCAGGGGGACAGGGTGACAGGCAGGGGACTTACACCAATTATCTGGACTTTCTGACAATATCTGTACAGTTGTGGGGTATGATCCTGCATACAGCTTACTACCACTCCCAGGATTCGAACTATGGCTGTGTGTGCTAAAAATACAACACTTCACATCTCAGTTGAGTGTGCTATTTGGATTATGTTGTCTATTTTTTCACTGTTTTCTGTCCAAGTCTTTCTCAGTTGTACAATATGACCTCTTGTGATTACAATAGTTGTGTACAGACATTCCTACACATTTTATTTATGTAGCACAGTGTGGGTAACAGTGCTTAATACAACAGTACTATTAACAGATTGCAACCTTACATTACCTTTTGATACCAGAGTAAACACAAGCAGTCCAGCAGTTAGACCTTTATTGCCAGACTGTTAACCTTTTATTTACATACAACCTGTATGAGACTCTTCCTGCCATATTGTCTGATTTATTCAGTACATGCCATATACAATACAGGTTTTATACTGGCATACTGGCAATTAACTTTCTACTACTTTTAGATTTATGTCTTATGACACTACATGCAAGATTATTACTAACCTGCCTCGCAACGCAACCTCTGCAGTCTACAGGCATGAGCTTCCCGGTTCACATTCTGCTCATCTGCCACTGTCAAAGACATAAGAGGAATATTTAGCCATACCTATCCATAATATACATGAGCTGGCAATTATTAAACAGGTAGTAGACTGATACACATGGCTGGGACATCACCCATTTGTATAGCATCTTGGATCCACTGATCCTACAGCTCCTTCTTTCTCCATTTCAGGTTGGCATAGTGAAGCCTGACCTGCTCACCAGTTCGAGGGATGCCAGTAGCACTGGTAAGGTCATGGGTGAGACGGTCCCAGGCTTCCACTTTATATTGGGAACCCTGGTACTGACCCTGCAGCAGTCTCTGGTCATGGTCTTTAACAAGGAATTCTGCCATGATGTTGGACTTCTGGATACTCCAGCACTGCACCTGGAAGTGCAATCCTTCACCCACACCAGTCATAGTGCCTACAGAAGGAAGCTGCAACCAGTTATGAGATGTATTCCCACATGTGGGGTTTAAAGAGGCCCGATTTCCCACACTTTGCCGTGAATGGACAGTTTTGAAAATGCTAAGCTATGGACAAGCCTGCTTACCTAAGCTTGGCATTGCTTAAAGGGGTATACCAATGGGCAAACTGATTTAGCTGGCCTACACATTGCTTACACCTAGTAAGCAGGGGTGTGCAATGCTTAGCATTGCTTAATTTTTAATTTGCACCCTATTTGCTGTTTGGCATCGATTTATCATTCATTACATGTTATATACGTGTTTGGTATCCATGATTCATGTGTACATACACTGTATGGGGTCCTTGTGTTTATTAGGGATTTCAAAACTTTATTACAATGACTCCTCACATCTGGACTTAATCCATTACTCCAATTCACATATTTATGTTATGTAGTGGGTTATACAACATAAAACTGTATACAGATTCCTTTCACATGTTAATTTTGATTTTCCTATAGTGAGGATCTGTTTGGTGATACCTCCATCTTATGCACTGCTGTGATGGCTTAATGGTTAACTGCTGTGACTATAGTGTATAGGGTCCTGGGTTCAAGATCTGCAATGGCTGTTTATTTTGTTTCTGGGCAGAACAGCGGCTGTTGGATACAGAGTGATTAAGGCACTTTTAAGCAATTGTAAGCAGGTTTGCGCAATGGTAAGCAATGCTAACTTCCGGTTAAATTTGCGTACAGTGAGTTAGCTTCAATATTGCTTAACCTGTGTGCGCATTGCTTACCCCCATGCAAATGGGCTTAAACCCACTACTACTGCATTACTGCTGCTTACAAGTGCTTACTCCCACTTACTCCCACACAAATTTAGACAGAAATGTAACATGGCTCTTGGGAAGGTGGTGGATTTGGACACTCTATGGATTTATCATTCATTACACATTATACCTTTGATTTGTATCCCTGATTCATGTGTACATATACTTTATGTGGCACTTGTGTTTATCTGTGGATTTTACAACATTATTACAATGACACCTCACATCTGCATTCAATGTAGTACTCCAGTTCACAAATATATGATATTTAGTAGGTTATACAAAAAAAAATAATTGTTCATGAAGTGATTTGACATGGAAAATGAAATTTACTATAGTGAGAATCGAACCAGGAATGACTGCTCATAAGGCAAATGCTCTGACCAGTACACTATTGCAGTACTATTTTATTTGCATATATCTTGATATTTATCTTCTTGTGCCATTTAAGCTACATTATGCGTAGTTAAGCAATGGGCAAAACCACACACCTACGGTTAAATTTAATCTGTTTGATAAAAAAAAATTCTACTGCTATGTTCTCTTGGAAGGGACAGGTTTCACTTATTGCTGTGGATTCCTGGATGCATCTGCACATTTGGCAGACATCCTAGCAACCCCCATACCTCTCAACCTCTTAATGCACATTATCTGGACAAAGCTTGACAACATGAGGTCCAGCTACAGACATATTTTAATTATTGCTCTTATGAACTTGCAACAGTTGCTAGAGTAACAGGATTGGTTTTAATATAGGTTTTCTGACAGTTTTGGTGTATGACAGTTATATGTATGCCATTATTTCATGGCTTCATTCCTAACATCATCCCCCCTTAATTTCAGGGTACAACTGGGGTACAGGCTAACTGTATGGGCAACAAATGTGTGGACATTATGCTATGATTTGTACGGTTGAGATGTATGCAACCTCCTATGAGAATTATTGCTCATTGTTATTGCCAAACGGCACTTCCTGAATACAGGGGCATATATATTGTGAGAGCTCTGCTCTCAGACACACCACCTGCACTAGTCCATGCTCCTTGTCTGTTTAGGAGCACAAGCAGCTTGCCTTCATTACTATGCATGGCGCGCTGCAGTGCTGCTCCTAAATGGTCACTTCTGTGCAGATATAAGCTATTCCTGCACGGAACCTTACTGAATCCCAGGGAATATTTTTTTCCAGTTTTTTTATCATCTGCATAAAAGTGGTAAAATATCTTACTTAAATCCTACAAGTTATTCAAGTACAGGGAAAAAAGTTATTTTCCAAGAATTAACCTATGAAGGACACCTGCCCACTGTCATTCAACTCCTTTTCCTTTCTTCTAGCAAAACTGTCTGTTGCTTGTAAGCCAGCTGTTTCCCCAGTCATAGACATAAGAAAAACCTCATGAATTTTAACTTTCTGCTCAGTAACTTACAGTTCACTCTGTCAAATATACACAGTACAAAAGCTAACATAAATAAACTTCCTGCACTTTCATCTCAACCACACTTACAGTTAAATCTTCATGCAAAGATATTAATACTTTTAACCAAAAGTTAGGTACTGCATCTGGGCCTGGGGTTTTCCAATTAGAGGCTTTTCTTAACTTTGTTTCAATCTCTCTGGCTGTTACTTCATCTCATTTCATATCCTGCACCTTTAAACTTCTTATTCTTTCTTTTACTTCTTCTATCTATTTAGCATCTCTTTTATATTCCACAGGATCTTCATAGATACTTCTCCAAAATGTATCTATTTCCTCTTTATGGTGGCCTTTCAATTCCCTTTACCTTGTTTTCCAATTCTCTATAAAACTTTTTGAGTCATTAATAAATTGCTCATTTTGTACCTTTCCTTTATCTGTGTTTCTTCTAATTTTTTTTCCACCCATGCCAGAAATTTTAGTTTGTTATTTGTGATAGTGCATGATAGATCTTGATCTGTTCTAATACTGGCAATTGCTTTTATCACATCTATCCTTCTTAGTATTTTTGTTGATCTATTCCCTCTTCTATAGTCTTTTAACAGTGACACTTCTTGTCTTAATTGTGTAGTTTTCTCTATTCGATAATTCCATGATGGTATTTGATTTCTCCCCGTCCTTTCCCCTGCTACCCTGTGTTCTTGTGGTAGAACTTTATCAGCTATTAATTTAGCAGCACAGTAATACATCCTGTTTACAAGTTCCTTACCCTAGTTGTGGTTGAGGTGGGTAGTTAGTTACCATGTGAATGGACTTGTCCATGTTTTTATCTTATATTTATTTTAGTTCATGACTGAATGTGTTATAGGTCACTTTATTTTCTGACAGGTGGAAATTAGCCAAGTATTCACTTATTAGTATATATCTGTCATGGTTATGATCACAGACCTACATATAATTCCTCAGTTTTATGATCAATCTTTCTTTCACTTTTTTGTGAGCACATACCAAAAGTGATTCCCCGGGATTCATTAAAGAAAAATCTCCATGCAGGAACAGTGTAGCTGCTCCTGCATGTAATATATCCGCTGAGTGATTCAGGAAACAGCTGATATGATGTGCGCAAGCCTGCTGACACTGTTCCTGCACAGAAAGCCATGCAGAATGCTAATTACCTCATTTGCCGCTGAAAACCATGCAAATGAGGTGAATTAGCCATTCAGAAAGCAGGCAGGCATCTGTGCAGGAACAGTGCTAGTTGCAGAAATGTGTTCAGTTACTAACCAAACACATTTCTGCAAATAAAAAAATGGAGGCATGACAGCTGAAATAAAAGCATGTATTATAAACTTTAGGCATGCAAATGGCCAAATATATGGCCATTGGCAGGGGAAAGTGTATAACTTAGTAAAAAATCAAAGTATCCTTTTTTTGGCCAATATCGGCCGTTTAAGCAAAGGGCAGTGGAAAATAACAAAAAAAATATTAAAACTCAATTTTAGGGGAAATCTGCACTTTGTCATTCTAGTCAAAGGCATGCAGAATCAAAACATTACCAGGAAACACTGGTTGTCAAGTGGAAAGGCTCTTTGTTAGAGCAGTAACGATGGACTAAGGCAGTGGGGTATGTAAATGAGGGGAAATTTACTGAATTGCAAAATATTCTAAGTCCACACACTGTAGCTAACTGTGTACATGTTAGAACAGGATAGTGTAGGCAGGAGGAGCAGCTAACATGAAAAGGGTGTGTGTCATACTTGCTGTAAGCACAGTGGACCTCCGTTGCCCGGGTTTGCGCTTAGCTAAGCACAGCTAAGCAAGGGGGTATGTCTGAGGCTGAAATGTCTTACTCCATGAAATGAAGACCGTGTTCGCGTCCAGGAGAGGGCAATTTCTGCTAAAATGTGTTTACCTTAGCTAAACAGGTGTGTGCAGCGGGCACTGGGACTTAAACAAAAGAAATTAAAAAAAATGGAAATAGCAGCACTGTTTACATTTAGGCAGTGGGTTTGTGCGCTGCACCTTGGGGCTTAAAAAGGGTGGAAATGGGAAGGGGGAAAAGAAAAAAAAGGGAAATAGCAAAATACAGGCACTCAAATACAAGTAAAATAACTGGCAGGTGGAATGTCTCAGTCAGCCAATCACACAGGCAGCATCTGCAGCACACCACTATAAACTATGCAAACACCTTCCAGTCTGTTTTTTCCCACAGACTATTCACCATAGGTGTACACATACAGGGGTATTTTAACTGACAAAACTAGCAAAAAATGTTAGAGGCTGCTGTTGCTTTGATCTATCAGTATGTGCAAGAGGCCAAGGGCAATGAGGAGGATAATGCTGACAACAGACTCAGACCAAGGAGGAGGAGAAGAATGTTCAGACCCAGGGTAACCTACCAGGGACTACATGATCTGGAGAAAGTAGAGTGCTACAGGATGGACAGGAACATAATTCAGCAACTCACCGAGCCGTGCTGGCCTCTCCTCAGACCCAGAACCATCAGAGCGGAATCCATCCCAGTGAATACCAAGGTATGTGTAGCCTTAAGAATACTAGCTACAGGTACTTACCAAAACCAACTGGGGATATCATGGTGGGTCTCACAGGCATCTGCATCCAGGATATTCCACCAGTTACTGGATGCCATACAACCACATGCTGCTGAGCACATTTACTTCCCCAGTACCCGTGAGGAGAGGACCAGCAATATGCATCTCTTCCACCATGTAGCAGAATACCCAAAGGTACTGGGTTCCATAGACTGCACACACATCCACATCAAAGCACCACCCGGTTACCAGGATAGGGTCTACCTAAACTGCAAGGGGACTCCATCAACTGCCAGGTCATGTGTGATGCCCATGGCATTATCATGAATGTGTGTGCTGGCAGCCCTGGAAGCTATCACAACTCCCACATCCGGCATTCATCACAGCTGTACCAAGCATTTGCCAGTGGGAACATCCCATATGGCCATCTGGTGGGGGATGCTGGCTACAAACTGGAACCATGTCTGATGACACCCATCAGAAATGCACACACACCCACACAAGAATGCCATAATAAGGCACAAGCACAAACCAGGATCATTATAGAGCATGTGTTTGGAATGCTCAAGTCAAGGTTCCACTGCCTTGACATATCCAGTGGAGCCTTGCAGTACTCTCTGGCGACATGTGCACACATGTTCATAGTATGTGCTATGGTATGCAATATGATCCTGTGGAAACAACTGCAGCAGGAACAAAACAGGGAAGGGCCACACAGCCCCCACCATTGCCAAGGTCTCCACAGGCACAGAGGGTCTCAGAGAAGGAACATCCTGAGTCTGCCCCACTAGGCAGATTAAGGCATGCCCAGTATGCCCTGGCCTTGGCAAAGAGG
This sequence comes from Protopterus annectens, assembly GCF_019279795.1. Lineage (NCBI taxonomy): Eukaryota > Metazoa > Chordata > Ceratodontiformes > Protopteridae > Protopterus > Protopterus annectens. The sequence continues at coordinate 246,682,111 of NC_056744.1, forward strand.
CAAAGCATAGCACATACACTGACACCATAGGGCCTGAAGGACCGATATCTCTCTGACTCACACAAACAGTAAAATGGATGCCATACATCACACCACCTATACCTTACCATGTATAGGCAGTGTATTGCGTGCATCTGACATAGTCACTCCTCAAGCACTGTCCTCACAACTACCTCAGGCACAAGCTAAGTCAATCTTCTTAACAATAAATGAATGGAGTAGAATGTTCTGATATCATATCTATAGTATTGATGCAAACATGGAAGGGAATGGAGTGGCTTACTGGGATTGCAGCAGACAACTGACAGCTATGTGGGACAGCAGGAAGTGTATGCCCAGTACTGGCTTACCCATACTATGCAGTACCACCCTATTTGACAAATACCACTGCAGTATATGTGATGAGCCAAATAACTGGGGGGGTCATAGGTCACATGCATGGGTGTCAAAGTGGGGGTTCCATACGCACCCCAGCCTCACCCAGCAGATCAGCTGTAGAAAACAATACAGAAATGTCTGGCAAAGGCCCCCACGTGGCAACATCCATGAAATTCCCACATACAGACTTATACAGTTATATCACAGCAGGTCTGACAGTGGCAGTATGGCTCTGAAAGTTAAGAAATGTGAAACTAAAAATGTTTATGCCAGAACAATTTGACCTGTGGTCGATAATGTTATGCCTGTAGTCTCAAAGATAGAGCACACCAGTATGCTAAATAGGACCAAAATGTTAAGCAAATGTCAGCACAGTCTGTGCAAATGTGTATTGTGTACAGATGTGTCACCCCCCACCCATAGTCCCATAGAAATGCAGTAACATGTCCCTAGCTTTAAGCAGCATCCAGCTGTCAACTGGAGTGATGGCTCAACATGAACAGAAAGCAATTGTCAGTAACACCCAGTCAACTTACTGGTGCCATCCCAGGGGTGTCCACTGCCTGTCAGCCTGAGAACATATGATCATCAGAATACACTGCCTTGCTGCAGATGGCCGGCATCTGTCACACCTGGCCTACAGGTCTTTGGCAAATCCCCATGCCTCACCCATAGTGCCCTGTTAGGGAGCATCATGGGGTCCATAACACCAACATAACACAGTCTACAAAATGCAAAGAAAGGCCATGCTGCTAACTGCTAGGAGCAAACCTGCCAGCCTCAGAGAGCCAGAAATCTGGACAAAGCCATGAATAATGGGGTGATAAAGGTCCAAAGAGAAGGACACCTTGAAATACAGCTCTAATAATGTTAGAAAGTTGATGGAATGACTGTATTAGCATAGAATGTCTGAAGGCTATGAAGTCTGAAACTGCAATGTCAACTGTCATAATATCTGACTTCAACCCTGACTGACTTGCAAAATACTTTTTTCTTGAAAACCACACTCATTTGGGTAACCAACCAGATATGTGAGTGATGAATTTGGACATTCTGTGAAACTCTGTACAGTCGACAGGCAGGACTAGGAGTCTAAACATGGGAATGCACTCATTGCAGGCGATCCTAACCCTGGGAGATGGTGGCATGTCTGCACCCACAGAACCCTGTCCCACAGCCATGGGGAGTAACACACCCTTCCCTGATCACTCATCTTGTGCAACATCCTGACTCCAAAATGTGGCCAGCCAAGCCAAATGAGGTGGGCCATACATACATATGAGACACACACACACCTCCAGGCTGGTCAAACAGTCTGACACACACAAGATCTTCCAAGTGCAGTCAACCTTTGAGAAGACCCCTATGCAAAGTGCTGGTAGCTATAGGCCAACATATCTGACCCAGGACACCCCCCACATATCCTATCCCCTACAATTCTATCTGGAGTCTGCCTGTCACCCTGATCCTGCCTGACTTATATTACCCAGCCATGGGCTGGAAATCAAAGCATTCCAGAACAGAAATGCACAGAGATTCCACCATTGTAATATATCACCAAGGTGCTGGACCATTTTCACAGCTCCAGCAGTCAATTGGTTGTAGGCACACCTCTCAACAGGCTTGATTGTGCAAGACTGCATAGCATTTGGCCCATAATATTGGTGTGTGCATCATCCATCCTGTATTCCTCTGGTAAATCACTATGATGACATGAGGAGATATGTCATGAGATACTGAAACAATACATGACAGTGTCAAATGTCATATATGTCACATGTCTGCTAAAACAAACCCTGTAACCCTGGCAACCCATACATTACTAAGAGAAATAGTCACAATCACCGTATGTCCCATTGTCTTCCCATTTTAATAGGCTATCTCCAGATATCCTGCACCAACAGGTTGAGAGGTATGGCTGTAGCACAAAATAAACAGGACTGGAGTACAACAATCCCTGGAATTGAGTCCCATATTTAATATAGAAGGTCACACTGGGCATGCTCATACACTTAGAGAATTGTCAGTAGGATCTAGGAATTAACAGGCCTTTCCCTCCCAATGCACTCCACATTGCCCTAATTTAGCAGTCCTGAAGATGTCTGTCACCATGATCTAGGAATCAACAGGCCTTTCCCACCCAGTGCATTCCCCATTGCCCTAATTTAGCAGTCTTGAAGATGTCTGTCACCATAGAAGTACCTTTCATCAGGCTTCAGCCCTATCACCTATGTGGCATGTGTGATTGTGTAACACTACAGTGCAGATAGAATGTTAGGTAGGGGTTCTATCATCTGTCTTGGCAAATGTGAGTGTGTGTGAGTACAAATAACTAGCTAGGTAAGAATTCTAATCTCAGTCCTGGCAAATGTAAAAGTTTGTGTGCATTTATAAGTTAAAGATTTTGATTCCACTCAAACCCAGTACACTTCCTATTGCCCTACTTTAGCAGTCCTGCAGATAACAGTCAGCTTAGAAGTCCCTTTCATCAAGACTCAGCCCTATAAGCTCTGTGGTGCATGTGATAACTGCATAGCACTATAGTTATAAGTAACTAGTAAGGTAGGAGTTCTAATCCCAGTTCTGGCAAGTATGCATATGTGTAGTTTAAAGTATTTTGTGGCCTCTCTCACCCAGTACAGCACCCATTACCATACTTTACAAGGGCTGGTGATGTTCCTCACCTTAGAAGTACTGTGGGACAACATTCACCCTATAAGCTCTGTGGTGCATGCGATAAATGCATAACACTGTCATAGCAATAAATATAGGTAGGGGTTCTAATCTCATTCATGGCAAGTGTGTATGTGTTTATAAGTTAAAGATTTTGGGTCAATTCAAACCCAATACCCTCCCCATTGCCCTACTTCAGCAGTCCTGCAGATATCAGTCACCTTAGAAGTGTCCCTTTCGGCAGGCCTCAACCCTATAAGCTCTGTGGTGCATGCAATTACTGCATAACAATATAGTTATACTAATTAGGTAGGAGTTCTAATCCCAGTTCTGACAAATGTGTGTGTGTATATGTGTAGGTATTTTGTGGCCTCTCTCACCAGGTACATCACCCATTGCCATACTTTACAAGGGCTGGTGATGTTCCTAACCTTAGAAGTACATTTGTACAGCCTTCACCTTCTAAGCTCTGTGGTGCATGCGATACATACGTAACATAGTAGTAGCAATAAATAGAGAGGTAGGGGTTCTAATCTCAGTCCTGGCAAGTGTGTGTGTGTGTGTGTGTGTGTGTGTGTGTGTGTGTGTGTGTGTGTGTGTGTGTGTGTGTGTGTGTGTGTGTGTGTGTGTGTGTTTAAGAACAGTATCCTGTCTGTGGTGTGGGTTGTTGTGTTTGTGTGAGAAACATATCCATTGGGGGCAGGTTTTGCTACTTTTTGCTGTTGCCCACCCAGTACATGTCCCAGTGTCCACATTGCAAGGCCCACAGTTGTCATCCACTGTACAGGGACTTGTAGATACTCTGCAGCCCTATAAGCATTGTGCCATGTGCAATAACTATGGGACAGTATGGAATAGATAAGATAGGCAGCCCATCTAATCCTTGAGTATCACTCCTCACTCAGGAATCATACACAAACACACTCAGGTAGGCAGCAAACCCTACATCAGTAGGTGGCCTGCAAACTGGCTCACAGATAGAACCGACAGTGTGAAAGCAGCAGACTCAATGTCAGACTGCTTAACAGTCATAAGTGGAGTCCCATACATTGTGGACCTGGGTCCCCTCATGTTTGGGATGCACACCTCTGAGGACCATCCCAATACGGAGGTGCCCTGGCTGACAATGCTTGCAGATGACTACACAGTGGGTGTTATTACCCCCACATGTGAGATTGACATCCTTCACAATGGCCTCTCTGAGACCTATGACTGTTGTCAGAACCCTAGACATATGCTCAATGCCAGATGATGTGCTGCCATCCCCTTGGGGTACGACATGGTTCCCATAAAGTAATAAGTGATGGTAGTCCACTGAACACTGATGTTGGTATAAGGGAAATGGGAATACAGATTGACAGTGAGCTCTCTGTTGACCATTTCAAAAAACAGAGCCAGCAACAAGTGAGCCATGTAATGAATAGTAGTTTATTAAAAACTACTAAGACAACATTCCATGCTTGGAAAAAACAGACCGGTTTCGGCCAACATAAATCCTGGCCTTCTTCAGTGTAATACAAAAAGCATAATGATGGTATAGTCTTATATAATAAATGAAAACATATCATTGGTTGACATTTACATATTAATTCGTGAACTCATAAATATTTATGAATGGTTAAACCAAATAGACTAATAACAGTGTAACTGATTAAATAAAGCCCCAAGTTTTGTAATCCATTTTTTCTCCTAGCATCAGTTTCTTTGTGCCAACCAGATTTGTGAGTTCGATCACCAATAAGTTTGTCTATAATAATAAAATGGAATTGTGCTGTTTGGTGGTTCTTTTGCATTTAATATCACTAAGGTGTTCAGACATACGTAGCCTGAATGGTCTAGAAGTCTGACCTATATAAAATGCATGGCAACTGCAACCACAGTGCTAAAAGTTCTTCCATGTGTCACTTCACCTGACTAAGAGTGTTGAATCCGGGAAGTAAAAGGACAGTGTTTCCCTGTACTCTCCACTTAGTAGGCCAATCACTGTGTACTATGGCCCATTTGCCATGTACCCCATTGGACACTTGAAACAGGAGAGGCTGCAAATGTACCTCACAAAGAGGATCTTAGATTCTAAGGCCTGATAAATAAGGTTTTTACTGTCACACTGTTTGTAAATCTTTTCTAGCTAGTTTCACTGTGTGAGGTATTAACTGGAAATTTTCTCCATTTGTTAAACAGCTGTTTCTGTTTGTTTGTTCTGATTTCCTGCCAAGGATTATATCATATAGCTGATTTGTTTGCAGTTAAAAGCATTCTCTAGAGTCTCCTTGCTCATTTATCTGCTTAAAACTTTCATTTAAAGGCCCACTGCTGCTTTTCTGCTGTGATAAACATTTCTGTACTGTTTTTATACCTAAGTAGTGTAGGTTATAGCTGTAGCATTGTTCATATTCAGGCTTGTGTTCTGGGCCTAGTTGTTTGTTTGCAGAGGCTGTGTCTGAGCACATGTTCCAGGCCATCTTAGTTTAGCAAAAGCCATTTTGCATTTCAGTGAGAGTGAAGTGTTTATGGTCATTGGCTGATTGGGGTTACCTGGACTACGGCTTGGAGTAAGCACCTCATTGGTTCTTTCGAGCTTTTTTTATAGTTACCTTGTGAGTGTTTCTGCCATTTCACATGGAGCTAATCGGAAAAAGGGCACTGAGAAAAACTGTAATATATAACATTAAGTATCCTGTTTTTTGCTTATTTTTGCTAGTTATTACTTATTACAGATATTTATACCACATTTATTGTCTGCTGCATACTTTTTACTGTATTTTATAGCTATAAACTAATCTGCATGGTTGTATTAAAATTGTCTGCCTCACAGGGCCTGATAAATAAGGTTTTTACTGTCACACTGTTTGTAAATCTTTTCTAGCTAATTTCACTGTGTGTGAGGTATTAACTGGAAATTTTCTTCATTTGTTAAACATCTGTTTGTGTTTATTTGCTTTGATTTCCTGTCAAGGAGTGTATCATATAACTGATTTAGTTTCACACCTTCACTCCCTTATTGGTATCTTGTTCTTATACTTTGTGGCTTTGCAGTTGCCCACCCCTACTGTAAATTTGATCTGGGAAACTCCTCCCAGTCTAGTGTCATTAGCTCATTCTACCTAATACAGACAGAAAATTTGAAAAGACCAACCCACTTAGTTTCTTAACCTTGAATTATCTTCTGCTCCTCTTTTCTCCTTTTCCACTATACTAAAACAATTCTAAGCTTGTTTCCTGCCTTTTCAGTAACTAGTTTAGTCCAGATACATATTTGCTGTATTCTGGACTGTTTGTAAGCTTCTGAGTGCCCAAGCCTTTCTATGTTGGAGGGAAGCCTCCTAGCTTATCAGTGGGAGTGGTAAGCATTAGATAGCCTATCTACCACAAGAGGAGTGGTTTCTGGCCCAGAAATTGTAGTATATTGGCTGTTTGGACAGTTTTTCCAACTTTCTGGTTTAAAAGCCCATGTTTGCACTTTTCCCACCTTTCCTGTAAGTAGTCTAGTCCAGATACAAAATTGCTGTATCCAGGACTCTATGTAAGATTCTGAGCTCACCAAGCCTTTTTGTGTTTGAGGGAAGCTTTCTAGCTTATCACTGGGAGTGGTAAGCACTAGATAGCCTATTTACCACAAGAGGACTGGTTTCTGGCTCATACATTGTAGTTTATTGACTATTTGGGCAGTTTTGCCATCTCTTTCAACTTTCTGGTTTAAAACCCAATGTGTGTGCTTGTTTCCCACCTTTCCTGTAACTGGTCTAGTCCAGATACAGATTTGCTGTATCCAGTACTGTTTGTAAGCTTCTGAGCGGTGCCAAAGACTGCTCTTCAAATTTTCCCTTAGAGCTACTAGTTCTCTCCTCTCCTGCACTTTTACTAGCTTATTAGTCTAGCACTTTACCAGACTTCTTGTAGCAATTCTTGTAGCACACAAAAGTGCTACCAGCACTAAACATTCTACAAGGAAACAGCTCCAGTACTTATTATTAATGTCCATCCTTCCAGGCATGTCTAAAGGTCAGTTCCCTGTGAATTCTCCTATTAAACTGGTGAACTTGGGCATCCTGAGGCAATGTAGCAACTGCCTCATGTACACTGACAACCCTCTCCTCTTACCTCCCAACACTCAGACTTGCGAGAGATGCACTTATATATCCAAATTGGAAGCCACACACTCCCCAGTCAAGACTGGAATAGCTGGTCAAGAGGAGAAGGTCAACACTTGCACCATGCCACATGGAACACATAGCCCTCCAGAACACACATCAGCACTGCCTTCACATAAAAACACAAACTACACACCCACCTCCACAGAGGCTCTCAATAAAAATCTACCCAAACAACAAAGACATCCAAGGTAGAAATGTACTCAACCACCACAACACAACACTAATCATGAGACACATAACTCTCCTAAACAGTGTGCCACTCAACCAAAGCCCCTAAGGCAAAACAGCATGCCCAACACACTAGTCATAGGTGACTCGATAGTGAGGTATACTGATGTCCCACTCACTAGGTTGAATAAGGAGAAAGTAACAGTCAGCTGCCTGTCAGGTGCCATGATCCACAACATAATGCATGCACTCAGGTCCCTCAACAACAGGTACAAAAATTACTCTGCCATTGTACATGTGGGTGTGAATGACCTGAGATGCACCTCCATGGACTACATGAAAAGAGACATGGAGGAGCTCTCGGATTATGTAGCCCAGGTGGGTATGACCCTAGCCCTGAGCAGCATCCTACCATCACCCAGAATGATACCACCATACAAACAGAAAATTATTGATTTCAACAAATGGCAAAGTTTCTGGTGTCATTCTAAGGGGATCCAGTATCTGTCTGTCTGGGATGACATGATTGACAGACCTCGATGCTTTGCCAGAGATAGTCTGCATCTGTCACTCCTGGGCTTCCAGATACTGGCCAAGGCTTTTGCCACCCCTTTAGTGCCTTTTTTAGGTGGTCTTCCAAACACCAAATTACCTCTGTAACAGCTACAAACAAATGCAGTCTGAGAGTCATGCTGCTCAATGCTAGAAGTTTAAATCTCAAAATGCACTCACCTGAAACACTCCTTAAAATGGAGAACATCAATATTTGTGCCGTAACAGAGACCTGGTTCAAGCAGCAGAAAGCACCCCTGTGCTACCAGGCTATAACTCATTCTACACCTCTCGGCCCCAGAACTTGGACCACAGCTCCAAAGGCAGTGGTGTTTCCATATTCATAAAGGATGTGCACACCTCCAGACTAATAGTCCAATATAATGCATTGAAGATACTTCAGGTACAGCTAACATTGGGTAAGGCAGTGATTCAGGTTGTAGCCTGCTATAGGTCCCCAACCATGTCCCAAGATTCACACTCCATGTTCCTAAGCACCCTAGAGAATATTAGGGTCTAACCTAACACTCTCATACTGGGCAACTCCAACTACCCCTCCATTAACTGGGAAAACTACTCATGTACCGATACACTTGCCCAACATTTCCTGGAATTTATTAATTCCAGTGCCCTGGACCAGCTCTTTCTTACCCCTATTAGAGGTAGCAACATATTTGACCTGGTCATTACTAACATGGGGTGACCATTGCTCTATACCAATAGTCAACTCCTCCCTGGTTAGATCCGACCACAAACTAATCACCTTGGAAATAAACATCCCTCCCACCACCCCCTGCAAAGGTAACCAACATGAAAACTTCTCCAAAGCTAACTTTGGGCTCCTAAAAACAGATGTGGCTAACTTCACAGCACCAATACAAATACAAATCATACACCAATGCACTGAATGAACATGTACACAAATGCATGGATCTTGCCATGCCCAACAGAACCAAGATGCTCTCCTCAAAAAAGGAAGCCATTCTGGTGGCCCCCTGCCATAAACAAACTCTACAACAGAAGGAGGAAACTGATGTAGAATAAGGTGAAGTCCCAAGACTGTAAAAACTCCCTTATCAGCCTCAACAAAAAGCTGAGATCCCTCATCAAATCCTCTAAAGCTAGCTATGAAAACAGAATTGCAGCAGATAGTAAAGACAACCACAAGGCCTTCTATAGTTATGTAAAGAATCTCCACAGCAATACCCAGATTTGCTCTGAGCTACTGCTCAATGGTACCTCCTATACAGAGCCAACAGATATTGCCAATATACTGGCCGACAGATTCAGTGCCAGCTTTACCCCATTTCTTCCCCCCAAGGTACCAGTCACAATACCAGTATATTGCCAGGTACCCAGTATTACTGCTGCACAGGTTAAAACAGCACTCTCCAAGGCCAAGAATACAGCTTCTATGGGACCTGACAATATCCCTGGCTGTGTTCTACATGAACTACAGAGTGAACTGGCACCTGACCTTTGTGCCCTGTCCAATCACAGCCTCACCACAGGCTTTGTCTCTACCAAATGGCACACTGCTACAGTCATCCCTCTCCACAAAGGAGGAGCGACTACAGACCCTGGGAACTATTGCCCCATTAGCCTGACGAGTCTGACATTCAAAGCTATGGAACGCATCATCATGGACCTAATAAAGAAGGATATAGGGAATCTCCAAACTCTGGATCACACACAGTTTGGCTTTGTGAAGGGTAGATCATGCCTGCTCAACTTGGTCAACTTCTTTGAGTCAGTCACTAGAGCTGTGGATGAAGACAAGGTGGTTCGTATAGACTACCTTGATCTGGCCAAGGCCTATGATACCATTCCTCACTCAAGAATCATAGAAAAACTCACTAAACTAGGCATCAACCCCTATATCACTAGGCGGGTTGCAAACTGGCTCACAGGTAGAACCCACAGTGTGAAAGAAGTTAACTCCAAGACAGACTGCTGACCAGTGATGAGTGGAGTCCCACAGGGTTCAGTCCTGGGCCCTCTCCTGTTTGGTATCTACTTATCTGAAGTCCAGGCCAATAAGAAGGGACTCTGGCTGACAAATGTTGCAGCCACTTGCAAGTTTAGAGCTGTTATTAACTCCCCGAGTGATGTTGAAATCCTACAGAAAGGCCTCACTGAGTCCAACGACTGAAGTCAGAACCATGGCCTTAAGCTCAATGCCAAAAAATGTGTCATCATCCCCTTTGGAAAAAACCCAGTTCCCATGAATTACCACATCGATGGTAGTCCACTGAACACAGAAGGCATAAGAGATCTGAGAACACAGGTTGACAGCAACGTCTCTGGTTCCCATGAATTACCACATTGATGGTAGTCCACTGAACACAAAAGGCATTATTTTTTTTTTTTTTTTAAATTCTTTATTACAGTTTTATATGCAACAACAAAAGTCGATGGTTACATCATATCAGTACTACATAAGCTTTAGAGTAATAAAACTTGATACAAAGAATAAGGTATCATTTAAGCCTATTGTTAAACACAAACTATATACACATTATATACAAAGTGCCATTGCTTTAAATTGATACATCTTACTAACTCTGACCTTCAGTCAAGTTATGCAAAAGGGAAATCTCTCTTTATGTTTAAATGATATATTTGGGTTCTCAGCAATCAAATTTCAGCAAGGAGTAAAAAGAGAATTCCATAGATTCTGATTTTCAGATCTTTTGCGCGGATTCATAGTGATCAACTTCTGGGAGGTAATATAAGTAATTGCCATATTCCTAAAACTGGTCCAAGATAACTTTGAGCGATCTATCCAATGTTTGGTAATATAGAACTTAATTAGAAGACAGACATTAATCAGTAGCCTAAGTCGTATAGGTGACAGATTTATATTGGTAATATGTAGTAAGGCCATTTCCCAAGATAATGTCGACTTATGGTAACCCATTTTACTTAGTCTAACCTTAAGAGAACACCATAAGTTTTGGGCATATTTACAAAACCACAAAATATGGATAATGTCAGCACGTGGGTGTGAACAACATGGGCATACAGTGGATACAGATGCGTTAAATTTATTTAAGTGAGTTGGGGTATAATATAAGTTATTAATAATCATGAATTGAGTAAGTGTGAACTTCTTAAAAGGGGAGTGTTTAATTGTGAGTTTTATCGAGTCCAGTTTTTGTTGGGGGGATATTGTACAATCTTGTTTATTCCAAAAGTCAGCAAAATTAAGCTCTTTTCTGTATAAATATACAGTAAATGCTTTGTATGCAATAGAGATCATATGTTTCTTGGAATCTAGACTTAGTAAAAGCTGCTTAGTTATGTTAACTTCCATATCCATGTTGTGTTGATTTATTAAGAAAGTTGAGGTGAGTTCTTTTAATTGTCTCAAAGTGGTAGTATAGGCTTTAGACAGAGAAAGTGTTTCTCTGAGTTCTGTCAATGAGAGATGTTTAAGCTTACAGAGATCCCACACCGTAAGATCTTTAATTAAGGGAAGTTTATTCAGGTTAACCACCTGTCCTCCTAGTTTAATATTAGGGTTGAGGTGAAGGGGCTGCAGTAGTAAGAGAGCATTACCTAATCCTAAGGAGTTGAATAGTTCCTGAAAGTTGTCGATTAGGCTTCTTAATACTTTGTGTAGTTTAGTCTCTAGTTGAAGTTTTCGCCAAAAAGGTAGAGCTCTGGGATTAATGTTGTTATTAAGAGTGTGTTTGTACCAAATTTTTATCCATAAGGGAGTCCACGGGGTGGGACCAGGAGTGTAATTAGCAATTGCTAAAAGCCTATTAGCATGAGTAATTCTGTAATATAAGATGAGGTTGGGCATCGCCATGCCCCCTTTTAATTTAGGAAGTGTGAGTTTGTAGTAAGACATTCTCACTGACTTTGGGTGCCAAACAAACTTTGCAATTTCATTCTGTATTTTCTTAATAAAGGTAGTTGTAACCGGGGATAGGGATGAGTTGTATTGATATAGAATTTTTGGCAAAATGTTCATTTTGACAATAGAGATTTTTGAAAGTGTAGAGAGTTTAAATGATTGCCATCTTTTCATATCCTGCGAGATAGTGGTCCATATTCTATCTAGGTTAGCTTGCAGAACAGATGAATATGAATGGTCGTAAGAGACACCTAAATATTTTAGAGAATAACTAGTATGAATGGGTAAGACCGGGAAAAGATGGGGCTTGTGTGCTAGGGGATTAATTTGAAAAATACTAGACTTATTGAGATTGATCTTAAGGTCTGAGATTGCTTCAAAGGCCTCCAGAGAGTTAATTAATTTCATGGCGTCAGTTGAGGGATACATAAAGTACAAATTCAGGTCATCTGCAAAGGCAGTAAATCTAATATTAGAGTTACAGATTCTCGGAATAGTGTGGTAAGATTTCTGTGATATGAACAAGAGCAAGACTTCTAGGTATAGATTGAACAGTAGTGGGGATAAGGGGCAGCCCTGTCTGGTTCCGTTGGTAATTTTAATCGGCTTTGAGAGTTTCTTATTTATGTATAGCTGGGTCTTTGAGCTATTGTATAATGTCTTAATAAGATTTATAAATTCCGGTGGAAGACCAAATTTCTCAAGAGCTAGAAACAGGAAGTTCCAGTTCACCCTGTCAAAGGCTTTGCACGCATCCAGAATCAAGGCATATCTGGGGTTAGGATCTTGTTTAGTTATTTTTATTATAGATTCTATTGTTATGGTGTTATCCCATGTATGTCTATTTCTCACAAAACCAGCCTGTTCAGGGGAGATTAAGTCCTCCATTACTTTTTTCAGTCTATTAGCTAGAATGGAGGAAAGGATCTTAATGTCCACATTCATAAGTGATATCGGTCTGTAGTTATTGGGGTTTGTAGTGTCTGATGTATTTTTGGGAATCAGGATAGTTCTGGAATCATTGATGTATGGGTCTTTGATGCCATAGTTGATCAAGGATTTAAATAGTTCTAAGAGAATAGGAGTTAGAGTTTCTTTAAATGTCTTGTAGAATTCGGGGGAAAAACCATCTGGTCCTGGGGCCTTTCCTATTTTCAAATTATCAATAGCTTCTAGGATTTCCTTTGTCGTAATCTGGGATGCTAGTAGGTTTCTTTGTGGTTCAGTAGCTGATGGGAAGGTAATCTCTTTTAAAAAAGTTTTCATCTCTTCTTTGGTAGTCATAAAGTTACTATTGTTGTAAATTTGAGAATATATCTGATGGAAAAGTTGGATAATATTTTCATCCGATCTGTATAATTGGTTGTTGTACTGAAGGCAAGAAATTCTGGGAGATCTAGGTGCATTAAGGATTAGGCTCGCTAATGATTTAGAGGGGGTTTGTATATATTCTGAGTATTTAGCTATACATCTATATTCCCATATAGAAAGATTGGATTGGTGAAATTCAGACAGCTCTTTTTGTTTTGCAATTAATTCCTTTTCTGTGTTTTCAGAGTAATTATCAATTAGTTTCTTATCTAGATTGGTAATATCCTGTTGTAGTTCGGTTGACCTTTTGGTGTTTTTCTTAAGAAAGCTCGCTTTAATAAAAATTCCTCTGAGTACAGCTTTAGCTGCAGCCCATCTGATATCAAAAATAATACTTTCATCTTGTTGAGTACTAAATAAATCTTTTAACACTAGGTTAATCTCACTGATTAGGATTTGTCTTGTAGGAGATTTGGGTTCAAGGACCAAGTGGGAATTATATTAGCTGGGTTTTGTGTTAATTTTATTTCTAGCGTTATCCTTGAATGGTCTGATAAGAAACGGGGTTCTGTTGAGAATTTGATTATTCTAGTGTTGAAGTAGTCTGAGATTAGGAAGTAATCAATTCGGGACCATGATTTGTGACAGCTAGAGAAGTAGGTAAAGTAGTTATATTTATAGTCAAACATTTTAGTATTATAGGCAATTGGGTCGGATAGTTCGAAATCTTCAATCAGGTCAAGTAGGGCCTTGCAAGGTAGTGAGTTTCTTGGACCAAGTCTACCCAATCTATCTACTTGAGGGTTAATAGCCATATTCCAATCACCTCCAATTATTAGTAGGTGTTTTGGGAATTTAAGTAGTAAATTATATATCACCATAATAAAATCTGATTGTTCAGAACATGGACCATAAACATTAAGAAATAATATCGGGTTGTCTATTGCCTGAAGACATGCAGTAAAATAACACCATCTGCCATCTTGGTCATTACCCTTCGAGATGATCTGTGCTTGAAAGGACTTCTTAATAATAATCGCGACTCCCTTAGAGTTATTGGTCGAGCCCGAGCAAATAATATCCCTAATCCATGGCTTTTTAGTTTCAGGAGTCCAATCAGTGCTTAGTAGGTGAGTCTCTTGTAGAAAGCATACCTCACATTTAGCTTTTAGAAACAGGTGCATAATTAGTTTTTTTTTCCCTATGTTATTAAGACCCCTGACATTCCAGGAGGACACTGTCATAGTGTTCATCATATTAAGTATACTAGGGTTAGGTATTCTAGGCAAAAATAAGGAGAGACAGTTCTGTACATATATTTATATACACATTTATGTAGCTTTGCACAGATGAGGAATAATAAAGAAATGGCGTCCATACTTATATCCCATAAGGTTTGGTCAGAGAGCTGTAGAACAGTGGCACTAACATCTCTCAATATTCTATCCATGCCTACCCATACCCCTATATCTATTGAGAAGATGTATATGTGAAAACATGTATTTAGACATGAACAATAAAAAACCTTTTTAACTATATTAACTATTTTATATACAACAGAGTTAAAATAATATTTACACAAATTATACAAGGTCGTACCAGGTCCAATCATAGACATCCAGACCCTACATAGCGTCCTGTCAGCATCGGACAAGTCTTATGACAAAGCTACAGTTAGAAGGCTTATATTTGCAGAGTAAAGGAATAAAAAGTAAAAGTAGTACTTTCCAGTAAAATGCTAACAAAGGTATTACTACTTAGCACAAAGTTGCAGTAGTTGTATTTTAATTATATGCGATTAGTCAAAACATTAAGTATACTATGTTCTTGTTCAGAAATGAGCAATACTGTGCTTGGAATTGATATACCATACCCGGATCTCTTCATCGGGGATCTCAGTCATCAATAAAAATCCATAAGAATGTCAAAGCAGCAAATAGTGCCATTCGTCTATTAGGTTCTTGATAGGTTAACTCTTTTAAGAAGCAAGCATGCAATGAGCGTATCTGTGTAGCGACTCCTTGTCTAATGGTTTCCGTAAAGGGGAAGGTGAATGCCCTGCTATAATCTGGTGTAGGCTCGCAGATCAGTTCAGTGCAAGTATGTAAGTCCAGCGGAAACGCGAGTCTCTTCCTGTACGCACATCAATTAGTGCTACCTGTGTGTCAGTTTCAAAAGGCCTATTTTCGGCTGCTAGCCCTGTATATATGGTTCCTGAGAGTTAAATCAGCTTACAGTATAAAAAGAATTTATTTTCATCCTACATTTTCCACCTTATAAGGTTCGTATTACTTGTTGCAGAATAACAAAGGCTTGATTTGCAAATACAGATTGCTTGTTTAGCAATGTTTAGCTATTTGGAGGGGTCTGCTCCAAAATATTTGAGGAACACTGCTCTAGCTTCGTTTGGGGATGAGACCGATAGCTTAAGGTCTTGGTGTGTAAAGGACAGTGTTGAGGGAAACTTCATTTGGAATTTAATTTTTTTTTGTATCAGATCAGCGCAGTACGGGGCAAGTTTGAATACATCTCGGATTTCAAATGGAAGATCCTGTGTGATTATTAAGTGCTGGTTATTCCATGTAAATCTCTTGTTTTTCTTAAAGGTTGACAAGATAAGTTGTACATCTTGAAAATGAAGCATTTTGATGTAGACTGGTCTTGGAGTGGAGGTAGCTTGTTGGCTCCGAAGTGCTCTGTGGGCTCTCTCTATACTAAAATTATGTAGTGAGTCAGTCTCTTTACATAAGCCCTTAAATATTTGTGTTGCTACCTCCGTAAGCTGGTTATGCTCGTATTTCTCATTTAAGCCCCTGATTATCAGGTTATTTCGTCTGCTACGTGCCTCCAGATCCACTAGTTTGGATTGTATGGACTTAATAGCTTTGTCTTTTTCTTGGAGGGATTCTGTCATATGTTTTATTTCTAATTCATTTGTTTTGGATCTGTCTTCAACCAGCTCAAGCCTGTCTATAATTTTGTGTAGTGAGGTATTAACTGTGGTAACTTTGGATGTCAGATCTTTGACTGCTGCTTGTAGAGGAGTGAGCGCTTTTTTTAGTTCGTCCATCACCGATGCGCTTTCTGGGTTCTGCCTAGCCGGCTCTTTGGAGTGCTCCGATAGCTGTTTGGATGATCTCAGTCTTTTACTCTCTTTTTCTGGGGAAGTATTGATGGCTGAGAATTTTGATTTAGTTGTTTGGGTGTCCATATTTTCCGAATCTCTTAGTACTTTACTCATTTTGCGAAGGTTACCGGAGCTGTCAGTTAGGGTGGTACTGGAGTTAGGGCCTCTAATAGCCGCGTGCCAGATCAGAGGCGCAAGCAAAGGTATGTTTATGGCTCTCTTAGTCAATTCTGATGTTAATGAAGTCTCTGATCGCCTTTTTGTAGCTGGTTATTTATGGATTTAGCGCATAGTACGATCTCAGTTCGTTCCGGTATGGTTTAAAAAGCCAAAGTCAAGGGTAAATGCCGGAGCTGCAGGACAGGGTACCTCTTAGATGCCCACCATCTTGGATCTCACACAAAAGGCATTATAAGAGATCTGGGAACACAGGTTGACAGCAACCTCTCTTTTGACCACCACATTATTACCACTGTGGTCAGAAAGTCCTTCTATGTGGCACCTCTCATTACTAAGGTTTTTGCATCCAGAAAGAAAAAGGTCATTGTCTCCCTCTACTCTTCTATCATTAGGCCAGTCATTGAGTACAATGCCCCATTTGGCATGTACCTCAATAAACACCTGCAACAACTGGAGAGGCCACAAATGTACCTCACAAAGAGGACCCAAGGCCTTAAACACTTGCCCTATATGGACAGACTAAAAAAACTCCAACAATTCTCCATCTCACTTGACAGAGACACAGGAAATGATGGTCAGGTCACATGATGCCAGGGTAATCCTATGGGCTAGGCTTCTAAAGGCCCCAGGGCCATTAGCCTAGTACACACCTATAAATCTATGAACACAGACATCAACAACTCCAATGAATCTCTGTCTCATATTGGCTACTTAGGTGAGATCTCTGCCTGACATACACAGCCATGACCTAACCCTGTCAGGAATGCTACATCTAACGAAACCAATCTGTCCACAAAACATGCCCCAGATACCTCAACCCCATCCTCACAATCAACAGGACATGCTGGAGGGACAGGCTCACAACCCAGAGACTGACCACACTATGGAATAGATGTCACATACATGTAAAGCAGAGCACATCACTGGCCCTCTTCAAGAAAAATCTGGAGGAGTGGATGGGGAATAGAATACCCACCCTGGGGACCACTCCAGTGACAGTACTCAGTAGACACATTAGGGAGTATCGTCAGGTGGCATGATGCCAGTGTATTCCCATGGGCTAGCCTTGTAAAGCCTCCATGGCCATTTGCAAGTATACACCTATGAATCTTTGAACCTATGGCTCACAGCACTGTCAAATGTGTATGTGCATTATCGTGTATAAAAGTGTTTGTGAGAGTGTAAACATGTGGGTGAAAGTAGTTGGTGGCCTGTCTCACTTAGTACAACTACCATTGCCATACCTTACATACAAGTGTTGTACATGTTATTCACTGTATAGGTCCCTTGGGACACTCCCCAACCTATAAGCTCTGTGGTGTGTGTGTGGTAACTCCATAACACTATAATACTAATAACTACATAGGTAGTGGTTCTAATATGAGTCTTGACAAGTCTGTGTGTGTGTGTGTGTGTGTGTGTGTGTGTGTGTGTGTGTGTGTGTGTGTGTGTGTGTGTGTGTGTGTGTGTGTGTGTGTAAGTGAATATATGTGTAGGTTACAGTATTTTGTGGTCTCTCTCACCCAGTACATCACCCACTGTCATAATTTGCAAAGCCGGTTGATGTCCCTCACCTTAGAAGTACCTTTGGACAAGTATCACCCCATAACCTCTTTGGTGCATGCAATAAATGTGTAACAATGTAGTAACAATAAATAGATAGGTATGGGGTTATAATCTCAGTCCTGGCAAATGTGTGTGAGAAAAGAGTATCTTGTGTGTGTGTTTGTGTGAGAATGACATCAATTGAATGGACATGGTTTCATATTTTATGCCATGGTACTCACAGTACACATCCCTAGGTATACTGTATGAGGTCTACTGTTGAAATTAATTGTAGTGGTATCTGTAGACACTCTTCTGCCCTATATGCCCCATGCAACAGTATGGAATAGTATGGTATAAATAACAAGGTAAGTTGGTCTGCTAATGCCAGAACTGGCAAGTGTGTGTGTGTATAGCAGTGGTTGTGAGTGTGCAGACTTGTATGTGACACTATTATGAGTACTCTCACACCCAGTACACCCACCATTGCCATACCTCACAAGACCATGTGATGTTATTCATCTTACAGGTACCTTGTAACACTCATCACACTAGTAGTCCTGTGCCACCTGCAATAACTGCATAATAGTGTGTTCCACAACTTGATGGGTGTGTGTGTGTGTGTGTGTGTGTGTGTGTGTGTGTGTGTGTGTGTGTGTGTGTGTGTGTGTGTGTGTGTGTGTGTGTGTGTGTGTGTATGTGTGAACAGTATTCTCTGTGTGTTTGGTTGACACAATATCCTCTGGGGTTGAGGGCATTATCAATCTGAGGTGTGTTCCAGCCTCCACACTTACCATTACCCATTCTGCAAGAGCTGATTTCAACCACTATAGACTTAGATACAACCCCTCAGCCCTATAAGCTGTGAGGCACATGCAAGAACTGTTACATAGACCTGGGAATGTGTGCAGATACAGCTGTGCCTCAGCTCTGACATGGCCGATGTGTTACAACACTGCCTTACCTCTCATTGGTGATGTCTGCAGGGCCACATTCTGCTGACACACAGACACCTGGGACACAAACAGAATACAGCATGTGAGAACACATTCACTTAGTATTACTAACACCAATAATGCATGATGGCCGAAAAGGTACACACACTCTGTGTAACTATTACAAATGCCAGATGACAGCACCTTACACAGAATTAAATAGCTACACTCTACTAAAGTCACCATGTGCATCAGACCCATATTAGCATGTCCCTGCATCTATGGTCTGGATGGTAGGGATGTGGCACAGGTATCATCATATGCACAGGGTGTTGTGTGGGTTTGACAGAAGCCTAGGCTGGGCCATGCAGTTGACATCATTTGTGTGCGTGTGTGTGTGTGTGTGTGTGTGTGTGTGTGTGTGTGTGTGTGTGTGTGTGCGTATGAGTGTGTGTGTGTATGTGTGTTTGTGTGTGTGGAGCTGACTTGTCTGATAGTGATGTGTGTATTTGTATGCACACAGTCATGCCATGTGGGGACCCTACACAGGTGTATTTTGGACAGCTGTGGGCAGTACATGGCAGGGTGTACAGTTCACCATCTTCAGCCATGGACACAGGAACTGGGCTTGCCAGGGGAATCATCGGCACAACCAGGGCTATGTCCAGATGCAGTACTACTTCCTGATGCTGACTGCTGCCTGCTGGATCCACTTCCCTGTTGGGACTGGCCAGGACCATGTGCCCATGGCCTACTGCATCGTGGCATGGACAGCACAACCCCTTCAGTAGTGCTGGTGGTACTGCCAGTACAGGAATGAGATGGTGCACATCAATGTAGACCCTCAGCTGATTTGGTTGCTGCCCTATGTCCATGTGGCCACTGGCCAGCATCCACCAAATGCTCAAGGACAGATATTCCACATTCGAGGAGTGCCAAGGTCTCCCCACACCATTTATCCATGACCTCTGTATGCTCACGGATGGCCTCAGTGAGTTCATGGACACCAGGGATGTACTCATCCACAACCCTGCGTATATGTCTGGTGTTAAGTTCATTATGTGCCCGTGCCTCCATGATGGTGACTGCTACTGTGGCACTTGCAACAGGGGCATAATGGGCTGCAATCCTTCTCTGAGCACCCCTGCCCATCTGTCTGTGTAGGAACTTGCCAGCACTCAGATGATGACTAGTGCCTGCAGCCTCACTTGCCATAGTCACCACAGTAGCCTGTTCCATGTCACCACCCACCGACTGTCCATTATCTGTGACCACTGGAGACGGGGTATGTGTGGGCATTATGACTGTGTGCAAGGACGGGGTTGACAATAGTGAGATGCCAACGGATGGCACAGATTCAGCCCTTGACAATCCCACCTGTGCCTCAATTTGAGTATCATCATGGTCAGAGTCTGCAGAGACACTGACATCAGAATCAGAGCGGGAGGGATCATGGCCAACATGTCCACCTGTGAGGAAAAAACAACATATGTAAATTACTACCTGCACTATAAGGTTTGATGGTGCACACAAACACACACACACACACACACACACACACACACACACACACACACACACACACACACACACACACACACACACAGGTGAGGTGCCTCAAAGGCATTACACAGACCTCACATTAGCCGACTGGGACATTCACGACACACAGTCAGACAATAACAAGCACACTCCGGACAGACCCTCAGCATCATGCAGCGTAGCCCTTTCCAGTTACTGTTACTACTAATATACACTTCTTGGATACATGAGTGGTGTTAGTATGATCGCCCTTCACCTAGCACACACTGCACTCATGTAAATTATTGCTTTTCACCTGCATAGCACTGTGGGAACTCCTACAGAACATACCTCCCAACTGTACAGAGTTTTGCTGAATGTCTAAATGTGTGGCTCATATGTTTAGTCTGTTCCTCATAACTCCTGTGTTTGTCTGATACATTACTGGGTTGACCTGTGGATTGGTGCCATTAATTAATGTCCTAATTTGAGGTGCAGACTGCATAACATGCAGTACATGTATGTCAAAACAAAGCCAGTTGCTCAAATAACTTCCCAAGCTTACAGTGGATATAGTAAGTGTACACACATCTGTTAACATTCCATGTTTTTGTGATATATCACGAGACCTCAGAAATCAAGTCATAACATTGCCATCATTTCATATAACATATAACCTCTGCAATCCAACTGAAGAACATACACATCAGTTACAGGTAACATATGGTAAATGAAATAGGTACAATAGGCTGGTTGCATGAGTGTGCACACCCTTAAAGTAATACTCTGTTAAAGCACCTTTCAATTTAATCACAGCATTCAGTCCTCTTGGGAAGGTGTCTATCAGCATGGCACATCTTGACTTGCCAATGTTTGCACACTTTCCCTTGAAAAACACCTCCAACTATGTCAGATTGCAAGGGCATCCCCTGTGCACTGCTCTCTTCAGGTCATCCTGCATATATCCTAATGGACATAGGTGTGGGCTCTGGCTGGGTCAGTGGAGAATGTTGCATGTGTTCTGGTGAAGCCATCCTTTTGTTGATTTGGATGTATGGTTTGCACCATTGTTGTGTGGAATGGTGGAATTCCTCACCATCCACAGCTATGTCGCAGACACCAGAAGGATTGGAGCCACAAGGGACTGGTGCTTGGAAATGATCATAATCCCCTCCAACTTGGCTACAGCCCCAGTTCCAGCTTGTGAACAGCAACCCCAAAGCAGGACACTGCCATCACCATGCTTTACTGTGAGGGGTCTTGTTGTTGTGGTGATGTGCAATGGTGTTTTTGTGCTAAACAAACCTGCCAGAATTGTAGCCAAAGAGTTCAACCGTGTTCCCATATTACTATAACACATTTTACCACTTGCTTTTTGGAGACCTGATGCATTGTTTTTAGACTTTCTCCAGGCATGGATATTATTTGGTGTGAGGAACTGCTGGCATCTTCCATCCCTACCCTATAGGCAAGACATATGGAGACCATGGAAGATTGTTGTGACATATAGTACACACCCAGTACTTGCCTGAGATTCCTGCTACTCCTTCACCATTGCTGTAGTGCTCCTGGCAGCCTCCCTGGTCAGTTTTGGTCTTGTAGTCTCATAGAATTTGGTGGGATGTCCACTCCTTCACAATGTTACTGTAGCCCCATATTTTCACCACCTTTTGATGACTGTCTGCACTGTGTTCCATGGTATGTGCAATGCTGTGGAAATGTTTTGGTACCCTTCTCCAGGCTGATACATCTCAAACATGTGGTCGCCTAGCAGTTAAGTCAACTCTATGTGAACCATGGCTATAGCTGCAGCAGACAACTGGGTATATGTTAGGATAATCCTGGGAGGACAGCTGACCATTATTTGCTGTTAATCAAAGAGTCACTGTAATTGATGGCAGGTGTGTACCCAATAAGATGTACTGCTGTTGTTATATAGAAAGCTGCCTCCACAAAGTAGTAGCTTCAGCCTGTGCACACATATGCATCTAGGTTGTTGTATTATTGTTATGTGTCATTATTGTTCCCCTAACAGATTTGTTTTACAATTGAATTGTACAGTTTATAGGTCACACGAATGGGTGGCAGCAATGTGAAATTGTCTATTGTGCTCTCATTTTTGTATACCACAAATACCTGGCATTCTAACAGGTGTGTACACCATTTATATGCACTGTATACCACTAATTTATACAATATGACCCTAGTTTTGGACCTTTGTCCCCCCATTTTGTCAGTCTTTGTCCAGATGTCCTGCAATGACAGATTGTGAGGTATAATACAGATACGTGACATCTCCTGCAAATAGGCCCCTGTGATGACCACCGTGATGCAATGCAGTAAACACCACCACAAGTGAACATGCAGATACTGTCAAAGGGCTGAGTGTAACAGTTGTGTACGTGTTCACATGCATTAACTTTAGCATGCCTGGGGTACTGGTGAGCCACAACAGGAAAATCCTGTACTTACTGGATTCAGGCTGCTGTCTCATGTGCAGACCAGAGGGACCTATGTAGTTGTGAGGGGGAGGTATTATCAGCAGATTCACATTAGGCATTGGTATAATATGAATGCTAGGTTTCTGCACAGTTACAGTACACACTATGATATTACATGGGTCTATATCAGAACACTGAAGTATTAAAACTTCGAATGTTCTGATATCGAACACTATTCAGCCAATGCTAAGAATAGCGAAGCTGCAGAACAGCAAATTCTTTCCTCGGGAAAGAATTCAGTTGGCCATTTCTATGGTTCCCTATTCTTAGCACTGTGGTGGAAAGTTACTGGTTGGGTTCAGGTAAGTGTGTGATTGTTTGTACATTAGGGTTAGGGGCTGGTTAAGTGAGCTAGGGATAGGGCACGGGTTAGGCGTGTGTGCGATAGTGACAGACTTTAGGGTTAGGGGCGGTTTAGGTGAGTTAGGGTTTGGGCGCAGATTAGGTGAGTGTGCAATAGTGACAGACCTTAGGGTTAGGGGCTAGGTTAAGGTAAGTGGGTAGATAGTAGTGTATGTTTAGTTTAGTGTAGCGTTAGACATAGGAATTTAAGTGTATGTGTGTGGTTGATGTTTGTTTGATGTGCTTGTGTTGTGGGTATGTGTTTCAGAGCAGCAAATGTTTTCCACTGGAAAAAATTTGCTGTTCTGAATGCTCTATATTTTCATGTTTAGATGTTTTGGGGCCGATGAAATAGCATTCACTATTTTCATCTTTCGATAACATGATATAAATGCTATTATACAATTTGCTGTCCTTCACCATAGATGTGCACTTGTGTGCATTACTAAACCCCACCCACTAATCCATTTTGCACTGATATATGCATCTTTAGACTCTATAGAAGACAGTTTAAATGCTACCTCATTACATTGATGTGCACTTTGGCCTTACCTAGATGCTCCTCACCTGTTGCCTAGGTGCCACCCACCTCCATGACTGCTGTTTCCCATGTTTGAGGTTGTGTGGGGGCTACCCCAAGGTTGGCAAGGAGCTCCTCTGTCACTGTAAGTGAAGCCTGTGTGGCTGGCCCCCCACCGGTAGCAGTATGGTCCCTTGCTACAGTAGCAGCCCTTTGCCAGGCATGACATATCAGGTCAGTTGCTCTATGCCTGACATGATCGTATGTGCATACATGGTGGCCCAAGATGTTCATTCTGCGGATGATCTCATACCACAGGGCAGTCCACTCCCACAGATTTTGCTGGCTATGGCCAAAAAGATGGCATAGTTTAAGATTACAGCTTCTGTGATGGCTGCTGTCTCTGCATTGGTGTACGGTGGTTGTCGCTGCATGGCACCTGGAAGACATAAAAAGAGAAAGAAATCACAGGACCTCAGACATTGCCCTGAGTTCTTTACAGAATCAGCACATAAATAATGACTATCATTAGTCACCACTTACAAACACATCATACCCCTGTACCTAGCAGCACTGTATGAACATGCATTGTACTCCTGGTTCTGATGTGTCTTGTTCCCCCCAATGAGGGCCAGTACATTGCATAAACCACCATTCATAATTCACATTTGTGTAGCGGGATGAAAGTGTCTGTGTTCCTTGCAGATGGGATGTCAATAGTGCTCAGGCTTTGCTTGCATACAGTGTGTAATGGAGCTGGAAGCATATGCCTAGGTTCATGTAGGATGCAGACAGGAATGTTATCAGGCCCCAAGGGGACTTGCTTTTGTTAACTTTGATTAGGCAGTTTGCACCTGATCCATGCTGATGAGGGGTGGGGTGTGTGCTGTGCATATCCACCTATATTGATGGTGAGTCAGGGGGGGTGATGTTTGCCCTAAAACTGTCTGCAGCAGGTTGGCTGTAGCTATGGTGTGTGTGTATGTGCTGTGATTGACCACCATTACAGGGTGGGTTGGGTTGTTGCCTCTGAGACTGCAGACATATGTAAATATGGCCTTCTGATTGCCCTTAGTGGTTGTGTCAAATTTGTACTCATAGTTAGCCTTACAGTAATCCACCTAAGACCTAATATGCTCATTCAGACAAAGGTTGACATGCTGCCCAGTTGGTACCTGCTCCTACTTTTCCCTGTACAGCCAATATAGTATCACATTATGTGCTTTGTGCATTGCTGCTGTCCAGCAAAGGGGTTTACTCAACTTTGGTGGAGACAAGTTTTACAAGTAAGGTATTGCTGAGGCCATACAGCTATGTGGGTGGTCATATATCTGTTTGTAGTAGGCATGGACACACAGTTGGCCACCTCTACAATTTCAATGTGATACTCATGCTTATTATACTACCCCATGTCTGTGTTAGGGCAATGCCACAACCAGTAGCTGTAGAAGTGTAAGTCTGTTGGATGCACAGGAACTAAGGTTAAAAATGTGTACATGTACAACTTATTTACCTGACATTTTGCATCCCATGTCAGTTGTTATGAGTCAGCCAGGTACACCTACCCATACATACACATGCACAGGTAATACCTGCTATACATTTCTGTTCCATGTCAGTAAGGCACACTGTAATTACACTCTTGCTGCCCAGTCATTCCTGTCAACCTGTTAGGGCATGACATCTGGAGGACCCCACACATACATGGTGGGCTATGGGCCAAGATTAGTGACATCTTCTTCATATTGATGTAATACCCATACATCATTTGATAGTACAGTAGTCTTTGCATTCACAGATATACCCTGGAGGATGTCCACCACTGATATGGCAGGCAGAGAGGAGAAAGGCTAGGCATGTGGTATTGAGGGTAGGACCTTTTAATGTTGCAAGTATGACATGTATGGGGACAGCGCTAACTGATATGATGGACAGAGGAAAGGTGGATATATTGTGTGTGCCAGAGCTCAGATGGAAGGAGGGTACGGCTGTGTGTATCAGAGTTGGGTACAAATACTTCTATCATGGTGTGTATAGGGGTGGACATGGTGTATGGGTTCACCTGAAGGAACATTATGCCAAGACTGTTTTTGGAGGTGATAATAGTGTTGGGTAGAGTGATGTTTATGAGGCTGGGTATTGATGGTGTAATGATGAGAGTTGTTAGTACATATGCTTCGCTAATTGCATGTGTGATGGGTGAGATAGTACTTTGGAGTGGTTGAATGAAGTGGTGATCAGTATACTCAAGGGTGAGAGACTGGTGATTGCAGCAAATTTCAATGTGCAAGTTGAAGAAGAGGACAGATGGGTTGCAGAAGTGATGGGTAGGTATGGTATTAAGCCAAGGAATGCAGAAGGTGTGATGGTTTCAGAGGTTGCAAAAGAGGTTGACATAGCTGTGGTGAATATGTATGATTACAAGACTGAGGGGCATAGGATGACATACAAGAGTAGAGGGAGATGCACACAGGTGGATTATCTCCTGTGCAGGTGGGCCTGTTTGAAGGGGAATGGAAACTGTAAAGTGGTGACAGTGGAAAGTGTAGTTGGGCAGTATGGACTGTTGGTCTGTGGGATGACGTTGGTGATCAAGAAGAAGGGGAGGAGTGTGAGGGAGCACCACAAAGCAAATGGTGGATACTTTAAAAAGGTGATTGCGAGGTTGGTTCCGGGAAGAGTTATGATAGGCAGTGGGTGTCAGTGAAGAGTTATCAGATATCTTAGTAACTATATCCGAGCTAGTAAGGGAGATGAGTAGAATGGGGGATGGTGTGCCATCTATACAGAGGAAGGAGGACAAGGAGACCTGGTGGTGGAATGAGGGAGTACAGGTGAGTATACAGAGAAAGAGGTTGACGAAGGAGAAGTGGAATTGTCAGACAGATGAAATACGTAGAGAGGAGTATAGGGAGTTGGGGTGCATGGCAAAAACAGTGGTGGCAAAGGCTAAGGAAAGGGCATCTGAAGGGTTGCATGTAAGTTTGGACACCAAGGATGGAGGATAGGACCTGTACCAATTGGGTAGAAAGAGGCACATAGCTAGGAAGGATGTTCAGCAAATAAGGGTGATAAAGGGTAATGGTAGAAATATACTTACAAGCAAGGAGAGTGCATAGAGCAGATGGAAACAGTACCTTGATGGAGTGTTGAATGAGGAGAATGAGAGAGAGAGAGAGAAAGAGAGAGAGAGAGATGGTTGGATGATGTGGGTATTGTGAATCAGGAAGTTCAATAGAGTATCAAGGGGAAAGTAAGGATAGCTATGAAGGTTTAAGAATGGAAAGGCTGTTGGTCTAGATGATATACCTGTGGAAGGAGCTGGCCTAGCAGTGTCACAGTCAGTATTGTTCAACACACACTCCAGTAGTAGTCATATGTGAGCCAATCCCTTCCTGGGGTGACTCAGGGGCCTGAGCTGTATTCTATGTCACTGCAGACAGACACATATGCTATGGCCATAGGTTCTGATCAGCAATATATCAATACAGCAAGCCTTGTTGAGACATATATGTTAAACTTCCTATTTCCCATTATTACATACCCAATACTGCAGTCCATGACATGCATACTTGTTTGACATACCTGTTTTTTTTTTTAAGTGGAGGTGATTATATCCTGCTTGCTGTTGTTTTTTTTTTCTGTCCATTTCTCTCTCTTTCGCTCTCCAGGATGGAGGTTATATAGCTGTTTTGCATAGGCAGCAGCTTCCTCTACTTGCTAATTGCATGCAGAACAGCTGTGGTATCATTACAGTAGCCAATTGCATGGAAACACACTCCTATAACTGAGTACTTCATGTTGGCATTGGCCCTTTACCTTGCTTGTGAGGAGGACTTCATGGAGGTGTGTGACAAACAGCATCACAAAGGATAGTTGGAAATACATCTTACAACAAACACTGTGGAAACAGCCCGACAATCTGGGGGAGAATGTTCCAGACATAGGGACTGAATGTAAGTATTGCTGTTATACATTTGAAGTACTGCTAGTTTGACAGGGTTTGTGTGGATATAGTTCTTCTGTATGATTTTAAGTCTGACATTTCAGAGCTTTACCAGAAAGGCTCATCTAGACTCTGCTACACTTTGCTGTGAAGGAAAGATTAGTTTGCTTTTATTTGTTGCATTTTGTATTACATTATTACCTTTTTATATTTTGAATACTGTAGTTTGTCTTCTTTACCTTGTGTTTTACTTGCATTCTGCTTTAACTGCATATTAAAACTTCAAAAGAGACCACAGCTCTGTCTCTTCTGAGTCAGGCAGAAATTTGAACTGACCAATTAAGGACTCATTCATAAGATAGAAGAGGTCACTTAAGGTTAATCATTTGTGAACTGAGGGGGTGTAGCTAGGAACTAAACCTTCTATTTAAGGGGTAAAATAAAACATTTCAGAGCTTTACCAGAAAGGCTCATTCAGACTCTGCTACACTTTGCTGTGAAGGAAAGGTTAGTTTGCTTTTATTTGTTGTATTTTGTATTACTTTATTGCCTTTTTATATTTTGAATACTGTGGTTTGTTTTCTTTACCTTGTGTTTTACTTGCATTCTGCTTTAACTGCATATTAAAACTTCAAGAGACCACAGTAGTTGCCTTCCTCTTATGTTAATCTGACCATATATCTCATTTCCTCTCTACTTTTACTGGCTTGTGTGAGTAATCACAAAATCATCATTTTTGAAATCCCTCCCCTTCAAATATTTAAATTTATTGGCCATCCTACTGTATTCCATAGTACCATAATACAAAAGTGACCACCCCTTTCAATCCATCTTGCTGTTTTAAAAATAGTAACTCTCCACTAAACCTTAACTTTTTAAACAGGTAAAACTTAAGTTACCTACTTTCACATCTAACTTCTCTAGTGCACACTGCAGTGTGCATTTTTTTAATCTTACCTTTAAGCATCCCTGTGACTAGCACTTGCTCTAATACCTGCTGGAAAGCACTAGGAAGCCCTAAACTGATGCAAGCACTCAACTCTCCTTGTTAACAAGGAGAAATGAATTGTAGGCATTAAACAGCCTATAATTGCAAAGTACCTTAGTAAGGTAAGGGAAAACAGCTCCTGTACTTTACAAAAAAAAAAAAAAAAGCACCAAACCAGGCATGTCCAAGGGTCAGCTTCCGGTGATTTTTCCTGTCCACCTGGTGAATCTGGGCATACTGGGGCAATGCAGCAATTGCCTCATGTACACAGACAGCCCTCTCCTCCTACCACCCAACACTACAACCTGTGAGAGATGCACTTACATAGCAAAATGGAAGCAAAGTTCACTCCACCCAAGATTGTGCTAGACAGTCAAGAGGAGGTTAACACCCACACTAAACCTCAAGCAACACATAGCCCTTCTAAACCCACACCACCAACACCCACATATAGCAACACTAAATCCACATACGCAGAGGCCCTTAACTGTAACCTGTCTAAGCAACAAGGACCTCTGAAGTTGAAACACAAACAAACACCAATCACAACCAAAGTGTCACATAGCTCACAACACTAGTGTGCCAGCCAGCAACAGCCCCTAAGGCAAGACAACGTTTCTAACACTTTAGTCCTAGGTGACTCTATAGTCCAGCACACTGATGTCCCACTCACCAGGTTGAACAAGGAGAAAATTACAGTCAGCTGCCTGCCAGGTGCCAGGATCCACCACATAACGCATGCACTCAAGTCACTCCACAAGTACAAATATGACTCTGTCATTGTCCATGTTGGAGTGAATGACTTGAGATGTACCTCCCTGGACTACATGAAAAGAGACATGGAAGAGCTCTCGGATCATGTGGCCCAGGCAGGTATGACCCTAGCCCTGAGTAGCACCCTGCCTTCGATCAGATTGATACCACAATATGAGGACAAAATGATTGACTTCAACAATTGGATAAGCTTCTGGTGTCATTCAAAGGGGATCCAGCATCTGTCTGCCTGGGATGACATGATCGACAGACTATGATGCTTTGCCAGAGATGGTCTGCACCTGTCACCCCTGGGATTCAGGTTATTGGCTAAGGCTCTTGCCACCCCTATAGTGCCTTTTTTAGGCAAAGTTCAAAGGACAAAACCACCACAGTAACAGGTACAAGCATGCAAAATCTGAAGGTAATGCTACTCAATGCTAGAAGTCTAAACCTCAAAATGCACTCTCTCGAGGCACTCCTAAAAATGGAGAACATTGATATCTGTGCAGTAACTGAGACTTGGTTCAAGGCTCCAGAGAGCACCCCTGCAATACCAAGCTACAACTCTTACCAAACTTTTCGGCCACCAAACCAGGACTGAAACACTAAAGGTGGAGGAGTGTCAATATTCACCAAGGATATTCACACCACCAAGCTAGTTGCCCAACGCAATGCGTATGAAATTCTCCAGGTGCAACTAACACTAGGTAAGACTGCAATCCAAATAGTAGCTTGCTACAGATCCCCCAACATGCCCCAAGATTCTCACTACACCTTTCTAAACATACTGGAAAATATTAAGATAGAACGAAACACCCTAATACTTGGTGATTTTAACTACCCTGCCATTAACTGAGAAAACTACTCATGTACCAACACCTTTGCCCAACGGTTCTTAGAATTCATAAATTCCAATGCCCTGGATCAACTAATCCATAGTCCCACCAGGGGCTCCAATATCCTAGACCTGGTCATTACCAACATGGGAAATCGATGCTCCACACCTATGGTCACCCCCTCGTTAGTCAAGTCTGACCATAAGCTAATCACCCTTAACATCCACATCCCACCCCCACCCCCCAGTAAGGAAACCTCCATAAAAAACTTCTCCAAAGCCAACTTCATGCTACTCAAGTCAGAAGTGACAAACTTCATGACACCCATGCAGACGGGAACTGAAAGTTCAACTGCTGAATCCTACACTAAGGCACTGTATGAGCACATCCACTCATGCATGAATCGTGCCATCCCAAATAGAACCAAGATGCTCTCATCCAAAAAAAGGAAGCCAATCTGGTGGTCCCCTGCCATAAACAAACTTTACAACAAAAGGAAGAAACTGTGGAAGAAAAGAGGAAAATCCCAGGATGCAAAAAACTCCCTTACCAGCCTCAGTAAGAAACTGAGATGCCTCATAAAATCCTCCAAAGCTAGTTACGAAAATAAAATTACCAAAGATTCCAAAGGCAACCACAAGGCATTCTATAACTATGTCAAGAATCTAAATGTCAATGCTCAGATCTGCTCTGAGCTAAAACAGAATGGCATTAAATATACTGATCCCAAGGATATTGCCAATATCCTGGCAGATCGATTCAGTGCCAACGTCACCCCCCTCTCACCCCCTAAATGGCCCATCTCAATACTGGAAGATTGCCAAATTCCGGCAATAATGGCCACACAGGTAAAAAACGCACTCTCCAAAGCTAAGAATACCGCATCCATGGGACCAGATGACATCGGAGGCTGTGTACTATATGAACTACAATATGAACTGGCACCTCACCTAAGTGTCATGTTTAATCATAGCCTCACCTCAGGTTTCGTGCCCACTGAGTGGCGCAGAGCTACAGTTATCCCACTCCACAAGGGTGATCCACCTTGGATCCTGGAAACTACCATCCCATCAGTCTGACGAGCCTTATCTGCAAGGCCATGGAGTGTATTATCATGGAACTTATAAACAAAGACATTGGCAACCTTCAAACACTGGACCCCACCCAGTTTGGGTTCATGAAGGGCCGATCTTGTTTCCTGAACCTGATTGACTTCTTCAAATCAGTCTCCAGAGCCATGGACAAGGATAAGGTGGTCCACACAGCCTATCTAGACCTTGCCAAGGCCCTTGACACCATCCTCCACTCTGGAATCATAGATAAACTTACTAAGCTGGGCATTAATCCCTACATCACCCAACGGGTTGCTAACTGGCTTACTGATAGAACCCACACTGTAAAAGTAGCTGACTCCAAATCCAGCTCCAAACAAGTGACAAGTGGAGTACCT
The DNA here is from genome assembly GCF_019279795.1 of Protopterus annectens. Classification (NCBI taxonomy): domain Eukaryota; kingdom Metazoa; phylum Chordata; order Ceratodontiformes; family Protopteridae; genus Protopterus; species Protopterus annectens. The sequence continues at coordinate 246,713,859 of NC_056744.1, forward strand.
CAAGGTTCAGTCCTGGGACCACTCTTGTTTGGCATTTACTTCTCTGAAGTACAGGCCAACACTAAGGGACTCTGGCTAACAAAGTTCGCAGATGACTGCAAACTGGGAGCCATTATTGAATCCCCAAATGATGTGGGTACTCTACAAAAGGGATTTACAGAAACAGATGCTTGGTGCCAGAGCCATGGGCTTAAGCTCAGTGCCAAGAAATGTATAGTTATCCCCTCTGGGAAAAAACATGTACCCATGAATTACCACATAGGTGGCAGTACACTAAACACTGAAAGTGTGATAAGAGACTTAGAGACACAGGTGGACAGTGGTCTCACCTTCGATAACCACATCGCCACAACAGTCAGGAAATCCTTCTATGTGGCACACCTCATCACTAAGGGCTTTTCATCCAGGAAAAAGGAGGTCATTGTCCCACTGTACTCATCCCTCATTAAACCCATTATAGAATACAATGCCACATTTGGTATGTACCTCTCAAGACATCTGCAACAATTGGAAAAGATGCAGAAATACCTCTCTAAAAGAATCACAGGCCTAAAGCAGATGCCCTACACTGACTGCCTTCAAAAACTCCAGCTATACTCTGCTGCATATTTACTCAGAGGAGATTTCTGCTTAACATACAAGGCCATGTCAAACCCAGAGCTGTTGGTCATGCTACACTTAAAGAAATCCCAATCCCTCAGAGCCACACGCTCCAGGGATCTAAACCTTGTCATCACAATAAACAAAACATGCTGGAGGGATAGGTTCCTGACCCAGAGACTCCCCAGACTCTGGAACAGATTGCCCATACATGTCAGGCAGAGTGCCTCTTTGGACCTCTTCAAAAGGAACCATGACGATTGGATGGGTGAAAGGAAATTCACCCCGGGGATCACGTCAGTTGCCCTGCTAGACAGGGGTCCAGGGAAGTAAATAGTGTGGGAAGAAATTGCCAGGGAATTGTTATGGCTAGGCTTGTACAGGCCCTAGGGCTGATAGCCTAGTACCAACCTATGAACCTATGAACCTATGACAGTATTATGTGGTTGACATTACTCTCAACTGTAGGGCTATCTGCAAACTGGCCAGAGTTTGGACACTTATATTTGGCATGTTACATGTTTTTTGTCTTTGGAAATTCAGTGGCATACTCTGAGGATTGCAGTCAGTAAATGGTAAAATCCATTTGTGTTTTTGACTTCATATCCCTCAGAATGGATATGTTACTACAAACCCTGTTACACCAGCAACTTTTTCTCAGTTTATAACAGCAATATGTTAATGATGCCCCTGTGTTTGGGCCTCTATCCCCCAAGTATGTCTGGCTTTGTCCAGATGTCATGTAGTAAGAGGTGGATAGGTATGGTATATCATTATTTAGTGACTTCATTCCTGATGGCATCCCAGTGATGTATCAGACTATCAGCCATGTTATGTGCAACCAACCTTATATATGAGGACAAACCCTGGACATTCTGTGGGACTCTGTACAGTTGGGAGGTCTGTGTATTCCTGGTGATTGTTGACAGACTGTCAGGATTGTGTAGCAGTGTATTGTGAATATGTTATTTGGCCTGTTTAGGGAGGGGGGTAGATGTAAGTGTTATGGTTCCTTTTCTGTCTGACTTTGCATGCTGCCCCAGTTTCTGCTGCTCTGTCAACTGTTATATGTTTGTAGGAGAGGACTGAGACATGGCCCGTATCATGGCCAGGCATGATACTACACTGTGAATTGGGCCAGTATATATAGGGGTAGTATGTGAATGGCAAACATGTTAATGGTTTTGGTCACACAGTCCTTATACTCTACTGTTCATTTGGCTTACCAGTATGTGACTGTGACTGTGGTGGACTTGGTTGTGGGTATGCACTTTCACACTGGTCTTTGTTTTTCAGTGCTGTTACATCCCTGAAGTGCCTGATATCTTTACAAACACATGTGTAATTCCCCATAGCAGATTTGGGTTATTGTTGTGTCAGTCTGACTGTAGTTGAGACAGTGCTTGGTGACATGATTAGCAGCTCAGTGTAGTTTTGCCACTGTGATGTTATGTACAGATATTCGTGGCATGTACTGTTTGCAGGTCATCAAATGTGTTGTGTATTTCTGACACATCTTTGGGATGATGTGAGGAATAAGTCAATAACTAGTGGGAAGTAATTGGGTTTTGGACTTGTGCTATATCAGTCAATATATGTTAGAACAGAAAAGAGGGTGTTACTGCAGCAATGGGTCAGCTTATCTACTCCAATATTTGAACTATGTCCCTATTTTCATGGCTTCCACCCTCCACTTTGTCAGGCTTGGTCCAGATTTGTTGCACCAAGGGGTTCTGAGCATACCTCTGAACTGGCCAGATTGTGTCAGAATGTCCAGGTTTATAGCTCATATTTTTGGTCTTACCACACATTCTTTGACTGTATTTATCTGGTACATCAGTGTGATGATATCAAGATTCCTGTCAGTAAGTGCTGACATACATTTCATTTTCTGAAATTACATCCTTCAGAACATGTATGCTGAAATGTACCCTGTTATTCTAGCAACATTCTGCATTTATAAGAGCAATGTTTACATTATGTCCCTAATTTTGGCCCATTTTCACAGCCATTGACCGGAATTCTTGCAGTAAGAGGTTGAGAGGTATGGTGCTGAGGTATGAGTCCACTACATGTTATGAGTTTATATATATATATATATATATATATATATATATATATATATATATATATATATATATATACATACATATATATATATATATATACATACATATATGTATGTATATATTTTATATGCATATATCTATAAATCGTTCTATATACTTTCTCATATTTATCTCACCATACATATCTTATATGTGTAAATTCATATATAGAAACATGACTGATTCCACAGTGTTTTTCACTACTATTCAATACCTGTACTAAATGATATATTTGAAACAGCAACATAGATTTCTACAGCTCAGATGGTGTAGTGGTACATTGCTCTGACTAGTGTGTACAGGGTCCTGGATTTGAGACTTGGCAGGGCTGATTAGTTTGTTGCTGGGCAGAACAATAGCTGATGGAGTCAGGGTGATTAAGGCAGTTTTAAGCAGTTGTAAGTGGGTTTGTGCGATGGTAAGTGATGCCAACAAACAGTTAACTGTACAGATGCTTAAACTGTGTAGGCATCACTTAGCATCACGTAATCTCACTTAGTCAAGATAAGCATTGCTTAAATGGGTATATCCTGAGCACTGCTTACCAGTGTGCAAATCAACTTAGCTACGGTAATTATTGCTAAGCATTTAGATTTAAGCAATGCTTACAGCAGTCAAGCATAGCTGAGCAAAATTTAGCATTGTTCAGCTTTCATTTTATGGACTATCAGGACTGTGGGGTTGATTCCTTATTAATGACATTTTATGATATGCATGTTTACCTTCCATAACATCCCCCTATGTGCTTTCATTACATTGTATTCTTGTGTGGCTATACTGTATGGGACACTTGTGTTTATATGGGAGTTTCACATCTGTACTACACTGATACATCACATTTGGACCTGCTACACTACCCTGGTTAACAAATATATATTATTTACTACTTATTTAAAAGAAAAGATATTTTAGTGCTGCTTTCCCATTTAAAAATAAATGACTGCATGCTAAGCTAAAGCTGTAACCACTACGCTATCTCACTTTGGGTATTTTGGCTGTATATTTCTATTTAGCTCCTTCGGATGTTTAAACTCTGCTGAACACAGCTGCATGATGCTCATATCCACTCAGCTACACTTAGACTTTAATGGGAATGGGAATGGGAAAAAAATGTTTTATTTGTCTTAGTTTAGGGATATGCACATATATAACAGTCATACCTGTCAATCTCTTAGAGGATAAAATCTGGACAAAGCCTAACATGATGGGGGAGACAAAGAGGGACAGATTTTAAATATTGCTCTTACAAACTTAGGAAGTTGATAGAATAATAGGTTTTGCATTAGCCATGACATTTTTGAAGGATATAGAGTCTTAGACTCAAATGTTTGTCATTATTTATGACTTCCATCCTCATCTCTTTGCCAGACAAGTACAGATTTTAAGAGGAACACACCTAACATATGCAGCAAAAATATGCATTCTGTGAAAATCTTTGCAGTTGAGAGGTATGCAACAGTGTCCGTGGACAGTTTTTGTTTTCAAAGTGCTGTACTGCACTTCCTGAGTGCAGTAGGTGTGTTTACTGTATGAGCACTGCTCAGATACACCCTCTGCTCTCATTCACGGATCGTGCCCATGTTATACAGCAGGGCGCCTTCATGAATATGCAAGGTTCACTGCTGTGCTGCATGGGCACGATCAACACCATGCAAGAATAGACTTATCCTTGCACGGAGCTTTTATGAATCCCAGGGATTGTACGAAGTAGCTGTTTTTGCATGCTGTTTATTAAGTAATGGTTTATTAAGTATACCATGCCCACTTTGGAATATCAATTATGTTGGCAAAGCTAAAACATGCACAAACTTGAGCAGTGGTTACTACGTTACAATATAACCCATGTTTTGCCTAACAGCCTTGGTGAATTACTTTCAGGACAAATCTGAAGGTTCATCTTCTATTTATGAACTTTCAACAGCTCATTGTTACTGAGAAAAGAGACACTGTGAAGTTTCTCAGATTTAGTTTATGTCAGCATACTGTTTTTTAATGAAACCCAAACAACCAAACTTGCTTGATCCAGTATGAAACCAACAACCCTTTATTTATGTATTTACTTACATACTTAATTACTTGTTTACTTTTAGCATTCTGACCCCAACCCTGCACCAATACTCACATCACATGAAGTGATCGTCGCACCCACTAACCCCAAAATCAATATAAGCAACTCCAAGGTCACACTCTCATGTCACATCAAAAAGGTGTTGCTGATAGTCTATTTGACTGAATGTTTCATTGCTATAAATAACTATTTTTTCTCACAAGTACAGAAGTCCAGCCATCCTTTATTAAATGCTGAGGGTTATAATTATCTTTTATCTAGGTTTATTCATTCTGTAATTCTGTTGCTGTTTTTGTCCCTTGTGCTTCATCAGACAAACCTTGACATTTGTGAGCAGTCCAAGATGCAGAAATCAGAAATTCACCACCCTCTCAGTGAATTCTTTCATGCAACCCAACCCCCAAGAAGCATGCCTGCAATATCTGTCTGGGTTCTCTTATTCATATATATAGTTTTATATGCTGCTTATTTCTGTTATTTAGATATGCTTGAAGAACTATGCAATTTATCTTCTCCCTCAGCTGCTATCATCAATGATATAAATATTACCTGCTTGTATTCTACTTTTATTTTGATACAAACTTTGCACTATTCTTCTTCCTTCCATATTAGAACTATCTATTATCAGCTTATGATACAAAGCTAATGCCTGCAAAGGTGCATACATTACTTGAATGGGATGCCTTCAGGTCATGCTCTCTTGAATTCCTTTATATAGCTGTAGTTCCCTATGCTGCTACTTCTGTCACTGACGGAATTTTCTTGCTTGAAAATCCTTATTTTTTACAATGTATATGCTTCATCATTTCTGGTTTCCACACCATGCTGCATACCTTCCTACATGCCCTTCTGTTTTTCCTATTTAGTTGCTTCCTATACATTATGAACCAGTATAGCTTCATCAACTTCTTTTCTTATTTCCCTTTCTTAATCCATGAGCAGACACACACACACACACACACACACACACACACACACACACACACACACACACACACACACACACACACACACACACAGCAATGCAGGAAACTATATCTAAAATGCAGCAAGAATACTGGCAATTCTCCAGATTCCCTGTTACCACTTTCATCAGACTAGTGAGTATAAGCTTCAAGTACCTGCATATATACATATTATATAGGCTTATACTGTGCCTGTCAAATCTAAGAAAGCTTATTTCCTAACATATTTCTGCAAAGCTAATGTAAATCCTTCCAAGCTGCTGTAGTTCTTGAGTTGGTGGCAGATTTGACTGGTTAACCACACAATAAATGAACCAGTATGCTTCCAGCTAGTTCTATACAAAGTACATGTAAGTCTGATTTCTGTACATGCATTATGTCTACAGAAGTTTAGGCATTGCTAAAGGAAAGTATCCATTTTACCTTTAAATACCTGAATTAAGTCAGCTTTTACTGCTTATAAATTACGTCTGCCTATTCTACAGATGTGTTTTTACACATTGTTGCTTGGAGTCCATAAAATACTGTCATACTCTTCCTTTTAATTAAGCTACAGAAAATCTTCTTCATTACTCCTGTATCTCTTAGGTTTATAGGTTCATAGGTAGGCACTAGGCTATTGGCCCTAGCACCTATACAAGCCTAACCAAAAAGGTACCCTGGCTTTCTCCATCCAAGAAAATTATTTTCCTGTGCCCCTGTCAAGCAGAACCACAGAAGTGATCTCCGGGGTGAATTTCCTATTAATAAATCCAAAACATCCTCCTGCACGAACGGCTGGTGCACGGCTGGAAAACCAAACCAAAAGTGAAGAAAGAAAGCCAGCGCTCAACTCCTGGAATCAGGCAATCTTATTTAATGTCCAACTCAAGACAGCAAAATAACATAACCGTACACCAACATGGTTGTACCGGTTTCAGTGAATCCTTCATCAGCAACCAAACATGATGTATAAAATGAAGACAAAACCTAACTTGCTGTCTTCCAACTTATACAAATTTCATATAGAAAGCATGGAACGCCCGACAGTGCATCACTAAAATGGTGCACTAGTTCATAAATGCATGAAATGTAATGCAAATAAACACAATTATCCCAAATATATACATTAATATATGAAGCCAAATATAACAACAAATATGTAAATTGGATGCCTCGAAAATTATCATTCAAGCCAGGGGAAAATAGAGCCCCTAGTTTGATGATCCACATTTTCTCTTTATAGGTGAGCCTATCATGTAAAACATGGGATTGTACATGTCTGTCCTTAATGTGATCAATGACCATAAAACAAAAATTGCCCGTAGGGTGTTTGGAAATGTGTTTGTAAAAAGAACTGGACCCCTTTTTGTTTTTAATATCACTAAGATGTTCCCCTATCCTAATTTTAAAAGGACGGGAAGTTTGTCCAACATAGAAGGCTCGACAATTGCACTGGGCCAAATATATCACCCAAGAAGTACTGCAATTGGCAAAACATAAAATGTCATAAACTTGTGGACAGTTTTGTGAGGAAAAGGTCCGACATTTCAACACCCTAGGGCAGTAGGTACAATGACCACATGGATATCATCCAAATAAAGGGCCTGTAAAAAGGTGAGCTTGAGTAATAGAACAAGTATCTGTATAATAAACCTTCTTGTAATTACTGAAAAGAGAACCCAAAGACCGCCCTTTGCGAAATGAATAGTGACACTGGTCCCCTATATATTTCTCTAAGACATTATCCAATTTTAACATATACCAATGCTTACGGATAATGTTCATAAATCCAACTGTATTCCTCCCATAGGTTGTTACCAATCTAAGCAAATCAGACTTAACATAATCCCGGTTTTGATAGGATAATAAATCAGTTCTATCTTGCTGATTTGCAAAACGATTGGCCCTTGTGATGTCACCCCTAAATAACCCCTACTTTTAAACCTGGTGATAAGATCCCTCTTGTAATGGTCGTATGTGGAGGAGCTGGAAAAAATCCTTTTAACGCACGGGAATTGAGACTTGGGGATGTTCTTGATGACATGGTGGGGGTGGCATGTAGTAAGGTATTGAATTGGGGAAATTTTCTAAATATCTCACTCTCAAGAATGTTGGTATCCATTCTTTTTACCAAAACATCCAAAAAAGTAATTTCAGATCTAGAAAAAGTCAACTTAAACTCAATCCCCCATATATTACCATTTAGATACTCAAAGAATTCCAAAAGGAATTCCTCATTAGCTCTCCACACCATCCAGCAGTCATCAAGATACCTCCTCCAAATATCCATCTCGTTAATAAAGATATTGTGACTGATGTCATAAATTACCTGATCCTCCACATACGCCATAAATAGATCTGCATAAATGGGGGCAAAAGAAGCCCCCATAGCAGTGCCCTGTGTCAGCCAGAAACACCTGTCCTTAAAAAAGAACACATTGTGAATCAGGACCTGTTCAGTCATGCATACCAAGAGGGTATCAAAACCAGGCTTATAAATGTTGACCTTATCCAACCAATATTGCAGGGCCAAAAATCCTGCCCAACGGGGAATACTGGTATATAGGGAGGTGACATCCAGGGTGCACAAAAAACAATGGGACTCTAGTTGGGTCTCAGAGATAATAGAAATGAACTATGTAGTGTCTTGGATTCTAGAACTTATATGTACCAAAAGTGGTTTTAAATATGATGTAAGAAATTCAGAAAGGGGTTTGGTAAGGGAACCCCTACCTGATACAATCGGTCTCCCGGGCGGCCTTATGGGGTCTTTATGGATCTTCAGGAGAAAATAGATATATTGCCTGCTAGGAAAATCAACCTTAAGTTGATGACACACTTCATCATTAATGATGCCCTCCTCTGTAGCCAAATCCAAAAACTTGTCAACATCCTTTTTAAATTGCAAAGTGGGGTCCACCTGCATTTCCTGATAATTATTATAACTGGATAACTGGTGATCAGCTTCGGCTTCATAGTCCCCCAGATCCTGGACCACCACCGCTCCCACTTTGTCCGCTGAAAGAACAACAATATCTTTGTTGTTAATCAATTTCTCCAAACATATTCTCTGATCTTTATTCATATTATCTTTAAACCTGTCCTGTTTATGTAGATATAAATGTAAATATTTAAGGACAGCATTTTGAAATGTTTGGACAATGGGTTGCATATGTGACCTGAACCTGGAGGGCTGGAAGCGAAATTCCCTAACCTCAAAGGAGGAGCATATTTAGAATCCAAGACACTACACAGTTCCTTTCTATTATCTCTGAGACCCAACTAGAGTCCCATTAGTTTTTGTGCACCCTGGATGTCACCTCCCTATATACCAGTATTCCTCACTGGACAGGACTTTTGGCCCTGCAATATTGGTTGGATAAGGTCAACATTTATAAGCCTGGTTTTAGTACTCTCTTGGTATGCATGACTGAACAGGTCCTGATTCACAATGTGTTCTTTTTTAAGGACAGGTGTTTCTGGCAGACACAGGGCACTTCTATGGGGGCTTCTTTTGCCCCCATTTATGCAGATCTATTTATGGCATATGTGGAGGATCAGGTAATTTATGACATCAGTACAATATCTTTATTAAAGAGATGGATATTTGGAGGAGGTATTTTGATGACTGCTGGATGGTGTGGAGAGCTAATGACGAATTCCTTTTGGAATTCCTTGAGTATCTAAATGGTAATATATGGGGGATGTTTTGGTAAAAAGAACGGATACCAACACTCTTGAGAGTGAGATATTTAGAAAATTTCCCCAATTCAATACCTTACTACATGCCACCAGTTTCCACCCCAGCATGTCATCAAGAACACCCCCAAGTCTCAATTCCTGCGAGTTAAAAGGATTTGTTCCAGCTCCTCCACATACGACCATTACAAGAGGGATCTTATCACCAGGTTTAAAAATAGGGGTTATTTAGGGGGTGACATCATGAGGGCCAATCGTTTTGCAAATCAGCAAGATAGAACTGATTTATTATCCTATCAAAACCAGGATTATGTTAAGTCTGATTTGCTTAGATTGGTAACAACCTATGGGAGAAATACAGTTGGATTTATGAACATTATCTGTAAGCATTGGTATTTGTTAAAATCAGATAATGTCTTAGAGAAATATATAGGGGACCGGTGTCACTATTCATTTCGCAAAGGGCGGTCTTTGGGTTCTCTCTTCAGTCATTACAAGAAGGTTTATTATAGAGATACATGTTCTATTACTCAAGCTCACCTTCTTACAGGCCCTTTATTTGGATGCTATCCATGTGGTCATTGTACCAACTGCCCTAGGGTGTTGAAATGTTGGACCTTTTCCTCACAAAACTGTCCACAAGTTTAAGACATTTTATGTTTTGCCATTTGCAGTACTTCTTGGGTGATTTATTTGGCCCAGTGCAATTGTCGAACCTTCTATGATGGACAAACTTCCTGTCCTTTTAAAATTAGGATAGGGGAACATCTTAGTGATATTAAAAACAAAAAGGGGTCCATTTCTTTATACAAACACATTTCCAAACACCCTACAGGCAATTTTTGTTTTATGGTCATTGATCACATTAAGGACAGACATGTACAATCCCATGTTTTACATGATAGGCTCACCTATAAAGAGAAAATGTGGATCATCAAACTAGGGGCTCTATTTTCCTCTGGCTTGAATGATAATTTTTGAGGCATTGAATTCACATGTTTGTTGTTATATTTGGGTTCATATATTAATGTATATATTTGGGATAATTGTGTTTATTTGCATTACATTTCATGCATTTATGAATTAGTGCACTATTTTATTGATGCACTATCGGGCGCTCCATGCTTTCTATATGAAATTTGTATAAGTTGGAAGACAGCAAGTTAGGTTTTGTCTTCATTTTGTACATCATGTTTGGTTGCTGATGAAGGATTAACCGAAACCGGTACAACCATGTTGGTGTACGGTTATGTTATTTTGCTGTCTTGAGTTGGACATTAAATAAGATTGCCTGATTCCAGGAGTTGAGTGCTGGCTTTCTTTCTTCACTTTTGAATTTCCTATTACCCATCCAGTCATCAAGATTTTTCTTGAAGAGTGCTAATGAGGACCTTTGTTTGACATAGATAGGTAGTCTGTTCCAGAGTATGGGAATTCTCTGGGACAGGAATCTATCCCTCCAGCATGTTCTGTTTATTGTGGTGACAAGGTTTAGGTACCTAGAGCGTGTAGCTCAGAGCGATTGGGATTTCTTTAAGTGGAGCATGTCCAGCAGCTCTGGGTTTGACATAGCTTTGTATGTTAGGAAGAGGTCGCCTCTGAGTAGGTCAATATGCGACAGAGTAAAGCTGGAGTTTTTTGAGACGATCTGAGTAAGGTATCTGTTTGAGGCCAGTAATCCTCTTTGTGAGGTATTTTTGCGGCCTTTCCAGTTGTTGTAGATGTCTTGTGAGGTACATACCAAAAGGGGCATTGCACTCTATAATGGGTCTAATGAGTGATGAGTAGAGGGGAACAATGACCTCTTTTTTTCTGGATGAGAAACCTTTTTTGATGAGGTGTGCCATGTAGAAGGATTTCCTGACCACTGTGGTGATGTGATTATCAAAGGAGAGACTACTGTCCACCTGTGTCCCAAGGGCTCTTATCACACTTTTGGTGTTAAGTAGACTACCACCTATGTGGTAGTTCATGGGAACAGAGTTTTTACCAAAGGGGATGACAATGCAAGTTTTGGCATTGAGCTTGAGACCATGACTTTGACACCAGGCATCTGTCTTAGTGAGGCCCTTTTGTAGGATATCCACATCATTAGGAGTTTCAATTATGGCTCCTAGTTTGCAGTCATCTGTGAAGTTAGTTAGCCAAAGACCTTCTGTGTTAGCCTGCACTTCAGAGAAGTAGATACCAAACAGGAGAGGACCCAGGACCAAACCCTGTGGTACTCCACTTGTCACTGGTCTGAAGTCTGATTTGGAGTCTGCTAGTTTCACAGTGTGGGTTCTGTCATTAAGCCAGTTGGCAACCCATCTTGTGACACAGGGATTTATACCTAGTTTAGTGAGTTTATCTATAATTCCAGAGTGGGGGATGGTGTCGAACACCTTGGTGAGATCTAGATAGGCTGTTTGAACTACCTTACCCTCATCTATGGCTTTGGTGACTACTTCAAAGAAGTCTATCAGGTTAAGGAGACATGATCTGCCTTTTACAAACCCGAACTGTGTGGGGTCCAGAGTTTGTAGATCTCCAATGTCTTTGTTTATGAGTTCCATGATGACACGTTTCATGGCCTTGCAGACTAGGCTCGTCAGGCTAATGGGGCGGTAGTTCCCGGGGTCTGTTGTGGCCCCCCCTTTGTGAAGTGGGATAACCGTTGCGGTGCTCCACTCAATGGGCACAAAGCCTGAGGTGAGGCTATGATTGAACATGGTACTTAGGTGGGGTGCCAGTTCATTCTGTAGTTCATGTAGAAGGCAGCCTGGGATGTTGTCAGGTTCCATGGATGCTGTGTTCTTGGCTTTGGAGAGTGAGGCTTTTACCTGTGCAGCCGTGATTACAGGAACTTTGCATTCTTCCCGTATAAAGATGGGCCCTTTAGGGGGTGAGAGGGGGGCAAAGTTAGCACTGAACCTATCTGCCAGGATGTTGGCAATATCAGTTGGTTCTGTATATTTACTGTCATTGTGCTGTAACTCAGAGCAGATCTGAGTGTTGCCATTGAGATTTTTGACATAGCTATAGAATGCTTTGTGGTTGTCATTAGAATCAGTGATGATTTTGTTTTCATAACTAGCTTTGGAGGATTTTATGAGGGATCTCAGCTTCTTACTGAGGCTGACCAGGGAGTTCCTCCAATCGTGGGATTTTACTCTTTTTTGCAACAGTTTCTTTCTTCTGTTTTAGAGTTTATTTATGGCAGAAGACCACCAGATTGGCTTCATTTTTTTTGGAGGATAGTATCTTGATTCTGTTAGGGATAGCGCGATCCATGCACTCATGTAAGTGCTTATAAAGTGCATTTGTGTAGGATTCAGCAGTCGTATCTCTATTGTCCATCTGCATGGGTGTCATGAAGCTTGCCACTTCTCTCTTAAGAAGCGTGAAGTTGGCTTTGGAGAAATTTTTTATGGTTGTTTTCCTAATGGGGGGTGGGAGTGGGATGTGGATGTCTAGGGTGATTAGCTTGTGGTCAGATCTGACCAATGAGGGGCTGACCTCTGGTGAGGAACACCGGTCACCCATGTTGGTGATGACCAGGTCTAGGATATTGCTGCCCCTGGTAGGGGTGCGGATAAGTTGATCCAAGGTGTTGGAATTGATGATTTCCAGAAAACGTTGAGCAAAAGAGTTGGTACATGAGTAGTTTTCCCAGTTAATGGTAGGGTAGTTGAAATCACCCATTATTAGAGTGTTGGGTTGTACCTTAATATTTTCCAGTGTATCAAGAAAAGAGGAGTGGGAATCCTGGGTCATGGTGGGGGGTCTGTAGCAAGCTACAATCTGGATTGCAGTTTTGCCCAGAGTTAGTTGAACTTGGATAATCTCAGATGCATTATGCTGAGCAACTAGCTTGAAGGTGTGGATATCCTTAATGAATATGGACACACCTTCACCTTTAGTGTTTTGGTCTGGGTTTAGTGGCCGAAAGGAGTGGTATGAATTATAGCCTGGTAATGCAGGGGTGCTTTCTGGAGCTTTGAACCAGGTCTCTGTCACTGCACAGATGTCAATGTTCTCCATTTTAAGGAGTGCCTCGAGTGAGTGCATTTTGAGGTTTAGACTTCTAGCATTGAGTAGCATTACCCTCAGATTTTGCTTGCTTGTACCTGTTACCATGGTGAATTTGTCATTTGAACCTTTCCTAAAAAAGGCACTATAAGGGTGGCAAGAGCCTTTTCCAGTATCCGGAATCCCAAGGGCGACAGGTGCAGGCCATCTCTGGCAAAGCAGCGTGGTCTGTCAATCATGTCATCCCAGGCAGACAGATACTGGATTCCCTTAGAATGACACCAGAAGCTTAGCCAATTGTTAAAGTCAATCATTTTGTCTTTGTACTGTGTCTATCATTCTGGGTGATGGCAGGATGCTATTCAGGGCTAGGGTCATACCTGCCTTAGGGTACAAGATCGGTGAGCTCCTCCGTGTCTCTTTTCATGTAGTCCAGGGAGATATGTCTCAGGTCATTCACACCAACATGGACAATGACAGAGTCATATTTGTACTTATTGTGGAGTGACCTGAGTGCATGCATTATGTAGCAGATTCTGGCACCTGACAGGCAGCTGACAGTAACTTTTTCCTTGTTTAGCCTGATGAGTGGAACATCAGTGTGCCTGACTATAGAGTCACCTATGACTAGAGTGTTGGGTACGTTATGCCTTATGGGCTGTAGTTGAGGGGCACACTGAGTATGTGGGCTATGTGTCATTTGGGTTGTTTTGAGGGGCGGAGGTTGCTTGCATTTCTGCTTTGGAGGTCTCTGTTGTTTGGGCAGGTTATTACTGAGAGCCTCCGTGAATGTAGGTGTGTGTTTTGTGCTTCTGTGTGTGTGTGTTTTGGTGGTGTAGGTTTTGAGGGACTATGTGATGAGTGTGGTGCGGTGCAAGTGTTTACCTTCTCCACTTGACTGTCTAGTCCAGTCTTCGGTGAAGAGAGCTTTGCTTCCAGTTTGGCTATATAAGTGCATTACTCACAGGTCGTAGTGTTGGGTGGTAGGAGAAGAGGGTTGTCTGTGTACATGAGGCAATTGCTGCATTGTCCCAAGATGCCCAGATTCATCAGGTAGACAGGAGAAAACACCAGGAGCTGACCTTTAGACATGCCTGAATAGGTGCTTGTTTAAATACTAAAAACTGTTTTCCTCTAGACAAGTGAGAAAAGTTTAGTGCTGTAGTAATTTGTAACTTATTTACTGCTTACAATGAGTTCTGAACAAGTGCTGAGCTCAAAGAAACAGATTTGAGTGCTAAAACATAAAAGCTGGCTAGTTGCAAGGGAAAATTTGAAGAACAGACTTTATGGCGCCAGGAATAGTTTAACCCTAGTTAAGTGGGAGGGGGGCTCAGGAACTCACAAACAGTCCTGGACACAGCAAATCCGTATCTGGCAAGACCTGTCACAGGAATGGGGGGAAGCAAGCTTAGAATTTTTTTTTTCTGTAAAAGTGGAAATGGAGAAAGCTGGAACAGAAGTGAAGTTAATTCAACGTTAGGAATCTGAGTGGGTTGGCCTTCACAAATGTTCTCTATTAGATTGAATGAACTAACGAAACTAGACTGGGAGGAGTGTCACAGATCAAATATACAGTATGGGCAGGCAACTGCAAAGCCACCAAGTATAAGAACACCACAACACTAGGGAGTGTGGGTAGGTAAAATTACAATTCCTAGCTGTAGCCACTAAGATTATGCCACCTGAGCAGAACACAGAAATCTCACTTTAAAAGCATATAAAGAACACCCACAAAGAGAAAATAAAAGTCTCAGTATGAAAAACGCAGTTTACAATTTTGTAATTAAATAAAAATGCAATTATAGTAATGTACACTATTACAGTTCCTAGCTGTAGGCACTAAATGAAAGTTTTAAACAGATAAAGGAGAAAGCAGACTCTAGGGAATGCTTTCAACTGTAAACAGACAATTATAGTAATGCACACTATTACAGTTCCTAGCTGTAGAACACAGAAACCTCAAAAAATCAAAAATGCACAGAAAAGCTCAGATAGAGCACTCACAAGAAGAAAATACAACTCTCAGTATGAAAAAGTAGTTTACAGTTAAGTAATTCAGGAAACATGCAATTAGAGTAATG
>NC_056744.1:246734375-246739375 GCF_019279795.1 Protopterus annectens
GATACTGGTTTTCCCATTCAAGCATTACTAAGTTAGCGAAAATAGGGGCACAGGAAGCACCCATGGTAACCCCTCTTGTTTGTTTATAATACTCTCCCTCAAAGTAAATATAATTATATTCCAAGACCAGGCTCATCATATCAATTATCAAATTAATATGGTCCCAACTAAAATGGGAATATTTCCTCAGACTCTCACAAAATAATTCCAATCCCTGTTCCTTAGGAATACACGAAAATAAATCTACAACATCAATAGTGACATATATCAAATTACTTTTCCATTTATTCCTAGTTAGCTGGGACAGGAACATCCATGAATCCTTGACTACATGTGGGGTATTACAATAAATATGTTTAACCCATCGATCAATGGCTACTCCTATATTAAAGGTCTTGGACCTACTTCCTGATATAATACGTCTAAATGGTGGGTTATAAATATTCTTATGTACTTTTGGGATACCCACAATTGTGGCTAATATGGGGTTATCATTTTTCAAAAAATTATATGTGTCAACTTTGATCCTATGATCAACTAGGTATTCATCTAATGCTTTGTAATAACCTATATTTATTTCATTACAGGAGACTACCTCATAATTCCCAGAGTCAATTAATATACTTTGGACTTTATTAATATAATCAATAGTGTTGTACAATACTATACCTGCACCTTTATCAGGCTTCATTATTCTAATGTCTTTATTATTTATCAATTCAGTAAGACATTTCCTCTCTTTATAAGTCAAATTATCTGTGTATCTCCTTCTCTTTATGAACTTGTTATATTCATAAATATCTAAAGTTGCAGATTCCTCAAAATGTTGCACATTTTTATGTGGTGAGGGGATAAATGTACTTTTTTTCTTCATTTGATTCAACGACATTTTATTTTTACTATTTTGATGCAAAATAGCTAAATTTAATCTACGGCAGAACAATTTAATTTCCGTGATAGTATCAACCACATTAAATTTTGAAGTAGGTATGTATTTCATACCTTTTTGAAACAAAGAGGAATGTTCATCATTAATTTGTAAGGTGGTGTAATTGAAAATTTTTAAATCATTGTATGTAGAAACAACTTGTCTTTCTTCATTTGCAGATACGCTAGTATTACTATCTATATCACCTGACACTATAGCACATATTTCATTCTGTGATGACACTCCTACTGGTACAAGACAATTGATATCAATCATCTCCCATACTGATTTTTCTTCTGATAATTCCTTTTCTGTTGTGGGGTGAAATACCTTCCCCCCTGAAAATTCGTACCAGTCTGTCTATTATCTACCCTGTTTTCATTAACATCCATTCTATGAACAGGGTCATACTCTTTTTTCCATATATATGCTCTATGTTCCTCATATTGTTCCACATCACATTGCTACTTTCTATAATTTCTATCATATATCTTTTCTGCCTTACTATCTGCTAATTTTTACTGCTTATCATATAAATCTTTCCACTGAGAAAATAATAAATCTGTAACAATAATATTATTTAGTTTTTCAATCTCGTTAATCAAAATACTTAATTTCTCGTCATTTTTCTTAATAATTAATTTCATATAGCTGAGGCCAAAACTATTAAATAAATTGTTAAATTCATTTTTAGTCTCATGATTCAAAGACACACCCATAGGCATTTTAAAAAATCTAAGTCCCATAGGGACAATACCTAAAACAATGCATTTGTTCAAATATGCATTATCCACTTTAATGCTTTTAACTGTAAATAATAATTTACCCAAGCTATATATCATATCTTTTAACGTGCCTTTGTTATTATGTACATTCCTATTACACATTTCAGAATCATGGACCTTAGCAACCATAGAAAAATCATATTCATTAATTAAAAAATTGTCCAATCTATTCGAATTCCCAGTGTTATGTTGTTGCGCAGAACCTGCAACAACTGAAGCTCTAGGGCTAGAAGTGTTGAAAACAGTACCTTTATTGTAGCCCGGTTTAAGTTTATTTTTTGCTGTTGCGGCATATGTTCTAATAGGTGCCTGCCGTTTGGGACGAGCTCCCATACGCTCAATATCTTCCTCAACTTGAAACAAAGAGAAATCAAATGTCAGGTCATGTTCATTGGAGCGACTGCTATTGCGAGCTGGTAAATGTTCCATACAAGTTTTCGAAGAATTCATGCTCCTGGCTAAACAATTAGTCTCACCCTGTCCGTTTGGTATCTCCATGGAAGTAGAACATTGGGTAACATGAGGTGAAGTGCGCTTGTCCATAACCTCATTAGCGGACCTCCAATTAACTAAAGTATTCTGAAGCTTGCCAACAACATCCGTAAGACAGGAAACATTGTCTTTTAAAATAACAAGCTCTGTTTTAATTCGCGCCATCTCCTCCTTGTCCAATAAGATCTCAGTCACTACTTCAGTACTGTCCATAGCTGCTACTGTGTACCAACCAAAGAACAAGCACAACTACCAAAGAAATAGTTTTGAGACTGTAAGCTGTCTCAGCTAAATAAACCAGTACAAGTGAAACTGGAGCCGGTCAAGTTGAAGAAAACTTTAATATAACACACAAAACTAAAAACATCGGTTAAGCGCTTTCATCTGTATAATACAGACTTCATCAGAACACCAATTCAGTGCATCCATTAACAAATTTAAAAACTTTTTGGCGCCAAAAACAACTGTGAGAATACTCTCATTTAAAGAGCCAGTATATAATAAATACAAAGCATAACGTAAATACTTAATAAATAACAATCTGACAATTCATCTATTTAAAACATATGTAAATATATAAAACTCAAATGATTAAAAATGTTTAAAATATCTAAATTTATGTTGTGGACTTAGCTCATAATCTTACAAGAGTTGTAATACAGGTTTAATAGTAATAAACTCATTTATACCTGGGGATTTTGTGGCATTTGTTAACATTTGCCAATAGCTTTCCTTTTTAATTAACTGTGCCTTATAATCCCCCCCCCGAGGCGAAATATGTACTTGATCTATTATAGCAAATTTAAACCTATGTGTCTCACCATACCTATGTATGTGCCTATATAAGCTATTGGCAAATGTTAACAAATGCCACAAAATCCCTGGGTATAAATGAGTTTACACATATATACACATATATATATATACATGCATATACATATATATATATATATATATATATATATATATATATATATATATATATATATATATGTATGTATACACACACACACACACACACACACACACACACACACACACACATATATATATATATATATATGTACACACACATATATGAACATATATACATATACAATATATATATATATATATATATATATGCATATATATATATGTATATATATATATATATATATATATATATATATATATATATATATATATATATATATATATATATATATATATATATATATATATATACATATACACACATATATATAAATATATATATATATATACACACACACACACACACACACACACACACACACACACACACATATATACACATATAAACACACACAAACACACACACAAACATATATAATATATATATATATATATATGTATATATATATATATATATATATATATATATATATATATATATACAGACACACACACACACACACACACACACACACATTAATATATATATGTATATATGCACATATATGTAAATATATACATGTATCAATATATACATACATACACACACACACACACACACACACATATATATATATATATATACATATAAATATATATATATATATCTATATACATATAAATATATATATATATATATATATATATGCATATACATGTGTATATATATATATATATATATAATAGGCACAGGAACACAGCTTAAATCTTCTCAGAATGTCAGTTATACAGAATATATCAGCTCATCCAAAGAACAATAGCTCCACAAAATGTAAAGGAACGTTCTTTATTGTAAGACCTTTCACCCTTGGAGGGCTTCTTCAGACTGTACAAATTAATTAAAAGGCACAGCCCTTAAATAGTCAGTTCAATTAAAAATAATTAAACAATTAAAATTCAATACTGAGGTATTTTAAAAATACAGAATAACAATTCAGAGACCTAATGGTGTGTTGACATCATACCTGAAACAGCATTATAATATACAACAGTTCTATTTGATGCTTGTAAAAAATATAAAGGATATATATAACATGGCATGACATCCCTCTACATCTCTAAAACTAGTTTAAACATTGTTTGTAACATTTTTACTTCCTTATAATGCTTGCAATGTTATCCATAGGCCACCAGATGGTGATATAACTTAATATCCTAATAGGCCTGATACACTTTTCAACTGAGAGTTAGCACACAATCATTTTCAACTGATACTAGTAAAAATACAAAATAACAATTCAGAAACCTAATGGTGTGGTGACATCATACCTGAAACAGCATTATAATATACAATAGTTCTATTTGATGCTTGTAAAAAATATAGAGGATATATATGACATGGCATAACATCCCTCTATATCTCTAAAACTAGTTTAAACATTGTTTGTAACATTTTTACTTCCTTATAATGCATGCAATGTTGTCCATAGGCCACCAGATGGCGATATAACTTAATATCCTAGTAGGCATAATACACTTTTCAACTGAGAGTTAGCACACAATCATTTTCAACTGATACTAGTATGAAAAATGTGTTATAATTAACTAGGAAATACATACTAGTAGATATATAAAATCATATGTCATATCATATGTCCGGTTTGTGAAAAAGTAATAAACAATGTTGAGTTCGTGAAAATCAGAATATGAGGCATAAATATACTTAGTTAAAAACTATAATTCTAGACCCTATTGCATCTGGGTCCTGTCAAAAATAGAATACCCATAGGTTAAACAATCTAAAAAAGAGTTAAGATTAGACAATGATATCAGTAACCTAATTGATGAACAACCCAGATTTAACTATAAGAATAAGCCCA
>NC_056744.1:246746875-246751875 GCF_019279795.1 Protopterus annectens
ACAATTTGTGCTCCTAGGCTTAAATCCAAGCATAGTTAGTTGTAAAATAGTTGCAACTAGCTCCCGCCAAGATAATATACCCTGAACTCATTGCCTATGTTTCCAGGGTATACTGTTACTGTAACCTTAAATTTAAAACAGCGTTCTACTGGTACCTGAAATAGGCGCCGTGTCCATGCTTATTGCCCTTTGGGAACATCGTAGATGAATCTTGCCTATTGTCCGTAGGTTAAAGGCTGTGTGTATAAGGATTAAGGTATAATACGCTAAGGCACTTATTACTCGCCTTCCTTAGTCCATAATATCTATAATAAGTATTTGCGGCTGAGTACCGCTCACATTGCTGCCGACCCTTGTACCAACCGTTCAACTAATTAAGCCATTTATCCTTATACGAATCAGGGCGAGAACCACCATTACTTCCTTAGTGGTTCCTGAAGACAAGGTTGGCGAAAGATGCTCCATCTAGCATCTCTATACTGACTAATACCCTTGTGTAAATCTAAAGCTTTTGCTGTTGGATTGATTGTACGCCATAATCGGCTACATCCCCATTTTAACCTAGCTATCATAGACTTCTTTGTGCTGACTGTTTTAGATTTATTTTGTTTTTTCTTTCTCTGCATAATACCCCTATTAATGGATCTTAAGTGGATATAGAACATTAGTAGCCGTTTTAGCGCACCCATTTCTGCTACTAAGTGCACAACTCTGCATTTTAGGTTTATTTCAGGACTCCTAAGCACCTACACTTCCAGTTAATACAGTTACAACTCTAACCCCCCCTCCCTCCAACAGAGCCAATAGAAGGGGCTGACTACTGATAACTTATTATTTTAAAGTTGTCAAACGTAGCTGCTGGCAAGTGTTAATACATACTTCTAAACTCTGATGTAATTAGCTTTTCTAATGTATTGAATTAGAGCTGAATTGCCTTATTTACTTTATACAATTACTGTTTGATAACTATTGCTCTATAATTAGTCTCCCATTTGCTTCTGGCAAGGTCCTTATAGGTTTTTATAACTCTGTTATAATTATTTTATGTGCTGCTGCCAAGCAGAACTGAATTTCAGCTTTATATGTAACTGCAGCTACTAATTAATATTGACATAGAAAAAGATACACGAGTGCTGCATTATATAATCTTGCATTGCTGATAACAAAGACTTATGTATTACTGCTAACCAGTTTTTACCTCCCTGCACATGACTGTCAATCTTACTATGCATATGTTCTTTATTTTATTATTGTTTTTTAAATGTTTAATTTGGATACTGCAAGAATTGTGTCAAGGTTTGATTATTGCTATGTTGAGAAGCTCTATTCTGTTGTATAATCTATTGTGTCTTATCCTCTATCTTATCTCTCTTGTCTCCTAAAGATACTCTACTCTTCCCAGCCTTCTAGTGCTAGTCAGCAGGAAGCCAGGAACCCTCTCCAAATATTGGCGGGTCACCTCACTGCTTAATACTTCTACAATCCCTTCTCAAGGAAAACAGAAAAGTATGTCTGCTGAATAAATCAAACATAAGACTCTCTAGTGCCTGTACCAATTTTTACATGTCATACCCAGGCCTGAGCTAGGACAGCCAGTAGCCAGTGCTTTCCCCTTCTACATAACCTTTCACTAATCTCTTCCCTCCCACTTGAATAAACCCCCTTTTTTTTCACTTCTCATTCCCATGTTCTAATCTCTAATCTTCCATTGTTACTACCTCACAATCTAACTAGCTATACTGGACTTGCCCACTAGGTGGCGTCCTAATTCCAGACTTTCTCTTCTCTTACCCACTTTTTTCTTACATCACCCTCTTACCCCATTTCTTATATCCAGTACTCGCTGACGTGCTATTAGCTGTCTCTCTTCCTAATTAATTCTATTTTACTGTCCACTGACACCTCCTCCATCCCCTCTCCATTTCTCTTTCCTTCCTTTCTACCCCTGCCCATATATAGTCTACTGACACTTTCTAGGCCCTATTTCTTTTCCTCTCTTTCACCAGAACTAGCCTAGCTGATTGTTTTTTCATTAACTGTTTCTGTATTCTGTTGCTACCCGCTCCATTTGCCCTGCTGGCTCACTCCGCTCCCCACCCTACCCCCAATTCCCACACACCCCCAGGGGTCCTACCTTTATACTTCCTAAACCACACCTCTTCTTGTTCCTGTGACTCTTCAACCACACCCCTTCCTCTTTCCATTACCTTCTAACCACACCTCTTTTCTCTCACCTGTACTCTCTAATTATCCCCTGTGATATCACTTATTCTCTTCTTAACTCTCCTATTTTCCTTTCTATCCTAATAACTCCCCTATTACCTCACTCCTCTAACTTTTATCCTCTCATTATTCTCCTCCTATCACATCTTACCCTAATCACTCTCTCATCTCCACCTAATATATTACTATTCATCTACCAAGAAAGTACAGATATTTATCCTTATAATGAAAACTCTACCCATCCCATGCTATATCACATGCCTAGTCACTCTCTCACTACTACCTCCTTTAATACTTACACATATTATCACCTCAATTTAGAATCCACTTGACCCAAACCTAAACTATCCAAAAAAAGTAACCACCTCTACATACACACCTGTACTTCTTATTCATGCTAATATTACATCCTCATCTAATTACACACTTCCAAAATATCATAGAACTCTACATACAAAGTTTAACAATTCAACTGCCAAAAAATGTCTATCTCTATACAGTAGATTCAAAACCCTATACTATCTAAGCCTACTACTCTTTGCAAAGGATGGTAATATTCACCCTAACCCAGGCCCACCAAAAACTCCCATCTCTCTCCTCAACCCCAAAGAATCACCTACTCAAGTCCTTTCTAGACCATCTAACTCACTTTTAATTGCTCATCTTAATATACGCAGTATAAATAACAAAGTAACTCAACTCCAATCTCTAACAGAAATATATTCCTTTGATATTCTCTGCTTAACAGAAACCTGGCTAAAACCCTCAACCAAAGATAATCAAATCATCCCACCTGGTTATAATATCCTGAGACTAGACCGTACTTCCAAGAAAGGTGGAGGGGTAGCTATCCTATATAAACCTAGCTTACAATTAACAAGTCATAACTGCAAACCACCTATAGACTCTAATGCTAAAATCCTAATCTCCAAACTTCTTCTTAACAATTCCAAACCCATCTATGTCATTTGTATATATCTACCTCCAGGAAATAACATAGCTACCATGGAAAATATACTCTGCTGGCTTTCCCAAATCCTACCCCAAGAAACCATTATTCTAGGTGATACAAATATTGACTGGACCTGCTTCTGCGGCAGCCTCCCATGAAACCATATTAACCTTTATGGATATTCCCAAACCATCACCTCCCCTACCAGGATACATAAATCTAACAGGAAATCAACCTTATTAGACTGGATTCTCATTAACCATCATCCTCACAACTATGACTCAGGAACCCTCCCTGATGACTTAAGTGACCACACTCTTACCTATATTATCAGACATAGAATCAATTTACCCTGCACAACATCAATTAAAAACATAAGGTGTAAAAAGAACTTTAACCCAGGACTTCTCCATTTGGAACTAAGAGCATGCAACTGGTCACCCCTAAAAAATCTACTTTTAGAGGAAGCTGTAAGTTACTTTAACTCCAACTACCTTGCCATCCTTAACCATCATGCCCCAACCAGACTAGTTAGAACTAAATCCAAACACGCTCATTGGCTTACTAAGGAAACCAAACATAGAATCAATGTAAGAAACAAACATTGGGCAAATTGGAGAAAAACAAAAAACCCTATAGACCAACAAACACTTAGACAACTAAGAAATGAAACTAAGAAAGCTATAATAACTGACAAAAAAAACTACTACCTCCAATCCCAACAAGCCCATACAAATAAACCACAGAAATGTTGGCCTAGTATTAACCAACTGCTCCACCCAGGACAATCCACTACTCCAAATCCTCTAAATTCAGAACACAAGCCACCAATAATCATAGCCAATGATTTTAACAACTTTTTTACAGATGCTATACAAACATTAGCCAGTCAACTATCTCCTAACAACTTCACTCTACCTTCCAAACAACCAACCTTACCCCCTACTTTTCATTTACAACCTGTCCCAACATCATATATTCTAACCCTTCTACAGAAACTAAAACCCTGCTCCCCCTCAGCAGACCAACTACCTGCTGAATTCTTACAACAATCAGCCAAAGCTATTGCCTATCCAATTTCTATCCTAATCAATAGGACTATTACTAAAAGTTTTATTCCCAGTTTATGGAAAATATCCCCTATAATCCCTCTCCACAAAGGAGGACAATCCACAGACCTCTCCAACTACCGCCCCATTGCCCTTCTCTCACCTCTGGCAAAGATCATGGAAAAATGCATCCACAAACAATTACTTGATCATCTTATGCATAATAACCTATTAGCCAATTGTCAACATGGTTTTAGACCCTCACATAGCACTACAACTGCCCTTCTTTCCTTCACAGACTGTATTAACAATAACCGCAACCTTAACAGACTCTCTTCTGCCCTTTTCATTGATCTGTCTAAAGCATTTGACATGGTAAATCACCAAATTCTCATCACAATACTAAAATCCCTGTCACTAGATACATCCTCTATTAAGTGGTTCCAGTCCTACCTGGATAAAAGACAACAGGCCGTACTATGGAACAAGTCTCTATGTATTCATCTCCCTGTCAACCTCGGAGTCCTCCAGGGTTCCATCCTTGGACCTCTGCTTTTTTCCATATTCATCAATGATCTTCACCTTGCCATCCCCCAAGCTACATGCATACAATATGCAGATGACTATACACTGATTTACTCAGCCCCCTCCTCTTCTGAACTACTCTATCTGACCCAACAAGTATTCAATACAATTGAGCAATGGTTCACACATAGATGCCTTCTCCTAAACCCCAAAAAGACTAAACTTCTCCTCTTCTCTCCTACCAAGAAATC
>NC_056744.1:246756875-246873381 GCF_019279795.1 Protopterus annectens
GGCCAAAATCTCTCCTCATGACACTATCTGACGTGGAGTTTAGGAGCAATAATTCCAACCTTTCCCGATTACTAAAATTTTTAGAGGCCCAAGATCCTTTTTGTTAGGAACCTCTTTTTTCTTTTTTTTTTTTCAAAGTTTGATGTATCTAGTTAGGCACCTGACAAAGGGTGCACTACTCTGTAGAATGGGTCCAACCACATCTGAGTATAGAGAAACTGCAATATCCATGGTCTTATATGAGATGCCCTTTGTGGTTAATTGTGAGTTACAGAAGGATATTCAGACTGCAGTTGCTATATGGTAATTGAAGAAGATGGAGACATCGACCCAGGTGTCCAAGTCCCTAATCACAAACTCAGTGGAGACTTGTGTGTCACTGCTGCAATAGAAAGGATTTTGCTGTTTTCTAAAGGAGATGATCCTGCCTTTCTTAGCATTTAATTTTAGTCCTTTTTTTGGTGCACTAGGAATTAACAACGTTAGTTCTGTTTGAAGGGTATTAGTAGCATCAGTTGATTTAATAAGTACACTCAACTAATAATTATCCATGAACTTAGTCAGACAGAGAGCCTTTTCACTGAGGAGCCATCATTTACCCTGTCAGCATGCATTCTGTTCTTGAGCCAGTTTGCAATCCTGTTTTGCACATAGGAATCAATGTTTAAGGGCACCATTAGTCACACACATGGTAGCTGACAATAACATCAACAAATCTGTCTCCATTTGTAGACATGGTTCTAACTACCGCATGTAGTACATAAACTGTTTCGGATAACATTTGTGTGGCATCATGAGGTGTAGTTAAGTTTTCATTTTACATCCTTCTTTTCTGGAGAGTAAAGGGATCATTTCATGCATTACTATATATTATAATCAGATGTCTAATCATAACCAGTTGTTAGTTTTCATAATGGAGGTCAAGAATTCACTGCCAAACCTTTGCTCCTAAGGAGTTTCTTTGTATTTGTTTGAGTACATTATAAATTAGGTGTGATTGATGACCTGTGTATAATCCCTTATATTATGACCCTTGGTTTTTATTCACTTTTGTCTTGATTACAGATCAGAGGTGATAACCAGTTTTGGCAATCTTTTAAGCACAGCAGAGAGTATGTGAACGTAATAGGATTCAGGAACCTAGGCAGTGAGACATTCCCTTGTGGTATATTTGGTTGGGAACTCAGGATTAAGTGACAGCCAGCTGCAGAGAAATATTTATTTACTTATTTACTGACATTTGTTAAACGGGTTAGCCCAACTGAGCCAGGGGCCCATTTTTCAGTGGAGACCCAAGGAGAAAAGCTCCAGAAAAATTACAAATTATTACAATAGTAGAAAAAAAAAAAAATATATATATATATATATATATATATATATATATATATATATATAACATAGTAGCCAATAGTACACAGTCCAATAGTAAACAATTAATAGGTCTAAAAATATCACACATAAGCAAGTTCAAAAAGTGTAAGCATTTAAGCTAAGAGCAATTGGTATATAAAGAACAAACAAATATTACATTAAATTTAGCTGCAATACAAATACTGTATATTATGTACAGTAGAAGTGAGATGGTAGTGAAGAAATAAAGGCTTGCACAACAAGAAGGGGTGATGGATTAATGTGGAAAAAAGAAGTTAAGTTGAAATGAGGGTAGGAAAGGTCAGGTGAGGGTGACATGGGCAGGACCATGTCTTTTGTAGAATCAGTTTAAGTTTTTTTTTAAACAGGTACTTTTATTGAATGCTTCTTATGTTGTGGGGGAGTGAGTTCCAAGCCTGGGCTATTGAGTATTTATAAAGGGACTTACCAATGTTTTTACTGGATTTGTAAATATCAAGAAGGTGTTTGCTGGTAGTATGGAGGTGATGCTGGGGGTTATAGTTGAAGACTAGATTTAGTGATGGAGGGGCAGGAAGAGGGGTTATTCAGGATACAGTGTGTAATATGTAGTTGGGGAAGAAGTAGTTCTTTAGAGAATTCTGGCCATTGAAGTGTCTTAAGGGCAAGACAGTGCTGAGATTTGTATGGGAGATTAGAGGCAAATCTGGCTATTTTGTTATATGTTTGCTCTAGTTTCATGATAAGGGATGTTTGAATATTAGTAAGGACAGTAGCAGCATAAAGAAGACAGGGTAGAAGGAGGGACTGAGCAAGGGAGGGTTTAGAGGAAGGTCTCAGAAATTTTTGGTTGCGATAGAGAAGGGCATGTTTCTGGTGGGTCTTCTTTATACATTGTTGGATGTGAATACCACATTTTAAGTCATCATCAGTAATTACACCAATCAGTTTGGTGTGGGGTTCAGGTTTAATAACTGTGTCGATGAGAGAGGCAATGGAGGTTTTGTGCTGTGTGAGTGTTTTTGGGAAAAAGAGAAGGAGCTTGTTTTTTTTTTGGATTCAGTATTAGTTGGTTGTCAGAAAACCAGGTTTAGAAGAGAAGGTTTGTTGAATGAGAGTTAGAAGGTTGGGTATGCTGTGGGCAGAGGAGATGAGAGTGGAGTCGTCGGCATATTGAAGAAGTGTAGAGAGGTCAGTAGCAGAGTCAAGTTTGTTAGTGAATATGTTAAATAGGAGGGGGCCCAGAATAGATCCTTGGGGAACACCAGTATTTACAGGGAGGAATGGAGAGTGGACAGTTTGAAAGTGGGTGGTTAGTCGTCTGCTGGAGAGGTAGCTAGAGAACCAGTTGCTGGAGGAGGTAGAGAGATTAAGGTCGAAAAATTTAGTTAGAAGTTTAGAATGAGACATAGTATTGAAGGCCTTAGAAAGATCGAGGAATAGACAGGATACAATCAAGTTGCTGTCACAGGCTTCAGTTATTGTTTGGGTGAAAGAGAGTAATGCAGTGGCAGTGTTGTGGTGGGGTCTGAAGCCATGTTGGGTAAAGGTAAGGAGATTGTTGTCAAGAATGTGTTTGAATAGCTGACTATGGATACACTTTTCCAAGATTTTGGATAAGGGGGGGGGCAGGATAGCAATAGGTGTAAAGTTAAAGGGATCAGTAGAGATTCTGCCTTTATGGAGAGGGATTGCATAAAAGGATTTCCATATGTCTGGGACAAGGGCTTCAGAAATGGAACGATTGATAATAGTGATGGGGTAGGCAATGGATTGTGCAGCTATTTTTAGGAAATTGGAGGGTAGTTGGTTGGCAGAGGGTGAGCACGGCTTAAGTTTATGTAGGAGAGATTTAAAAGTGGTGATGGGAACTGGTTGGAAGGAGAATGTACTGAGAAACATTTTGTTTTGTTTTGGGGTGATAGATTGTTTGAATCAGAAATATTATTTTGTGTATTTTTGATCATTTTTATAAAATAATTTTTAAGGAGGGTGGCAGTCTCAATAGCAGTGTTGTGTGGAAAAGGGTTGGGAGTAGTAGGGTTGCCAGGGTGGAGTAGGTTGTTGATGGTAGTCCAGAATATTTTTGATTTTTGTGTGGGCTACATTGGTTAGAGGAGAAGAAAGCTTTCCTATCTTTAACGACTAGTCTTTTGGTCATGTTTCTGATCTCTTTCTATCTCTGCAATAAGAGGGCAATTTGTTTTTAACACAGGCTTTCCAGGTAGCATCTCTATTGTGCATGATTGAGTGTGTTTGCTTACTAAGCCAGAGTGGCATATTTGGATTTAATTCAGATTTTTTTAGAAGG
Organism: Protopterus annectens; assembly: GCF_019279795.1. NCBI lineage: Eukaryota > Metazoa > Chordata > Ceratodontiformes > Protopteridae > Protopterus > Protopterus annectens. The sequence goes on from NC_056744.1 coordinate 246,760,537, forward strand.
GGCAATAGAATCAAGTGTGTCAAGGATAATCTTATTGAAGGATACTACAGCATCATTGAGAGGGAGAGAGAGGGAGATGGTATAGGAAGGACAAATTAATGCTCGATTGCTTGGAGTTAAATTTATCTGAGTGAAAGTGGGTAAGGCTATGACATACTTTGTCAATATGATCTTTGGGATAATGTTGTGTGAATCTGTGAATAAAGGTTGGGGAGTGGCTGTTTAAAGAGTTAGGAAGTATGACAGGGTTGAGGTAGTGGTTAGCAGCTGAGGTGACGATCCAGTCAAGGATAGGTCGAGATGATTACTTTTTGTTAGTTCTAGTTGGGGTAGTTATGTGTTGGTGAAATCCATGAAGGCTGAGACTATGGGTAGGGAATGAGAGGGACAGTTTAGACCAGTCTGTGTTGACATCTCTAAATATGATGGCTTCATAAGGGACATATTGAGTGAGACAGGAAAGAACGTTCTCTAGGATGGGAATCTTATTGCCGGGGAGAATGTATATAGAGGCCATGGCAAATTTTTTGTGAGAGTTAAGGTGACAGTTTACAATAAGAATTTCTGCAGGTGAGAAGCAGGAGACAGAGATAGAGAGTGGAGACAAGTTGATTTGTTCATAGCAGAGGATAGCAACCCCCTCCCCACTTGTTGGTTCTATTTGAGCAAAAGATATTGTAACCAGGAGGTAAGATTTTAGAGTTGAGGATGTTGGGTTTGAGCCAGGCTTCCGATGCAGTCAGAATGTGGAGAGATGTGTTAGAAATCCAAGAGTGAAGCACTGTTATTTTATTTACAATGCTTTGGATATTTACAGAGTAAATTGCTAGAGATTTGGGTGAGGTAGTGTTGGTATGATAGGGTAGGTGAGGGAGAGAGGGTATAGTTGTGCTATTGTGTGGAGAAGATGCAGGAGGTCCTGGGATGGGGTGGATGTCCCCATCCAGATATGTGTGTCAATGAATGTGTGAAGATATATAAGTAGGTTCAGATGAGTAGGATGAGGTTGTCTTGGTTTCAGACTAGTGGAGAGCTGAACTATTATATATGGTAATTCTGAAGAGAGGAGATGGTGAGATGGGAAAGAGAGAAGGTGAGATTGATTGTGGGTGAGGGATAGTGTGGGTGTTAAGTGAATAAGGGAGAGTAGGTGAGAGTGGTTGTTAGCAGAGTAGTATATGGTAAGAGGTTGTTAGTGACAGGAAGAAGAGAAAGGTGGCAGAGAGATAGAGGGGGCCACATGATGGGCTGTTGTAAGTTCCCTGTGGGCAAACAGAAGCACATACTGCCATGACCATGGTTGTAATAACCAAGTGCATGGGGGCAGAAGACATAACTTGTCTTGTGCTTAGTATCTAGTACATGCTTATGTAACTGCAACATGTAGAAGTGTGCCTACAGCATGCAGGAAATCCTGTATGTTACTGTAGTCACAATTATGTTCCAACATGCATATTCCCTGGACACTGTGAAGGTGTAGTGGTCCACACACACACACACACACACACACACACACACACACACACACACACACACACACACACACACACACACACACACACACACACACACCAATTATAAAAGCACTGCCCATTGTGCACTGCATTTTTACTGCCACTGACATGCGCACTGGCCAGCCTGCTGCTAATGATGCCATTCTGTCTGCTGTCCCATGCTACCCTAGGGTCCATGGACATTACTTTCCACCTGTGCATTTGGTTATTGAACTTGTGGGTGTGACACCACATTTTTCTGTTTGCCAAAGGGTATTTGTCAATCACAGCCATATTTCTCTGCAGCTGAATGTCACTTCAGCCATATGTCCCCAACCAAATGTATGACACGGAAATCTCTTGCTGCCTAGGTACCTGAACCAAAAAGTAATGGGCAGGTAAATGTTCCTATTGAAATGTCTACTTGATGTGATTTGCTGAGAGTGGGGGCACTTCATATGCATCTGACTGCAGCAAGCTGAAAGACATGACTATCGCCATTCATTTCATTTTCATCCAAAAATATCCTTAGAGCTGTGCACACAAGTTTATTACCTTTTGGAGTAGGGCTAGGGATGCAGGCTGTGGGTGAAAACAGGATGGTTGCATGATCACTTTGATCAATAACTTGCTTCTCTGGATACAAGAATCAGATTGGTGGATCTGTTTCTTGTTTTTGCTTCTGGTGTCCTTTTGACAGACAGGTATGCTTGCCTACTGCAGCTTTCTTCATATCCTCATGAGTGTGATTTTTTTTTTATTCATGTAAATTGTGGTATGTCTGTTGTTTATTATGAGTAGCATGTTTCCCTGCCATCTCATGTATTCACCCCATTATTATCATTTTTTCCCTACGCTAGATGACCTTCCTTGCTAAAGTATCTGTAATTATTCAACTTTGTCTCCAACGTGTGCTCTACTTTTCTATCTGATATTTTCAGTTTTGGTTTGGTCCATTTGAAGATGGCAGATGCTTTCAGATGGGTGACATTTGTCAGAGATTACTTTTTCATTATTAGAAGTTCAGTCCAAATTATTTATTTATGCATGTATATATGTATGTATGTATGTATGTATGTATGTATTTATTTATTTATTTATTTTTGTGCAACTGTGAGGCCACTGAAAAGGACTGGGGATCAGAGAAAACTATTTGCTGTGGAAGGTTGCTGACCCTGTATTTTTTTACGGGTAGCAGAAATTCATGAGGCAACTGTACCCACCAGGAAGAAGTACAGAACTAACTCAAAAACATGCCAGCCAGATGGAATCACAAAATCAATAGGCTGTATAACCGAAGGAAGAAAATGATGGCAAAAATTAGGAGATGCAGCACCCTGCAGGATAAAAGCACTCCCATCCAACCAAACAAACAACTCAGAGGACAAATAAATTCTACTGAAGGCAAATTTGACATAAGTTTGGCCTCCCAGGCCAAAGACAAATACAAAGCTATCTTTAGCTATGTCCACAACCTAAAAAGAAATACACAGTTGTGTGCAGAGCTCATTATAAATGGAGCCACCTATACTGAGCAAGAAGATATAGCAAACCTCCTGACTGATAAAGTCAATTTCAACTTTACCCCTGTCTCACCTTAACCTTCCCTCAGGAAATATCAAGTATAACTCCCCCTACTGTCACTAGGGAACAGGTCCTCAATGTTATTTCTAAGAGCAAGAACACTGCATCTATGGGCCCGGACAATATCCCAGGATGCCTTCTAAATAGCATGAAACATGACCTATCAGAGCCTTTGTAATTACTATTTAACTGTAGCCTCCAAACAGGCTTTGTGCCTCCTGAATGGAGAACGGCAACAGTCATCCCTCTGCACAAAGATGGGCCATCTACAGACCCTGGAAAATACAGACCTATAAGTCTCACTAGTCATATTATAAAGCCATTGAAAGAATTATCATGGAGATGATCAATAGGCATATAGTAATCCCCCAGACACTGGACCCAACCCAGTTTGGTTTCATCAAGGGCAGATCATGCCTACTCAACCTGGTGGTCTTCTTTGAGAAGGTCACCAAAGTGATGGAGGAGGGCAAAATCATTCACGCTGCTTACCTTGACCTGGCCAATGCATTTGACAGAATAATCCATTCGACCATTGTTGACAAACTCAAAAGGTTAGGTATAACCCCATACGTTACCCGGTGGATAGCCAACTGGCTCACAGACAAGACCCGGAAAGTTAGAACTGGGGAGTCCACCTCTATGAAGAGGCCAGTCACAAGTCAGGTCCCTCAGACATCAGTCCTTGGACCACTCCTGTTTGGCATTTACTTCTCAGAAGTCATTGCTAATGTAAGTGGTCTCTGGCTGACTAAATTTGCAGATGAACGCAAATTATGAGATGTCATTGAATCTCATATTGACACAAATGTTCTCCAGGGCGGGCTGACACAGAGAAACAACTGGTGTCAGAGCCATGGACTAAAACTAAATGCCAAGAAATGCATAATAGTATTCTTTGGGAAGTCATCTATTCCGGAAGCTATCATATTGACAATGCACCCCTTAGAGCTGACCCAGTAGTCAGGGACTTGGGGACAAACATAGATAGTAATCCAGTCTTTGACCATCATGTGTCTACAGTGGTGAGGAAATCATTCTATGTTGTGCAACTTGCAAGCAAAAGTATGGATTCTAAGTCCAAGGAAATCATTGTTTCACTGTATTCAGCATTCATCAGACCTGTCATTGAGTACAATGCTCCCTTTGGTATGTACCTAACCAGGTATATCCAAGAATTGGAACATCCACAGAGGTTCCTCACTAAAAGAATACAGAGAGTAAGTAAAATATGCTATGCAGACCACCTCAAGGCCCTATCCCTGTATTCTGTCTCCTACAGGATTTTGAGGGAAGATCTATGCCTGGCATACAGGGCATTGTCAGACCCTACTCTGGCAGACCTCCTGCATATCCACAAACCAAACAGCACCAGAATTACCCAATTCTAAAGACTTAAACCTTGCTTGTGATATAAATAGAACCTGCTGGAGGGATAGGCATGTATGCCATAGACTGCCCTTGTCTATGGAACAGTCTCCCCATCCATGTGAAGTGGAACTCCTCCCTAACCCAGTTCAAGTGCAACTTGAACAATTGGATGGGAAACCAGAAATGCATCCCTTGTTTGGCACCTAGGTCTCTAATGGACACATGCAACCTGTAAATGGTTTATCTCCCAGGCCCATGCTTACATTTATCAAGGGTATCAGAACTTGTCAGAGATTTGGGATGCATGGCTAGGCTTAAAAAGGCTTTGTAGTCATTAGCCTAGTAAATACCTGTGAACCTATAAACTTATGATTTTCTGCTAATTTCTAACAGTTGCAAAAACTCAGAGTGGAACTACAAATTCTCACTCTGTCTCTCTCTCACACACACACACACACACACACACACACACACACACACACACACACACACACGCACTACTATAAAATAATGCCACACAGACCCATAGCCGGCCTTAGGCATAGGCCAACTAGGCGGCCGCCTAGGGTGCCGCTCTAGCAGGGGCACTTTTCCAGTATTTATTTGGTGTAGGTAGACCAGGATGGGGACACCTGGTGGTGCCGGGGGGGCACCATGGAGCCTTTTTTGCCTAGGGCACCAGTTGACTTAAGGCCACTCCTGGGCAATGGTTTGTACATTAATGAATGTTTATTAGACAAACTACTTATGTAGACTCTCCTTATATGTATTGCAGTAACAGAGACAATATGATGGACCTTTTCTGTATGTCACACAAATAATTCAAACAAATTTTAACAGAGTCCAAAATTTACAACTTCCATCTTTTTGGATTCCAAATGGAAAATTGTTGATTTTTTTTGGTAAACCTGGAGTCTGTTCTCCTTTGCTGCAGCACACTATCCTTAATTGCTGTTGCAATCAAGGACTATCCCTGCATTGAAAAGGCAACTTCTCTAACAGGCCCATAAGCCATCCTCTTATACACCATTTTTTTAAATTCAAGAACTTTTAGAAAAGCAAAAACTAGCATTCTATAACTTACACAGTTTTAAATGTCCTTACTATATTATTACATTTTCAAATGTGACATGGGCTCACATACATTAAAAGAAAAGACAACAAACTATAGGTACAGTTTTCTTTACTATTGTTGTGTAGTATACACTTACATTTTCTTTTAACAGTTTTCATTCACTCCAACATTACGTACATTTCACAATTCCTCCCTTCCCTTAAACCTCACTTGCCCAACTGAGTATTGCTCCAACAAATTCCATTTATTTCTAAGAAATGCACTCCTTCACTTTTCTGCCACTCCCACCTCCAGTTCAAATCACCTTTCAGTATTCAAAACTTTCATTCTGGGTGGTACAGATTTTGATTTCCATTTTCTAATATTTGCTTTCTTGGCATCCAGTAGCATTAAACTCAGTTAGTCTTTGCTACGTCTAGGCAATTAAGATCCTTTACACACCTCAGAAAATCATTGCCTAGCCATGTCAGTGATGCAACAGGTAACATACTTGCCTTTATAGCTGGAAAACCAGAAGCCTGTGGGGTCTATTCCTACTCCAAGGGATGCAGTGCAGCATTAGGAAGTGCTACACTCCTGTCTGGGTCATTCCTTGAATGAGATGTTAAATTGAAGTCCATCTGCTTTAGTTGGTGGTGGCTTAACTTGATGTAAAAGATCTCAGTGCACTTATCAAACAGAGTAGGGCACGTTCCCTGAGGACATGGCTAAATTTCCCCCAGCATTAGAAATACCTAGTAGTAGAAATACCATCTTGTAATTGGCCTGAAAAAAATCCACTAGTCTAATGATATTAGTTGGTCAACAAAGGATAAATAAATAAACATGTATGGGTATTGGATGTGATATAAAACAAAAAGGGCACACATAGCTGAGGATAGGGTGGGGTATGAATAGCATTGTTCCAACTGCTGCCCTAACCTAGAAGAACATTACAGGGATTCATTACACATGATGGCTCAAGATGGCCGGTGGTTGAGGAAATGTGCACCCTGGAAACCAAGTGATAAGGGCCAGCTGGTTGAGTAAGTCTGCTATGTACCCAGCAGGTTCCTTAATCAGGCCATACACCTACCCACTTCTCTCTCTCTCTGTCTCTCTCTCTCTCTCTCTGTGGCAGCCTACACTACCTACTCCAAGTTAAACTAGGCCACCAAGGCAATAGTCCCAATCTACATGCTGATGAGAGGACAGGGCACTCCTCCAGCAAGGTATTCCCTTCCTAACTGACCACCATGTTCCATAGTAAAACTTCAGTAGGGAAGAAATAATAAAGATTCCTGCTGACCAAATCTGCATCAGGACCTGCAGTGAGGAGACACAAAGGGAAGCTTGTCATAGCTGAACTATCCTGACATTTGATTGAATATACTTAAAACACAAATGTATTAGCAACTGTGGCTGAGTGTGTGTGTGTGTGTGTGTGTGTGTGTGTGTGTGTGTGTGTGTGTGTGTGTGTGTGTGTGTGTGTGTGTGTGTGTTTGTATGTGTCTGTGTGTGGCTGTGTGCATTCATGTTTTTTACATGTGTGTATGCATGTCTGTGTATATATTTGTGTAGTTATGCATGCATGAGTGTGCAAATATGTGTACTTGTGTCTCTAAGGGCATTTGTGTGTCTGTGTGTATGTGTACGTATGTTTATATGAGTATATATAGGTAAATATACACACATTATATATACATACATACATACATAAATACATAACATATGTATTTATTTGTGTGTGTGTGTGTGTGTGTGTGTGTGTGTGTGTGTGTGTGTGTGTGTGTGTGTGTGCATTTATATGTGTATTTGTCTGTGTTTGTGTCTATATGCATGTAACTGGTTGTATGTATTTATGTGTGTGTATCTGTATGCTTGTGTGTATTTATATATGTGTGTATGTGTATTTGTATTTGTGTGAGTGGATATGACTGTATGTGTTTTAGTGTGTATTTGTAGGGGTGTGTGGTAGGTTAATACTTTTGTTATTGACAGTCTCTATCCATAAGTGACAGAGGCCAGACCATACATCTCAGCTGTCCAGATTTTCACAGAATGTCCAGATTTCTGCCTCGTATATTTGGTCTGTTCCTCATAAAATTTGTGATTTTCTGGATATTGCTGCAAATCTGAGAGGATTGAATTCACTAAATAATGACATGATAACACAATATATTTTATTCTATCAACTTTCCATGTTTATAGTAGCAATATTTAAATTTTGTCCCTGCCCCCTGCATTATATTTAGCTTTGTCAAGATTTTTTTGTGCTAAGATGTTTAGCCATATGGGCCAGACTGTTATCAAGTTCCCATCAAATTGTCAAGGTTTTGTTTGAACATGGCTGTGGAGCCTTTTTCATAGTGTGGGGATCCTTTGTGACACATATCTGTCTACCCAGTACGTTCTGTTTATTTCAGAAGTTCAGATCCCCGGATCTATTGTTTCTTGTACTTTTTTTTGTGCATGTGCAACAGATTCATCAAGGCTAAGCAAAACACCGGGCTTGTCTGGAATATGAACCAGACACCTCTCACACCCAAAATGAGAATACTACCTCTAGGCTGACAAGCCATACTTGGACATGTGACCCAGCTATGACTGTCACTCTACCAAGCAACCAGACATTAACCTAGGAAACCATTTTCTTCACCATTTCCATTCATCACCTGACTTGTGGAGACTGATGTTATCCAGCAGCCATTTTCTGTCCCCTGGCAGGATACAGAACCTGCATCTTCCCAAAGCGCATACCATTTTGTAATAGACTACACTGTGGGCATTTACACTTTCCACTTTTTTATGTGTTGTTATGTTGTGCAGTAGTTTGCTGGCACTGCTTAATTGCTGCCAACAGACAGTTTATTTCATGGTACAGACTGTCCTAATTTAGGTGACTCTGGAATGCAGGGCATTATTGACCAGTTATTTTGTCTGCATGATTTTACTCAACTGCTAGGTCACAGCTGCAATAGTCACACGGTCTAGGTCAGAATGCCTCATTTACTATAGAAGAATGATCTGTTGTATCACTTGCCATGTGCTAGTGAGGGACAGTGGCCATACAGTCATCCACATAGATCCTAGTAAAATATAATTTGCAAAATATTCTGAAGTAGTCACTCAGTCTGTGTCACCATTGCCCTTATACAGGACTTAGAGTTTCTTGCAATCTTTTCTCTTGTAAAAGGAGAAATAGTCCTGCTGAGCCATGCCTTGTTACATGGATATTGGCTACATGGCTAATTTTTTGAAGGAATTATTTTGAAATTGCCCTCTTTGTAGAGGAAGACTGCTACCAGTAGACTGTGTGACCCATAAATAACCAGATAGGTGCTGGGTATTACAAGTAAGTGTAACTTTTTATTTCTGAGAGATTGTAAGGCTGTGATAAGTAAGTGGTTTCAGCTCCTGTTTTGTGAGTGCATGGTGCGGAATAAATGGGTACAAATTATGAATTTTGTATACTTCTGCTTTTTTTTTTTTTTACTAAGCAGTAATGCTTTGTAACATTTTATTTATTTTATTTCAAGTTTCCTATTTTAACTTTGATGTGGATGTGTGGGTGGTTACTTACTCTTGGATGGGATTATCCCTCATTTTTGATTTATTTTTATTTCAATTGTGTTTGTTTTAACTGAATACATCATGGTTGGTCATTTAGATTCTTGATGGGATGGATTTAGCTGACTATTTGCTTGTAAATACGTACATGCATTTGTACTTTGTGTACAGTTAGACTACTCCAGTCTTGTTTGAAGTTAAACTAAGGTCCAGGAAATGTGAGTGTTTAACTGTGACTTCCCTATAAGGATTTATGCACATATGCTGTACAGTTGTACACATTCAGGTTCTTAGTGTCATTATTGTCCATTAGCCTAGTTAGGTAGAGTTGTCACAGTGGTCCATGATGAGAACACTTGGGGGGGGGGGGGTTTAATAAAGCCTACACTGATTTTTTTTCTGTGTAGGCATTGTGGCACACTTCTCACACAAAAGTAAGCAGGTGTGCAATCCAGCAAACAGAGCTGAGCAGCGTGCATGCAGACGCCAACACAGAAGTATCAGTGACATACATATCACCTCATAAGCAAGTGATTTTCATGCAAATGCAGGAGCTAGAGTGATCTAGCATGCAGATATGCAGCATACAGACCTCGTGTTGGTGGCTGTAGTGTACACAGAAAAATTATGTGTACAGGAATTGAAACAGGCAATAGGGACTGTAAAAGTATAGTTAGATGGACATAAATAGCATAGCAGACACATATATGAGCATAAACATCCACGTGTCCAAAACCATATGGGAAATAAGCTAAAATAATTTTATTTTTTTAGCCTGCTCTCCAAGGCCATGGAATGCATTATTATGGACCTTATAAACAAGGACATTGGCAACCTCCAAATGCTTGATCCCACGCAGTTTGGTTTTGTTAGAGGGAGATCATACCTGTTAAACTTGGTTGCCTCCTTCAAAACAGTCACCAAAGCCATAGATGAGGGGAAGACAGTGCACACTGCCTACCGTGACCACTTAGCCAAAGCCTTCGGCACGATTCACACTAGGGCATAATACATAAACTCTCATAGCTAGGCATCAACTAATATGTTACTAGATGGGTAGCTAATTGACTCACTGATAGAACCCACTCAGTCAAAATAGGGGAAGCCACCTCTAGTAGCAGACCCATAACAAGTGGAGCACCCCAAGGATCGGTCTTGGGGCCTCTACTGTTTGGGATATACTTTTCTGAGGTGCAAGCCAAAACCAGTGATCTGTGGCTGACCAAGTTTGAAGATGACTGCAAGCTGGGCACTGTCATAAATTCCCATAGTGATGTGAACATACTCCAAGTGGGCCTTACCCAAACTAATGACTGGTGCCAGAAGCATGGTCTCAAACTGAATGGCAAGAAATGCCTCATTATCCCCTTTGGGAGAAATGGTGTCCCACTAATTATCACATTAATAACAACATACTATGCATGCAGCCAGTAGTGATGGCCTTAGGCACCCAGGTTGATGGCAACCTGACTTTTGACCACCATGTTGCCGCCATTGCACGGAAGGCTTTCTACATGGCCCACCTCATAAGTAGGGGTATTTCATCCAGGAACAAGGAGGTCATAACATCCCTGTGCTCCTCCCTTATCAGACCCATTATCGAGCACAATGCCCCTTTGGGATGTACCTTGCCAAGTACAAGCAGCAGTTGGAGAGACCACTGATGTTCTGACCAGGAAAATCCAGGGTCTCAAACACCTGTCCTATACAGATAGGCTAAAAGCCCTGTCCCTCTACTCAGTCTCATAAGACTGCTCAGAGGTGACCTGTGTCTTGTATACAAGGCCATCTCAGGCTCAGCCTTGATGGAGTTGCTGTCTATCCATCAGTCAAGCTCCAGAACTTGTTGGTGGGATAGATTTGTGTCCCAATGACCCCCCCCCCCATCTGTGGAATAGACTCTCTCTCCATGTCAAGCAGAGTACCTCACTAGCCCTCTTTAAGAGGAACCTGGATGACTGGATGGGAAACAGAAAATATGCCCCTGGGATCCCTCCTGTGCCCCTACTGGACAGGGAAAACAGGTGCTGACTTTGTGGGAACATGGGTGAAATTTTTGGCTAGGCTTATAATGACCTCCAGGCCAATAGCCTAGTATTGTCCTATGAACCTATGAACCTATAATGACCTTGGTATGCTTGTTTGGCTTGCTGCAGTGTACAGACATGCTTTTATAAAAAAAAATAAATAAAAAAGAGGGTAAAAAACAAATGTATTAGTATGTGACAGTAATGTACAGGACCCTGCATGGAATATCTGCAGTGGTGGAATGGTGCTGTTGCTAACAAGGCAGAGCCTGAACCATGTAGTTTCCAGATTGTGTGCATGGATATCTATGCAAATGAGCTGTGGTTACTGAATAGAACAAATGGGTATCCATGTCCACAGATTCCATTCGTGTAGGCACAGAACCATGTTGGTGCCCAGAGAAGAGGTAGCTGACATCAATGGGGGGTGTCTGAGGACTTGTAAGCTCATTGGAGCTCAGTGGCACCTGTTTGCATGGCATGCCACATAGCTGAGTGGGGGGGATCCTATCAGTTCTTCGAAACTTCAGCAGTTCGAACACCATATGTTCGAACTGTGAAATTTGTAAACTGATTATCACGAAGCCGCGGAACACCAAATTGTTTCCCAGGGAAAGAATTTGGTGGGCCGTTTCTGTGGCTTGTGATTTTCAGCACTGTGGTGGAAAGTTACAGGTCAGGTTCAGGTAAGTGTGCGATGGTGTGGACGTTAGGGTTAGGGGGCGGGTTAGGTGAGTTAGGGTTAGGGCGCGGGTGAGGTGGGTGTGCGATTGTGACAGACTTTAGGGTTAGGGTTTGGGTTAAGTTAAGTGGATAGATAGTAATGTATGTACAGCTTAGTGTAGGGTTAGATGTAGGAGTTTAAGTGTATGTGTGTGGATTGCTGTTTTTTGGTGTGCTTGTGTTGTGTGGGTTTCTTGGAACAGCAATTTTTTTTCCCTGGGAAAAAAATCGCTGTTCTAAGCCTTCGATGATTTTGCACTTCAAGGTTAGAAGTTCGAACATATGGTGTTCGTACTTCTGCCATTTCGACGAAGTGATATAGACCCAGGCAGGGGGGTGTATACAGTTTCTGCTAATCTTTGTTTACCTTCAGGGCATGTGTTTCATCATGTTTGCACATGTTTGTGAAGCATGCTGCAGAGCTGAGCAAGACTTTCATGGGGGTGTGTGCAGTGACTGCTGAGCATTGTTTACCTTTGTGACGCATGCTTGTGCAGCACATCGCAGTGATGAGTGAGGAAGGCTGTCCAAAAAAAAAAGAAAAAATTGGTTGAGAAAGCCAATAGTATATTAATTACTGATGACCCCTGTTTCACTTAAACTAGGGCCATTAACAGTCCTTAATGATGTACTTGGTAAGTGGAATGCATCATAGGTAGCCGATCACACAGGCTGCACCTACAGCAGTGCCCTATAAAGGTTGCATACATCCTACAATCTGATTTCATCCCCATAATCTACACCATTGGAGTACAGACTTGGGATTTTTAGCTGAAAGAATGCTACGGACTGCTGCAGGTGTGCTACATCTGTATGTGCTAGATGCGGAGGTCAATGCTGCTGCAGCTGACAATAGGCCTAGACTAAGAAGAAGAGTGTTCAGGCCGAGGGTAACCTTCCAGGAGCTACATGAGCTGAAGATTGTAGAGTGCTACATATAAGAAGTGACTGATCTCTGCCGCCCTCAACTCAGACCCTGTGCCAACAGAGGAGAACCCATCCCAGTGGAAACAAAGGTATGTGTAGCTCTTAGGGTACTAGCTACAGGTACTTTCTAAAGACTAACCGGGGACATGATGGGAGTCTTGCAGGCATCAGCATCCAGGGTACTCCACTAGTTCCTGGATGCCATGCTAACAGATACCAGTGAGCACATTTATTTTACCCACCCCCCTGAGGAGAGGGAGAGCAGTATGCAACACGTCTACCATGTAGCACACTACTTTGAGGTACTGGGTGCCATAGATTGCACTCATGAATGCATCAAGGCACCACCTGATGAGGGGGGAAGAATCTATGTCGATCGCAAGGGGTATCACTCCATCAGCTGCCAGGTCATGTGCAATGCCCAGGGCATTATCATGAATGTGTGTGCTGGCAGACTTGGCAGTTATCACGACTCCCATATCTGGCATGCATCACAGCTGTACTAGATCTTTGCTAGGGGAGGCATCTCACATGGCCATTTACTGGGGAATGCTGGCTATGCATTGGAACTGTGGATTATGACATCCATCATAAATGCACACACACCTACAGAAGAATACCATAATGAGGCACACACACAAATTAGGAACATTGCAGAGCATGTGTTTAGGTTGCTGAAGTTATGGTTCTGGTACCTTGATATATCTGGTGGAGCCCTGCAGTACTCTCCAGCCACATGTGCACAGATGATCACAGTACGTGCCATGCTACACAATATGATCCTGCAGAAACAGCTGCAGCAGGATCTGCAAAGTGAACAGATACACAGCCCCCCACCAGTGCCTAGGTCCCCACAGTCACACCCACAGGGGGACTCTGAGGAGGAAACCCTGAGGATGTCCCTGTAGGCAGACATAGGCATGACCAGTATGCCCTGGCCTTGGCCAAAAGAAAATGCATAGCACATGCGCTAACTTAGGGTCCTAGAGACTGACACCTTACTCCTACTCACATACATATAGTACAAAGAATGCCAGCCAACCTACACAACCTGTTCCTAACCATGTATTGGCTGTGCACTGGTGCATCAGACAGAGTCAGCCCTGAACTACAGGACTGCCAACTGCTGCATTCACAAAGTAAGTCACTCACCTATGCATCACTTCTAAGGGGTACTAGAATATGGTAGCATTTGTATGGACCTGCCGTATGTATGCAAGGGAATATAGTGGGCTACTGGGCTACTTTGAGAGATCTAAGAGCCATTTGAGAGAACAGGTACTCCATCCAATAGTATGTGCTCCATAATATTCACTAGGCCACATGGCTGAAAAATCCATTACATTCAAGGGAGGTGACAAACAGTGGGGTCACATGACAGTTGCACAACTGTCTATGCCAGCAGAGCATGGGCTGGTTGTCCCCCACCCCCAACACATCAGTGTTCGCACACAACTGCTGCAACAGTAAGTCTGCAATGATATATCAGTAGACCAGCCAATTCCAGGGTTGTGAAATAGAACCTGGCCAGAAGTTGTATGTCTTATGTAATGCAGGAGTGACAATGTATGTCTGTATGCTGTTGATTATGTGAGCAATGACATCTCCCTTTCTGGTAGCTGCTGTGGCTCATAGGTCTAGGGATGTTAGCATGGGCAACGGTGTTGATGGTTTGAATTTGGCAGCATCCACATCTTTTGCATGTGAGGTACTCATATGGTGGTATTACCACAGACTGTCATACCCCTCAATCTGTTACTGCAAGAAAGCTAGACAAAGTCAGAGAGAATGTGGGGACAAAGGGCCAAAACTACAGACAGACATTACACATTCTCTGATTAACTTAGAAGGTGACTAGTATAACAGCAGGTTGCAACAGAACAGAATAGCTGCAGGATGTAAAGGCCATCACTTAAATGTGTCAGTACTTAGTACAATGCAGTGACTGCATTAAACAATAATTTACCAGAACACCACAAATGTATGAGGAACAGACCAGACATATGGGGAGAAATGCTGGACATTCTGCAAAAATATGTACAGTGAGAGGTATGCAGACTATTAGCCTATGTGTGATGTTACATTATGTACCCCAGTCATATATTAAGTACAGCACACAGCTGGAGAATGCCATGGAAAATTTAAGGGAAGTGCTGTACTGTGGAAACAGGTGTAGCAGCCAATGTCTGCATCACACACAATCCTGGACTGGTGTTCAGATAGCTCTGGCCTGGAGTCAACTTGTATGTACTGACAGTCCCACTGGGCATGCTTCTACACTTGGCTAACTTGAGCACAAGTCTGTTGCCTCTTCATCACAAAAACCTGCTGTTTGTGTACCGTGCCATCTTTCTTTCCTCTCCCACACACTCACTGGTGGTACTAGCACCCCTGGCAATACGGACAAACCTACAGGCTCCAGTGTAAGCATCTTTACAGCCTTTATGTGATAACTGTGTGCTTTAGTATATAGGTTCATAGGTAGGTACTAGGCTGTTGGCCTTAGGGCCTATATAAGCCTAGCCAAACAGTACCCTGGCTTTTGCCACCCAAGAAAATTATTTTCCTGTGCCCCTATCAAGCAGAGACACAGAAGTTATCCCCGGGGTGAATTTCCTATCTCCCATCCAATCATCAAGATTTTTCTTGAAGAATGCTAATGAGGAGCTTTGTTTGATACAGATAGGTAGTTTATTCCAGAGTATGGGAAGTCTCTGGGACAGGAATCTATCCCTCCAGCATGTCCTGTTTATTGTGGTGACAAGGTTTAGGTCCCTAGAACGTGTAGCTCAAAGGGATTGGGATTTCTTTAAGTGGATGTAATGTTTATAGCTGCTTCCTCACTGTTTTGGGTTTTTCATCGGTTGCTGTTTTGTAATGTGAGTAGGAACGGTAAAGGCAAATTAAGGGACTTACTGTCTAGGCTTCATTACCTGTGTGCCACATCCCCATTGCCTAGTACTTATACATAAACAAGTCTTTACTGTTAAATGTGTCCAGTGGCAATTTTTTGCAAATGATTTCTGTTACCAACTAAAATCTGCTCAGCTGATTGAAATGGCTTCTTAGATGACACAGGCATAGGCTTATAATGCCTTATTAGTATTATTTTGGGCTTATCTCATGCTTTATGTTTTCACCTAACAAACAATTAGCTCAGCATAACACCAGCTAATATTAAACTGCATTGCTACATTTAGTCTTGGCCTTATACACATTATTATCCATGCTTATGTAATCTATAGTTGTGTCTCCCACTGGCACCACTGCTTAAAGTTGCTTAATGTACGGATAGTAGTACCTGTACATTATCAAAATAACTGTGTTATTGTTATACCCATAAGCAGAGTGTGCTCCACTGCTTCAGTGGTTCTTAGCAATTTCTCTCACCATGCTGTGAAGGCTACAATGCTGTGATTTTTAGTCCATGGTCTTAAATCACACTATGTTTACTTTGGCTGTAATAGACTACAGTATACTTGTTATAGTTGAATCGTTTGTAATATCAGCATATACAATTGTGTGGTGTACTGCATATGTGACCTTTATGCATGCAAATGCTATTGAAATATACTTTACTGGTCTTACAGCTTTGTTACCCATTGTATACACAGTTGCTTGCGTCCTAGGCCATATTCCAAGTTACATATCTCCCTGCCATCATTATTTATAGCCATTGAATATTATTCTGCCTTGCATGTCCTGATGCTGCTCTTTGTCTAACCCATTTTCTCTCCCCTTTTAGACTCGTGACCACGGCTAAGGTTCAACCTGCCACCCTCCCTCACCAACAAGAACCTGACCTCAAGCTAAATAGGCAGTCCCAGTCCCATCAATACATAAAGGCAGTGTACATTCTCTAAGTGAACTTTATAATACTGTACTTTTTACTGGTGAACCCTGCCCTCACTCATTGCCCCATATTGACAAGATGCTTAACTCTCCCTACAAATAGCTCACCCACCTTTTCTAACATCCCCATCAATCCTAGGTCTTATCATCCAGCTGTCCCTTCCTACTCCTTACTCAGCCGCTATCAATTTCTGAGCATTGTCTAAACTCTGTCCTTTATTCTCAGGTTTCCTCCATTCATCTGTTGCTGGAACCTACATCTCCCACCCCCTTCTGCTAGTATCTTGTTTCAGTTTTTCTCCTAGTGTGCACAGCCCTGTCCCTACCCAGCTTTCTTCTTTCTTTCCCTCCCCAATCCACCTTTCTTCCCTCTCTCCCTTCTCACTCTCCTCCTCTTACCAACAGTAATCAACTTTCTCAAAAGTGAGACATCTGTCTTTCTCTATATCTGTCTCTCTCCCTAGCTCTACATAGCTCCCCCTCTAGTTTTTTACTTGCTTAACTTTGACTTACTTGCTGACATTACTGATTGTCTTTGAAGGGCCCTGAATCCTGTCTCTGGGTAAACCTGCTCTGTTCACCCTTGCTACACTCAGGCTCACTCCACTCCCTTACCGTACCCCATTCCCACCCACCCCCACTTTCATCAGATTTATACCTAGCCAAAGCACACCCCTAACACTCCCCATCAAATCACTGACCATCTCCCAGAATCCCCTGTATTCCCTAGCTACCAGCTCCACCCCTCTCATCTCCTTTTCCCTCCTGTCCTCCACCCACCCAAGTACCATGCACTTCCTCCACTCCATTCTTACTAATACTTTGCTTCTCCAATTTCTTTACCTCACCTACAACTCCACCTGCCTCCAATCACACCATGTCAAACACTTCCAATCACCTCCACTACCACACTCCACACTCCACTCTCAATTCCACACTTATAGTAACATAAACCCACATCTCTTCAAACACTCAACCCCTCTCCTCTCACCTTTAAAACACTTCCATAGCCTCCGTTCTATTTCCCCCAACTTCCAAATACCTCAAACTAACAAACAAACTTAAACTTCTTCTTCACTCCATTACACAAATTAAACTCTAAGTGGACATCCATCCCAATCCAGGGCCCAAAGACATCAATGCTCAAAAATCTACTATCTTTCTCATACCCCACACCCATCACCTGTACTCAATCTATCACTCACTCACATCCCTACCCCCTTCCATAAAGCCTCTAACTCCAATCTCCTCTTGATAAACATCAACCTCCACAGTATCATAAATAAGACCAATTAATTCCACATTACCCTTTTCACCTACTCACCAGATATGGCTGTGATAACTGCAATCTGGCTAAAGCCCCATATTAAGGACAATGAAATTCCCACAACAGGCTATAACATCATAAGACTAGACAGGGTCAATAAACATGGATGTGGTGTTGCTGCTATGTTTAAATATATCCTCAAAGTAGTACAAATAAACTGTACCCCTCCCAAACTGACCAGCTCTGAAATCTTAACTACCCACCTTGAAATCAACCCTAACAAAGCAGTAATAATCATAGCCACCTATCTACCTCCTGGCAATAAACTACCCATCATAGAAAATCTATTTTCCTGTGCAGCCACAAAATTCACCCAAGAAACTATTGCTCTTGGTGACTTTAATTTAGATTGGCACACCTGCACAGCTAATAATCCATCCAACTTTATGAACCTCAACTTCACCCAAAAAAATAAACTGCCAAACTTGTATAGACAACGTTCCAACAAGCAGTCAGCATTAGACTGCATCTTAACTAACAAACCTAACCTAGGTGTCCTAGCTGGGTGCCTACCAGACTCCCTCAATGATCACTATCCAACCTTTCTTTACAGGAAATGCGTACATACCCAAAGCAACATCCTCTAAAAATACATCACTACCAAGAAAAACTTCTCCCCCACTACTTTCACTCTACTACTCCAACAATGTAACTGAACCCCACTTAAACACCTACAATAAGATTCTGCTGTCCAGTACTTCAACAATACCTTACTTACAATACTTAATATTCCAGCCCCCACCAGAAAAGTTTGCACTAAAACTAAGCCCTTCCCATGGCTAACCAGAAAAGTTCACACTAAAACTAAGCTTTTCCCATGGCTAACCAAAGACACCAAATTACTCATGAGATGTAGAGATGAAGCCTGATCAGTTTTCCATACATCCAAGGACAAGTCAGACCTCCTTAATTGTCAACAACTAAGAAACCTAACAAAAAAACAAATAAAAAAGACAAACAAAAGATAGTTCATATCCTGTCAACAGAAAAAACAAAATACCCCCCAAACATTCTGGAAATCCATCAACCAGTTCCTCAACCCCAACCCACCTGCTACCTCAGATGACCCAGTCCCTATTTCAACTCAATTCAACTTTCACTTCATCAACATCATCACCTCCCTTCTAGACAGCCAACCAACCCAGCCACTTTCTGTCCCCACCCCTGCCATAGACAACCACAGCCCCTTTCAGAAAAGCTCTTCAGAGTACATCTTTCTGCTAGTAAGCATTCACTTAAATACATAAATTTAATCAATTAAATAATCATCAAATTAAGAATTCTCTAATGATTGATTAAATGTATGTATTTAAATGTATGCTTAACAGCAGAAAGATGTACTCTGAAAAGGTTTTTCTGAAAGCCAAGGTGCCAGAGAAGTGTTATTTGTTCTTAATGGCATTAGAGTTTGAAGTTTTGCTGTTAACTTTTACTGCAGAAGTTATTTTTTTATTTTAATAAATTAGTCAGTGTACTAAACTGAGTGAATTCATCTGGCCTGGAACTTGTGGTGTGAGGTCTGGTTTGTTCTACAGTGTGGTGATTTATTTACTCCAAAGAACTAACTATCGTCCCATAGTCATCCTTTCCCCTTTGCAGAAATATTAGAAAAATGCATCCACAACCAGCTCATGAGCTACTTCCTAACAATAATCTCCAACACTCAGCATGGTTTCATGCATAAGCACTGCCCTTCTAACCTTCACTAACACCATCCACCATCTCAAGAACAAAGGCCAACTTGTCTTTTCCATCTTTCTTGATATGTCCAAAGCCATATCCCACCAGCTACGACTTAATAAACTGTCATACCATGGCCTCAGTTTATCCTCACTAACTTGGTTCTATATCAATATTTACAATCAACAACAGGCTACAAAGTGGGAAAATTCTTTTCCCCTACTCCCCATCTCCAATGGTGTACCCCAAAGTTGCATTCTTGGTCCACTTCTCTTTATCGTATTCACAAACAACCTTAGTTCAGCAACTCAACTAGCCTCCATAGTACAGTATGCTGATGATGCTACCCTCATCTGCTCTTCCTCCTCACCCCAAGAACTCCAACTAAAAATGCAATCTTCAGGACACTGAAACTTGTCTCTCTCAACACCAACTCATACCAAAAGTATAGTTTTCACTAACAAAATCCCCATATTTCCAAGCTCCCTCTGTCAATCTTCTCTGCAAATGGAACCAAAATAGCTCCCACTAACCACACTAAACTTTTAGGTGTTATCATAGATGATAACCTCAGATTTGATATTCATATTGCCCAAACTATCAAAAAAGTCCACATCAAACTAGGTACCCTATACAGGGCCAAACCATTCCTGACTCCCATCGCCAGGCTAGCCACTGCTTGCACACAACTTCTATCCACCCATCTCTATCATCATCATCATCATCAGCCCCCTTTTTCCCATTTTTCTACATGGGATTGGGGTATCGTGTTAACTGTCGCCAACTCTCTCAATTCAGTACCACACTCCTGCCTTCTTCAACACTCATGCCTGACTGTCACAGATTTTCTTTCACACAATCCATCCACCTCTTTGCTGGACGTCCTCGCTTCCTCTTACTTTCTTCCTGTCTATCCCAAATCTTCCTCACCAGATTGTCTTCTGCTTTTCTACACATGTGCCCAAACTACTGTATCCTGTTCTCTTTGATATTTCTTGCAATTGAAGCTACTTTGTCTTCTGCTGTTATGTCCTCATTTCTTCATCTGTCCCACAGTGTGCATCCTGCCACCTTTCTCGGGTACTTTATTTCCATCACCTCTAGCTTTAACTGTTCTGCCTTTACTGCCCAGGTTTCTGTACTATACAGTAGTACTGGTCGCACCACTGTCTTGTACACCTTGCTTTTCAGCTTTTTTGGCATTCTTCTGTCATAGACTACACCTGATACTCTATGCCAGTTGGCTGCAGACCCTCTGATTCTAGCTTTGACCTCTTTATTTAGACTACCCTTCTCCTCAACTACCCCTCCCAGATACTTGAAGCTGTTTACATGTTCCACTATTTTCCCTTCTAACTATCTTCCCTTCTATCTCTATTGTCAGCTTTTTATTTCCCCAATTTGCTGCATTACCACAGTCTTATCTGAGCTTAGTTTCATTCCGTGTGCCTTCAGATTTGCATTCCATTCTCCTATCCTTTGCTGAAGTTCTAGCTCAGAGTCTGCCTTTACTGCCACATCATATGTATATTGTAGCTTTGTTGATCCATCCCCTCCAACCTGTTTGCTAATGTAGTCCATCACTAGTATGAACAGCAGTGGGCTCAGAGCTGAACCCTGATGTACACCCACTCCCACTGGGAACCCCTCTGTGAGGCCAAACACTGCTCGTACTTGAGTCATTGTGTCCTTGTACATAGCCTGCACTAATTCTTCCAATATTTCTGGGACTTCAAACCACCACAGTACTGTCCAGATCAGCTTTCTTGGGATCTTGTCATATCCTTTCTCTAAGTCTAGGAATGCCCAGTTGGACCTTGTCATATGCTTTCTCTAAGTCTAGGAATGCCCTGTTGGAGCTTGTCATATGCTTTCTCCAAGTCTAGGAATGCCCAGTTGGACTCTCCTCATCTCTAACTTCTTCTCAAGTATCTGTCTCAATGCAAACATCGGGTCAATTGTGCTGCATCCCGATCTGAATCCAAACTGCTCATCTCCCATGTTACACTCTACTACTCTGCATATCCATTTATCAATCACCCTCTACAGAACTTTCATGCAATGTGATAGAAGTTTGATGCCTCTGTACTGCCTACAGTTGTGGATGTCCTCTTTGTTCTTGTACACTGGCACTAGTTTGCTTTTTATCCAGTCATCTGGGATACAGCTTTCTCTCCATATTGCTTCTAGTATCCTCAGGAGCCATTTCTCCCCATCTCATCCAGCATCTTTATCATATCTGCTGTGACCTCATCTGAGCCTGCAGCTTTCCCTGACTTCATCTTCCTTAGTGCTGTTCTTACTTCTTCTAGTCTTCTCTCATCGTAGGCTGTTTCTGGGGCAGTACAGCTTCTGTGGGGTTTTCTTCATTCAGAAGCTGCTGGAAATACTCCTTCCAACTGCCTTTTATGTCCTCTGGACTGGTGAGCAGGTCGGTGTTGGCATCCCTTAGGAGAGGTGTCTGACTATCTTCTTTAACTTTCTGTCTTTGCCTTGCAACCTGATATAATTTATTTGTGCCCCTTACTGAGTCACTTTCTAGAAGATGGTACAGTGCTTCCGATGCCCTAGTCTTTGCTATTGCAACTTCTTTCTTTGCTTCTTTATTAGCCAGCCAGTAGTCCTTCATAGCCTGGTCAGTCTTTTCTGTCTCCCACTTTTTCCTGCACTCCTTCTTTCTTTTGATGACTTCCTGGACTTCTACATTCCACTACCAGCTTTCCTTATGTACCTTATTTCCATACCTGGCTCGGCCACATATCTTTTCTGTACTCATCTTTTCTGTAGTCCTAACACATGCTGTTTTTAGGTGCTACCATTCTTCTTCAGCTCCACTTATTTCTTCCTCTTCTTGGGGTGCTAGAGCCCTGAGTAATTACTTTCTCTCCAGTCAACTTTCAGGTCTTCAGCCTGGTGTCTGTTGACCTTAGAGCCTTCTCTGACCTCTGCTTGCAGCTGATTGTGGTAACTAGTGGTTTATGTTGTGGGCCAACTGTTTCACTGGGAATGACTTATAGCTTTTTATATTACAACAGTACATAGATTCTCCACATTTGTCTACATAACACATATACATAACATATAGACACAGCAACATTTAAAGAGACATCCCTGGTTATACACACACATATATGTGGGGATGTAAGAATGTCCCCACAACCCTTGGAATGCTGAGGTTATCTGCACTCGCACATCACAACAGCTGGTGAAAGGAACCAGACCAAGGCTGCAACAGTACACAATCCATTCACTCACAGACCCCTATTCCTGCAGAATGTCACCATGTAGCCAGACACAGGTGAGCATGTGGTGTAATGTACAATGGTATGAACGCATGCCTTGGACAGAGCATATTGTCCCTAGCCATGTTTGCCCATCTAACTGCAACCAGCCACATATGGCCATGCTGGTAACTGTACATACACAGCAGGGATATTAACATATATCCCACTCCAAGGACACTAGATACAATAACAGTACCAAGCAATGTCACTCTGCAGGCCACACATGTCTATCAAAAGCCACTTTGTGTACTCTACAAGTACTGTGCCTGCAAGCACATATATAACAGGCATAACCTGTGGCACGTGCAATAAGTACAGTGAGCTATAGTGTGTAACAGCAGATAGGTAAGGGTTCTAATCTCACACCAGCCAACTCTGTTTGTATAAATATATCCCCTTGCAGCACTATGGACATGCTTATCTCTGTGCAATGGTTATGCATTTTATAGCCCTGTAACTAGACGCTGGCCTTAAATTGCCCTCATCTATATAATCATAACTGATGTACTCCACCTGTCTCACCCAGGAACAGGATATATGTAGCTGTGTCAACTCCATCACCACATCTTCTAGATTTGTAAGTTCAGAAAACCTAGATGTCACATATAAAGGGTAGCAGACCTTATCACAAATTATGAATGCATGATTACACTGACTGACCCCATAGTCCCTGGCACACTGTTCTACACATATGCACATAGGGAGCACATGCACATTGTCATATTTCTGCTGTGCTGCCATGCCATCCTGTGCCACTATATTACCACCATGTGTCCATAGTTTAGTCCCTCAAACTCCTGGAACAGTAACATACACAGGTCCATGACACACCTATCATTCTGTAACACTACCACCAGTCCAACATCATGCAACAAAGATACACAAAGTTTGATGTGTAGTCATGACACATGCCAGCATACAGTACCTGTTGTGTCCCACAACAAGTGCCATGGCAAAACAATACTGCACTACACAGGTACATGTCAAGTAATATAGTCACTCTGTGCATCAGACACATATTTGCATTTTCCTGCATCATTGGCACAGATGGCAGGGATATGGCACAGGTATCACCACATGCACAGGGTGTAGTGTGGGGGTGCCAGAGGCCTAGGCTGTGACAAACAGTTAACAGCATGTGTGTGAGTCAGGAAGGGGTGCAGATTAAATGGATCATGGAAAGGCGCCATGTGTGTCTGTTGGTGACCTGCACATGACAGTAGCGTTTCTGTTTGCAAGTACAGTCAAGCCCAGTGCTAGACCTACACATGTGCATGTTGGACAGCTGTGGACTATACATGGTAGAGTGGACAGTTAACCATCTCTGGCCATGAACATGGGAACTGGCTCTGCCAAGAGTAGCACTGGCACCACCATGCCCAAGGTCAGATGCAGTACTAGTAGCTGACAGTTACTGCTGTCTGCTGGAGCAGTGTCCCCCAAGGGACCAGCAATGACCACATGCCCATGGCCTGCCACATCATGGTGTAGACAGCACACTTCCCTCTATAGCACTGGAGGTACTGCCACTTCAGGAGCATGACTGTGCACAGACACGTGAACTCTCAGCAGATGGAGTTGTCAACCTACGTCCACGTGTCCAATGTCTAACTCCCTCCAGATATTCCAGCACAGACAATGTGCAGTCCAAGACAGACACAGTCTTAGCCCACCATCTGTTCACTGCATCAGTGAATCAATCCAGGGTGTCCCCAGTGTGATGGAGGCAGTCATGGATGTCAGACTGTGCTGCATCCATAACCCTAAGCATCCATCTGGTGTTGTGTTCATGTGTTCAGAACATGCCTGTGCCTCCATGATGGCCTGAAACATGCACTGAGTGAACTGTGATGTGACACCTGCAACAGATGGTGGATAGACAGCAGTCCTCCTATGTGCACCCTGTGAATCCTCCTGTGTGGGACCTTGCCAGCTGTCTGGCTATGGCCTGTGTCTACACTCACTGACACCATAGTTGTCACACTGTCCTGTTCAATGTCACCACCCACTGACTGTCCAATATCTGTGTCCTCTGGGGACTGGAAATGTGTGGGCATACTGACTGTGTGAGGTGAGAATAGGGTCAGATGCTGGATATCAACTTCTGGGACAGATTCAGCTTCTGACAACCCCACCTGTGCCTCACTATGGCCGCCATCATCACCAGAGTCCGATGAGACACTATCAGGTTGTGAGGGGGACAGACTTCAAACCCCCCCACACATTCACCTGTGAGAAGCAAGACAAAAGCAGTACATTACTACCTGCACTATTATGTATGGTAATCCACACAGACTCATACCTTCTCATCTCTGCTCCCATGCACAACAGACAACCTCACAACAACATACACAGACAAGTCAAGCCCTTTATAACATGCACTTCAGCTACATCCAGTTAAAGTTGCCAGTACAACACACCCGTAAGGCATGCAATATGAAATTATATGTGATAGAACTACACATGAACTACAGTACACCTATTTTGATAATAGTATCTCAGTACTAGTGTTACTGCCTCAGTTATGTACCATCTCCCTTTTATGTTTGAACAGGCATCTTGGAGTAATTGCCTCATGTATACCAGGCTGCATAGTCACTCATAAGTATAAGGGCAAACGTGTTAATATTCATTCAAATCCACACCTGTGATTACCCAGTCTATGAACTGTAGTTAAATGTTCCAGAATGGAGCATACAAATATTCAACTGTGGCTAAACACAACAGTTGTACATGGGCAATATGGCAGCCATTAACTTTTGTAGGGTATATATGTTCCATAAAACAACAGTATCACACTTACCAGGTACAGGACCACAGACTTGGGCCACACCTGACAGACCTATGAAAAGGTGAAGGAAAGGTATTGTCAGCACCACCACATTTTGCAGCACTACAAGGTAATATGTACATATATCCACATGTACAGTAGCTACTGTGATAATGGCTATATTGCTGTCATGCTGAGTATGTGTGCACAACTGAGTGTAAACCCCAACCTCCCCAATGCAGATAAACCTGACACATGTACTGGTATGTACAGCCTGCCACAATGACTGATACAATATTATACTGGTGAACACAGTAAGCTTACCTGGATGCTCTTCTCTTCAATGGACACTATGGCACCCACCTCCACGATGTATGGTGTGATGGATGCCTGGCAGCCATTGGGTGTTCCTAGGCTCACCAGGAATTCTTCAGTGGGTGAGAATGGTTGTTCTGTCGCAGGACCTCCATCAGTGGCTGCACGATCCCTGGCAACAGCAGCTGCCTTTTGTTGTGCAGCATTCATCATGTCTGTCGCCTGGTGTTCGACCTGCTCATAGGTCCTGTCCTGTTGGCCAGTCTAATTGACATCCTGCACAAGGTTTTCACATAATGCTGCCACTGTTCCTGATTATGCCTCCCCTGGACAACAAGATCTGATGGTGCTTTCTCAGTTCATCCAGTATTATGTCATTCTAGACATTCGAGACAGAGGCATGTCTTTTGTAGTACAGGATTCCTGAAAGACAACAAAAAGAGAACACATTACAGGACCAGATACATGGATGTCCACTATGTACAGATCTAGCGCGCCCATAATGGCCTGTGCTATCCACTGCTACCTCATGTGCCATACCTCGCAGTCTAGCAACACACTACATGTGTGGATACCACTAATATAGTAGCAATACTGGGGTATGTCCCTGTGTGCCATAACATTCTGCTGTATGTTCCTACACTTAGCACTGCAGTCTACTGTGGTGTGTCCCCTATGGGCAAATTCACACTAATATGTCATACAGCCACTTCCACAGACATATAGCAGTGTGCTATTCCAACAACTATATGGGGACAGTCCAGTAACAACAGTGTGCCACAATGACAGAAAACAATGCAAACCTCCTGTAATATATTTTCCCTGTAAGTATCAAACCTCTCAAGTATATAGATGTTTGCAGAATGTAAAGATGTTTCCCTCATAGTTTTGGTCATTTTCACACAAACATGTGGATTTCTGACAAAGGGCTGGCCAATCATTGATGGTTGATGTCAGAAAATAAAGACAGACATCTGAGTTTCACACGCCATACCCTTCAAAACACAGTTATGCTACAGTAATATCTTTTATTCTATTCACATTCTTACTTTGTATGAGCAATACTTAAACAGTGTTGCTGAGTTTGGGCCTTTGTCCCCCCATTAATTATGGCTTTGTCCTGATTTCTTGCTGTAAGAGATTGACAGGTATGTTAGGCATAGCTCTCAACCAAACAGGGACAAATATCAACAGAAACAGGGACTTAGCCAGAGTACATCAGGGACATTCAGGGATACTTTTAAAATGTTAGAACTATTTATGTGAGACATTGACAGAATGAGAGGAGGCAAATTACAGTACATCGTTTGACATTACAGGAGTGTTACCACTTATGTATTACATATAATCCACTAGCTTTCCTACAACAGCCAACTGTTGCAGGAGGGATTAACAGGGACAGAACTAAGATGCGATTAAAAATCAGGGACAGTTGTGAGGCATGCCTGTAGGTGTAGGACAGCAGAGTATCAATGACATATCATTACCATACATCTAAAACAGGCTTATTGCTGTAATCCCTATTTCCCATAGCTCCATCCTCTCATCTACATCCTGTTATATGGAGAAATCTATTGCATACCTCATGGAGTGCAGTACTCCTTTGTTGAACTTTGCTTATTGTTATCTTTTGGAAATACACTCTTTGTGTGAGTTAAGTCTCATACAGACCTGTTCCCCATAACCAGCCGCTTGCCTTTTTAAGGTACTGCTCATTATCAGGTAATTGCCTCTGCAACAATCTGTGGCTCAGAATTGCTAACTGCAGCCAAAACAGCTGAATTGCATCATAATTACACAATGACATGCCACTACAGTGCAATATATAAAGCCTTCATGAAGACCTTTACCCCTTTCTTAGTTGTTTTGATAGACATTACTGAAGTGTGGAGACTACAGCATAGCAGAGGGTAGGTACCATAACTGTCAACTACAGAGATTTATGAAGTGTGTCCACAGTTTCACGTTATATGTGTGGTCAGTGTTGTCCCATGACATTGTGGTCATCTGGCAGTTCACTGTCAAACATTGTGGTTAGAGGTCAGTAAGGAAAGAGACACATTTGAGTGTCAGACTTCATATCTGTCAGTATATGCATGCTAATGCAATAGCTGTCATTCTATCAATTTACTATCTTTGTAGGAGCAAACTGTTAAACATATCCCTATCTCTGGGCCTTTGCCTCCCCATTAACTATGGCTGTGTCTGGATCCCTTGTTCTAGGGGGTTAGGAGGTATGGTAGGTCTGTAGCAGCTGCCTTTACATATAGCTGTGTATGCTATAGTGGGGAGTGTGAACACTTTGAAGGACAGCAAGCTGTATGTGTAACTGAGGTAGCTTTGTCAGTTCTGTCATTACAACACAGCCAGGTTAAGGGTACCCTTTACAGCCCAACTGAGGCATTTGATTAAGGTATGTCTGTTATACCACAGTGCCAATAACAGGAGTAGTAGGTGACATATAGTTATGCTATATGGATATGTGCAGTGTGTCCCTACCTGCAGGCTTTTGACTTGCAAAACTGGGCAGCAGTTCATTAATTGGCATTAACCTGTGAGGATTAAGATTGCATGACTCACTCATTACTTGCTATCTTCACAATAATGTAATTGAACTACAAGACAAAACTGGATTTGAACCCAGGACTATTGTTTGGAAAAATGTACTGCATGCAAGGCATTTAACAGACTGAGCTACTGAGTCAGTGCAGGAGGTATATTAAAAAGGTATATGAGCAAGCATACAGGCTGTGACACACATTGTCTGCATCCATCAGTACGTGCATGGCTTTCAATGGATGTATTTCAGCACCAGGGTCCTAGTTGCACATATGTACTTTGCCACTGATGCCTTAGCAGGTGTGTTTAAACATGTTGCTGATAAAAGGGCACATTTACCTGCTATGACAGGCCTCACTTACATCCATTATTACATCTTTGGCTATCTACTGGTGTATTATTGCACCAGAATCCAAAGTTAACTCCCATTTTTCCCGTTAGTTTTTATTTGTGGCCAGTGGACAAGTGTGTGAAATGGAGAGTTACGTATGAGATGATAATTTTTCTTGGGACAGGTGCCCACTTTCTTTTTCTATTAAGGTGAGAGTACAATGTTGGGGAAGGGACATAAGTGCATATGGGGAGATAAGTTTGGTAAGACAGGATGCATTAGCAGACAGGGGCTGTGTGTGACACATGAGGTGGGTGAACACCTTGGATGGGGAGGGAATTGTGGAATCCAGGTTGCACGTGCCTCCAGACGGCAGCAGCATGACTCATGTCCCCACCCATGGGACTGTTGGCACTGCTCCTTCACTGCCCCGAGGGTGGCTGTGCTGGAAGCTGGGAGACAGGGTGAGCCTGCCCCACCAGGTTCACCAGCATGCTCTCAATCTGGTGCAGGTGGCATTCATAGCTGTGATGAACAATCCTGCAAATCATGACCGACAGTTGAGCCTGGGTGACAATGGACCCTCCACCACTACTCTCAGGGGGAGTCCAGGCCCCATCCCCTGAAGCAGTCCACCTGACACTGTGGGTGGTGCAGGGGCAGTGGGGGGCCACCACCTCTGTGGGATCCAGACGTGCTAGTATCCTGTGCCACAGGCAGTTGAGGCAAGGTAGGTGGATGAGCCGGAACCAGCCTACCTCAATGTGCTGTGTAATGGAGGTAAAGCAATAGGTATAGGTTAGTTGTGAACAAATCATTGTTAGTAATAGCAGCATGGCAGAATATTGGAAATAACCCAGTTACATAACAAATGCATATTATGAGAAACACAACAGTAAATAACAGAACAGTCAGTATGTTAACAGCATGCCAGTAAAAGTTACAACATAAGGCCAACAAAATAGGTAATTTAACAATATATGTTAAAATGCAACCATTATAATACATAACAATAATAAAACACGTCCCAAAAACAGTTAATGTAACAACATATGTTAATAGTAAACCATAACCAATGAACAATAATAAATGAATGAAGATAAGGGGTGGGGAGAGAGAGAAAAAAGTCCATTAGTAACAAGTGTTCTGTGTATTGCTTGATGTCTGTGGATGACAAAACGTGTGACCAATGCTGGCCTAGAGACAGCGTTGAACAGTACTGACTTAACCAATACAATTCATTTATTTATTTTATTTATTTTACATTTGTTAACCGGGAAAGTCCGACTGGATACAGATCCATTTTCAGTGGAGACCCGGGGAGAAAAGCTCCAAATGTACAAAAACAAGTATAAATACAGAGAAATTATTACAGGGAGTTATCACAAAAACTGAGATTTGTTTAACGATATGTACACACAGGTACATGGTTTTCTCACATACACACAACAAAGGTTGGAAGCAAGTAGCTGAGTAAGAAATAGTTAAAGATTTCATCTGAAAAAGGAAAACACATATTAAGGTGGTTATCATACATGGGGTAGTGTTAATTTTAAATCTTTCCAGTAGGTGGGTGATACACAGACATTTAAACAGTTAGAGAGTCAGAGTTTTATTCTTGTAATGAGGTTCTCATTTATAAATTATGGTTGAGTGGGGGTTAATCAGGGTTTGTACAGGGACAAAGTCACTGCATTTTTAGGTATTGCCTAAGGGATTTTTTTGAATTGGGATAAGGAGGGGTCAGTGGTGGTTTTTACCAGCAGAATTGGAGGATAGTGATTCACCTGCTGAATTGTTGGTTTTAACAGTTTGCACAAACATTTTTTTGGAAGAGCAAAGGGATTTTAGGTTACTGTAGGGGGTAATAATATTTTTCAGTATGGGTGTACTGTCTGGTTGGTAGAGAATTTTGCGAACAACTATTAGTTGGTTATATTGTAGCTGGTATAGTAGTTCAAGCCAGTCTAACAAATGAAGGTTAAGGCAGTGATGGGTTCTATAAGCTGATACTGTGGCAAATCTGGCAATGTTATTGTAACACCTAGTAAATTTATTTGCTTAGGTTTACGAAGATGG
Organism: Protopterus annectens; assembly: GCF_019279795.1. Lineage (NCBI taxonomy): Eukaryota > Metazoa > Chordata > Ceratodontiformes > Protopteridae > Protopterus > Protopterus annectens. Next base: position 246,791,483 of record NC_056744.1, read on the forward strand.
GTGAGGCATAAAGAAGGGTTGACAGCAGATGTGTACGGGCAATAACAGTTCTAGCAGATGGGGTTATGAATGGTTTAATCCTGTATAAAGAGCCTATTTTTTTATTAACTGTTTTAATAGTTTTGTCTATGTGAGCATCAAACTTAAGGTTGTTGGCTACCCCCCTCCTTTCTTAGAGATGCTATCAGGTCTTAATATATTGTACCCTGGGGGTATAACCTCATTATCAATGGTAATAGGCTTGAGCCAGGTCTCAGTAAGGCATAGTACATCAGGGAAGTGGACATCCAGGAGGGCATGTAAGTAGTGAATTTTCTTGTTTATACTTCTAATGTTTAGATGACACACTAGGAGGGAGTTGGGGACATTATTTGAGTTTCGTAGGCTGGTATAGGTGTTATTTGTGGGGCTGATAGTAACAGGTGGGGTTGGCCTTGGGTTAGGGTGGATGTCACCATCCACTATGAGGTTAGGTAGTAATCTAATAGCAAGTTTTGGAGTTTTAATAAGAGTTTGTGGTAGTATTTAGTTCTAGCATGAATATATGAAGCACAAATGGGATGCTGAGTTTTTGCGTTAGAAGAGTTTGATGAGAGGTGGGGTAGTGGTTGGTTAGAATTAGGTGGCTGATTAGTAGTACTGGTTTTGGTTCTAGGGTAGTGAGTGCCAGGGAGGTGTTGGTATTAATAGGCTTTGAGAAGATAGAGAATTATAAGTGGGGGTATTAGGCAGTAAATAGGATTAGAGTTTGAAGAGTTGTTAAAAGTATGTGGAGGCATTGTAGGGGGTATTTGAGTAATGCTTGTTTAAAATAGAGTTGAGGTGTTTATAATTAGCATGTAGTGAGAGACTGGAGAGAGTTTGAGTGATAGGGCTGGGTCCTGTGAATGACTGGTTAATGCTGATTGATTCTGAATAGTGGGAGTGGTGTCAGATGAGGAGGAGTGGCAAGGTGATAATAAGTGATGGACAACTGGGGGCAGGGTAGGGGAGTGGAGTGAGCCCGCAGGGCGAACAGAGCGGGTAGAGCCAAAAGAAGAAGAAGATCAAGGAGAACAATCAATCAGTGGAGTGCTGAAGTCTGAAGGTAAGTGTGGTGAGATATATAGGAAGGTAAGAGGCTTAAAAAAGATAGAAGTGAGATTATAGCAGAGTGATGTAAGGAAATATTTGTATGGTTGTAATGGGACCAGAGTGTGAGAGAGAACAATAATAAAGAGATGACTAAGAACTGTGTTAGAGGGATTCAATGACGAGTAGGTAAAGGGATTTAGGGACCCTAAAACTAATAGTATGGAGCCACTTAGTGAGCAGTGACTTTATTGCAGCGAGGTCCCCTTATGGGAGATATCAGTTTCAAGAGAGAGGAGGGAGAAGTCTAGTGTAAAATAAGGAGGTTACAATAGGGGAAGTAAGGGGTGTCTAAGCTAGATTTGCATTCTGCAGCTATTACAGTATTATACTTGACTGTAACACCTTATCTTACAGTCTTGATGCATACAACTCTGCTGCAATGGTTATGACAAGACAATCCTTATGTACACCATTTTCCTTGGTGTTACTGGTATTGTTTCATTTTTGTATTGCAAACAGTTGGCATTAATCATTTCTTGCAATACACCTCTAATTCCACATTTATTGCACTACAAACTTTACTGTATATACTTTATTGCAGTTAATGCTTTACTCTTTCTTGGTTATTTCAGCACAGTTAGCATAATACATCTGAATCACCACACTCACAGTGCAACCTGAGCAATCACCCAGCATGCAACTTAACATTGTGAGCCCTCTCAGCTGCAGCTGTTGGGAGAGAAGCACACCATTATGCATACCAGTTTTGCAGACATTCAGATTATATATTTGTAAAACAGAGGTAAAATTACTTACATACTTGTGGGGCATTCTCTGCCCTTGCTTCTTGGACTCAGGTGTCCAAGGTCCCCCTCTTTCTTCTTTTCAGGTCATCATGGTGGGGATGACACTGATCATCTGTGCAGGGGATAACAGTAGCAATGGTGAGTTCTCTGGCCAGCCAGTCCCAGGCATCCGCCTTACACACTGAGCCTTGGAAACCCCCCTGTAGCAGCTCATCATCATGTTTGACGAGGAGCCCAACCGTGACCCTGGACACCAGAATGCTCCAAAGCTGCACCCGAAATCTTGCACCTTCACCAATGCCACCAGTCATAAGTATATCATCAGTGACAGAACTCCACTGGATTCTGCTGTATTCCCACCTATTGGGCTTAATAAAGGCTGTTTTTCCACCTTTACACGTCATTGGGCAACAATCAAACAAGCACCTTGCTACTTAGCAGCATGCAAACCAGCACAGCTGAGCTGAGAAGTGTGAAAACTCACAGAACTATAGCCTTAGTGGAGCTTAGCAGCACACAAACCAGCCAAGCAGAGCTGAGCTGCACATAAACATTGGCAGCCGTTACCATGTTTATGTGGTGCTTAGCATGACTAAGCACAGTTGAGCAGAGCTTAGCAGAGCACAGCATGACCATATTTTCAAATAGTCTGCATGATATGACTATCAAAATTATATACATATTTTCCCTTCCATGTATTCACACATATGAAGCCATAACTCTACCCATTTAACTATGAGGATATTAAGATATCCAGTATACCTTCACATACACCATTGAGCTACCTATAAGCAGTGCTGAGCACTATGCTGCACTGCGCAAACATGCTCAAATATGCTTAAACATACTTTTAAATAATTACATCCGGTTTCTATTTTTAGATGTCTGGCAGGTGTCTTCTATCTTATATGTGGGAACAGCTTAGCATTGCTGTGCTATGTGGTGCACAAATATGCATTTTTTTAATAAAATAAAAATAAAACAAAAGGACATTGCAGGGAGTCTCTTACTCATCTCCAGCCATGGTTAGCACTACACCTCTCCCTATACTGATTCAATAACTGTGTTCCTCAGCTCTCCTTTGGCAACGCGCCATCATTAATATGCATGTTGCGCTGCCGAGGGGGAACCATGACCACGTACACAGTAACATTCCATGTAAGCACTACACGGTGCCTACACAGATTTTATTAAATCCTGGGATTAGTGTCTCAAAGTTTATTAAACACTTGGTTTGCATGATACAGGACCCAGGTAGATAGTAATCTCTCCTTTGACAATCCTATTGCCAAAGTAGTTAGGAAATCCTTCTATGTGTTACTAAGGAGTTTGCATCTAGAAATAAAGAAATAAAGAAGTTATAGTGCCCCTCTACTCGTCACTCATCAGACCCATCATAGAGTACAATGCCCCATTTGGGATGTACCTCACAAGACACTTCCAACAGCTGGAATGACCACAAAAGCACCTCACCAAGAGGATTACTGGCCTCAAACATATGTCCTATGCAGCCCGACTGGAAAAACTCCAGCTGTACTCAGTGGCATATCGTTTACTCAGAGGTGATCTCTGCCTGACTTACAAAGCCATGTCCAACTCACAATTGATGGACATGCTCCACCTAAAGAAATCCAAGTCACTGCGAGCCACGTGCTCTAGTGAGCTAAACCTCACCACAACAATAAATAGAACATGCTGGAGGGATAGATTCCTGTCACAGAGACTCCCCATGCTTTGGAACAAAATTCCTAACTACATTAGGCAGAGCCCCTCACTAACACTCTTCAAGAGAAGCCTTGACGAGTGGATGGGTAACAGAAAATACACCCCTGGGATCACTTAATTGGCTCTGCTTGACAGAGGCTCAGTTAATTAATCAATGGGGCGGTGAAAGCTGACACACTCTGACTAGGCTTAAAAATGCCCTTGGGCAAATAGCCTAGTACCTACCTATGAACTTACCTATGAACCTACAGACAACTTGCAGTCACAGACAATCAGCCTATGCAATGCAAGACTGAAATGTTGATTTATTTCTTGTGTTTCTGCAATTTTATTGTGGAGCTCAACCAATTTGCTGTTATTTATAGATTATTGTGGATATAACTGCAGTCTAAGCATGCATGATGATGCAAGAGATTATAGTTTTGCTACCCTGTCCTTTGTTATATTGTCTCACATCAAGTTCCCTGATGTTCTTGGCTTTTTTTTTCATTACCTTACACATTCACAACTGCAGGCAGTAAAGAGGTAGCAAACTCCTGTTACATTTCAAGAAAGTGCAGGAAAGGATGACTGATAGACAAATGATGATGAAGGAGTCCAAATGAGCATTTCCAGACTTGGAGAAAGAGTATGACAAAGCTGACCTAGGCCATCCTGCAATGTAGTGAAGTGCCAGAAACACTGATAGAATTAGTACAGACTAAGTACAAGGACCCAATGGCACAAGTACTAACAGTATTCAGACCTGCACAGGAGTTCCCTGTAGAGTTGGGTGTACATCAAGGCTGAGCTCACTGTTGTTTATACTGGTGATGGACTACATTAGCAAACCGGTTGGAGGGGACAGGTCAACAAAGCTGATGTACGCAGACTATGTGGCATTACAAGCAGAATGTGACTCCTCCACCCAGGGCAAGCAGAATGTGACAAAAAGACTCCTCCACCCAGGACAAACCACCACCCCAAATCCATCTGCCACTAATCAAAATTCCCCCGAAGATATTGCCAACTTCTTTAACACCTTTTTCACCGAAACCATCCAAACTTTAGCTAACCAACTCTCTCCCACTGGTTCCAATCCTAGCACAACCAATTCCAAAGCTACAACTTCCTTCAGCCTCCAACCAGTCCCCACTCAACTCATTAAAACCCTACTTAGGAAACTAAGACCAACCACCCTGGCTGCTGATCTCCTCCCAGCTGACTACTTACAAAAAGCTGCAGACGCAATTGCATACCCCATCTCCGTCCTTATTAACTGGTCCATATCAGAAGCCATAATCCCTGACATATGGAAAATCTCACATGTCATACCACTTCACAAAGGGGGCAGTTCCACTGAATTGTCTAACTACAGGCCCATAGCCATCTTGTCACCACTAGCTAAGATCATGGAGAAGTGTGTGCATATTCAACTCATGAAATATCTCACACAAAACAAACTTTTATCCAACTCACAACATGGCTTTAGGCCCAATCACAGCACCACAACAGCCCTTCTCTTTTTCTCAGACACTATAAATCAAAATCGCAACAACAACCTACTGTCCTCTGCTCTCTTCCTAGACCTGTCCAAGGCCTTTGACATGGTGGACCACAAAATGCTAATTAATAGCCTGGAGGCCAACAACTTAAACAAACAGGCCCTCCGATGGTTTGAGTCCTACCTACAGTGCATGAAACAGGCTGTACTGTGGCAGGGTAAACTCTCCTCACACCTCTCCATCAGACTAGGAGTACCCCAGGGCTCAATACTAGGTCCCCTTCTGTTCTCCATCTTTATAAATGAACTTAGCACAGTCATACCAGAGGCTACCTGCATCCAATATGCAGATGACTCGACCTTGATCTGCACTGCCTCCACCCCAGCAAAACTTACTGAAATAACCCAAAGCACCTTCAACAAGGTTGAAAATTGGCTACTAAACCAACACCTAATACTAAATCCCAATAAAACTAAGTTACTTCTCTTTACCCCAACATACAGGACCACCTCACCTCTCTTCAATATAACAGCTAATAATGGTACCATCATCTCCCCAGTTACCCAAACTAAACTATTGGGTGTCATGATCGACTGCAACCTCAGATTTGATGCACACATCAATCAAACTATAAAAACTACCAATAAAAAACTCGGTAGTCTCTTCAGGATCAAATCATTCCTCACCCCACAAGCTAGAATAACAATTGGCCGCTCCCACCTCCTATCTACCCTTCTCTATGCCTTCCCTCTATTCTCCCACCTGAATAAAACCAATCTTAAAAAACTGTCTTCATGCTACAACCAAATCGCCAGATTTGCTACTAGCTCACCATACCGTACCCACCACTGCCAGAACCTGAAACTCCTGGGCTGGTTGGAACTACCCCATCTCCTACAGCTCAACCAGCTCAAAGTCGCCCATAAATTCCTCCACCAACCGGACACTACCCCAGCCCTAAGAAACATAATCTGCCCCTACAGTAATAATTGCCCACTACGCTCATCCACCAAACTCCTAGTACTTACAATCAAATCCAACCATGCTGCAGGTGACTCCCTCTTCACCAACTCTGTCAGTAAAAACTGGAACTCACTACCTACTGACATTACCATAGAGTCTTCTCCAACCATATTTAAACATAAACTTAAAAGTCACCTCAAGTCACTCTGGATATGCCCCTGTATCAACCCTGACTAAGACCCCACACTTCCCTCCAACACACTCTGCTCAGCCATTCCCCCTCATTTAAACAATGAGATCCTTTATGACTGCAACTCTAAGTATTGTTATCTTCAACCACTATTTTCAATTGAAAAGTATGCCTCTGGCCTCACAGAAGAATGCATGTACTATGTCTATAATCAACTTGTATTGTAACCACAATTTAGTGGATTGTCTATTTTGTTACACCTATAACTTTCTATCTGTATGTACTATGTCTACAATCTTCTTCTATGTAACCTCTATTAGTTGATCATCTATTTGTAATGTCTATTTCTTAATCTGAATTTGTAACTTTGGAGCTTTTCTCCCTGGGACTCAGCTGAAAATGGACATGTATCCAGCCGGACCATCCCGGTTAACAAATGTAAAATAAATAAATAAATGTGAACAAGAAGTTCGGCAAATGATTGGGGTATGAATGCAAACCTGAAGTCACATAGAATGAAATTCAGTACAGACAAGACAGTTGTCATAGCAGCAAATGGAGAAACCAGAAGAAGAAAATTGAGACTGAAGGGAAGATGGCATAACAGATAACAGTTTCAAGTATCTGGGAGGGGTGGTTTGGGAGAAGGCAAGTCTGAATGTAAAGGTCAAAGCTAAAATCAGAGGGGGCTGCAGCCAAATGGCACAGAGTGTGATGGGGTAATGTGGGACAGAATAATGTCAAAGAAGCTGAAACATCAGTGTACAAACCCTCATTATAACCAACACTTCTTTATGGTACAGAAACCTAGCAGTGAAGGCTGAGCATTTGAGGAAGGTAGAAGTGATGGAGATGAAGTGACTTAGACAATGGTTGGATGCACACTGTGGGAGACATGAATAAAATGACAACATCATTGAAGAAACCAGGCTAGCTTCAGTTACAAAGAAGGTCAAAACAAACAGATTACAGTGTTTCAGACACATATTCAGGAAAACAGTCAATTTAGTAATGAGGTTTTGGTAGAAACAGGGAAGAAGAAATTAGGACATCCAACAAAGAAAGGGATGGATTATGTGAGAGAAGACCCACAACACTTCAGCATGACTCTCAAAGAAAATAGGTCACTGGTATTGAATCAAAAGAGGTTGCGGTAGATCCCATGACACTCTGACCCCACATAGAAAAATGTTTGAAGGGGGGGGGGGTAATGATGATGTGCATTATTACGGTTTGTGGTGAAGACATTTGGAATATAGGGAGGTACTGTGTGTGAGATAACAGAACAGGTTATGGAGATGGAAGTGCTGTTTTTGCTCATACTACATTCCAGGGATCAGCACCTTTCCTTAGAACCCCTGACCGATATTTGCTTTGTTAGCATCAGGCAAAGGAGTTATCTACTACCTTAAGACCCCACCCTTGCTAAACTAAACAGTATTGTAGCCCCATGAGGTTTGTCCACAATGAGCTTAATTTTAAGGTAGTTCACTTTGACCTCACCATTTAGTGTGTGTGTGTGTGTGTGTGTGTGTGTGTGTGTGTGTGTGTGTGTGTGTGTGTGTGTGTGTGTGTGTGTGTGTGTGTGTGTGCGTGTGTGCATGTGTGTGTGTGAGTGTATGTGTGTGCGTGTGTGTGTGTGTGTGTGTGTGTGTGTGTGTGTGTGTGTGTGTGTGTGTGTGTGTGTGTGTGTGTGTGTGTGTGTGTGTGTGTGTGTGTGTGTGTGTGTGTGTACATGCATGCCTATGGCTATGCATAACAGATATGTCTACTGATTAATATGTTCATAGGAGGTTACTAGGCTAATGGCCCTAGAGATTCTTCCCCTTTTTACAGTTCTCCATTATGACTTTATGTAACAGCAAATGATCCTTCGTTCCATATAACTTTTTTTTATTACCGTTTTGTTCTATTGCCATGATTGAGTTTTCTTCTAAATTATTATAAACTCTTGGCATCAATTCCAGTGTGTAGTTTATACGTCGTCAGAAGGAAAGCTGTTGGTCTATAGTTTTACGATAGCTTGAGGGTTCACTCTTAAGTAGATGTATTGTTTTTCCTAGTGTTAACCAGGCTGGTGTCTGTACAGGGTGCTCATATAAGTAGTTCTTTCTCATGGCTAAATCTTCATGTAAAGATGTTAATACTTTTAGTCAGAAGTTAGGTACTGCATCTGAGCCTGGGGTTTTCCAGTTAGGAGCTTTTCTTAACTTTGTTTCAATCTCTCTGGCCATTACTTCATCCCATTTAATATCCTGTACAGTTGGACTTCTTATTCCTTTTTTTACTTCTTCTATCCATTTAGCATCCTTGTTATGTTCCACAGAATCTGCATAGATATTTCTCCAAAATGTATCTATTTCTTCTTTTTCGGTGGTATTTTAATTCCTTTTACCTGTTTCTTAATATTCATCAATAAATTGCTTATTTTGTACTTTTCCTTTAATTTTTATCTGCATATCTTCTTAGTTTTTCTGCCTATGCTGATATTTTTAGTTTATTATTTGCAAGAGTGCACAATAGATCCTGATCTGTTCTGATACTGCACATTGCTTTTATCACATCTATCTTTCTGAGTATTTTTGTTGACCTGTTCCCTCTTCTGTACTCTTCTAACAGTGACACTTCTCATTTTAATTGCTTTACAGTTTTCTCTATTCCATGCTTCCATGATGGCATTCAATTTCTACCCTTCATTTCCCTTATTGATGTGTTTTTGTGGTAAGACTTTATCTGTTATTAATTTAGCTGCACTGTAATATATCCTGTTTACTTCTTTTACATTGCATGAATCTCAAAGGACAGTATAGTTTATAGATGTGATAAAAGCAATGCACAGTATTAGAACAGACAAGGATCTGTCATGCGCTATTACAAATAACAAGCTAAAAATTTCAGCTCAGACGGAAAACTTAGAAGATAAGCAAATAAATATAAAAGAAAAGTACAAAGTAAGCAATTTATTGATGACCCAAAATGGTTATATAGAGAATTGGGAAACTAGGTAAAAGGAATTGAAAGACCACCAAAAAAAAAGGAAATAGATACATTTTGGAGAAGTATCTATGAAGATCCTGTGAAACATAACAAAGATGCTAAATGGATAGAAGAAGGAAAAGAAAGAATAAGAAGTTTAAAGGTACAGGATATGAAATGGGATGAAGTAACAGCCAGAGAGATTGAAACAGAGTTAAGAAAAACATCTAATTGGAAAACCCCAGACCCAGATGCACTACCTAACCTTTGGTTAAAAGCATTAAGGTCTTTGCATGAAGATTTAACTGTGAATAAGAACAGACACAAACATAGCTAACAGGAAAAACAATGCTCCTACTTTGAACCTGCAAGCTACCCTAAAATTAATAGAGCAATAACTTGCCTTCTGACGACATATAAGCTATACACAGGAATTGATGCTGACAGACTTTACTCATTTAGAAGAAAACTCAATTATGGCAGTAGAGTAAAAGGCCAATAAAAGAAAGTCATATGGAACAAATTATCATTTGCTGTGAAATAAAGTCATAATGGAGAACTGTAAAAAGGGGAAGAACCTAAGTATGGCGTGGATTGGCTACAAAAAAGCATTTGCTAGTATCCCACATTCATGGATAAAAGAGTGCTTAAAAATGTGCACTGATCAACAACATTACAGTGAGCATGATACAGTGGCAGACCACTTTGCAATTTAATCATGATAAGGGACAAATTATTACCCCAGGGATAAAAATTCAGAGGGAGATATTCCAGGGTGACTCTTTGTCATCGCTGCTACTCTGCCTTGCCCTTAACCTATTAAGGTGTCTACTTAACAGCTTAGGCTATGGCTATAATCTGCCAACTAGAAAACAACAAAGCGTAAAGACTTCTCATCTTCTCTTTGTCAATTATTTGAAACTGTATAGCTCATCAGATGAGGAACTGAAAGTACAACTGCAAGTTGTCAAAACTTTTTCAGATGCTATAAGAATGTCATTTGGTCTTGATAAATGTGCAAAAGCAACCTTTAAAGCAGGAAAAAAACTGCAATACCAGGAAAACATCAGTCTGGGACAAGAATGTGATATAAAAGAATTTGAGCAAGAAGGAGTGTATGAATATTTGGGAATTGATGAAGGATCAACAATAAAACAAGAACAAATGTGAATAAAACTTAGGAATATTTCAGAAGACTTAAATTAATCCTGAAAACAGCACTGACCTCTAGGAACAAAATCCAAGCTATAAACCAATTTGCTCTTCCTGTCCTAACTTACAGTTTTGGAGTGATTGACTTGCCCCAAAATGTGATGGATAGATTAGATGTGAAAACAGGAAGGATGTTTCATGCTCACCAAGTGATTTATAAAAATCAGTGCATACCAAGTTTATATATTCCCCGTTCTGAAGGAGGGGTGGGCCTCCTTGAAATTGATTACATGTATAGATCTGCAGTTGTGAGACTCCACACATCTGCTGACAACACAAGACCCAAATGAAGTGAAAGTTTTGAAACATGAGGAGAATAAATCTAAGATGACTTCTCTGCTTAATCTAGCAGAAGCATATCAGCATCAAGCAGGAATGGAAATCACACCAGAAGTAGATAAAAACCAGGCAGCAACTGAATGTGCTAAAAAAACCCCAAAAGAACTAATATAAGGTGAAGGCCAGATGAGAAGGCAAGAAATGTGAAAAATGCATAAGTATATTTGCAAGTATAGAAAACTTCTGGAAAAACATCATGTTGATCAGGAATGAACGCAGGAATGGTTATGGAGAGCTGAATTCAAACCAAGAAATGAAAGTTTAATGTTGGCGGCACAAGACAGTGGGCTACATACATGGTGGTTTACAAAGTCCATTGAACATGTGAGAGAAACAGACAAACGTAGGTTTTGTAAAACAGAACTGGAAACAGTTGCACACCTTCTTGCTGGTTGCAACATACTAATGGCAGAAGGACTGTATACTGAAAGGCATAATAATGTGGCGAGACTGCTGCACTGGGGATTGTGCAAACATTATGTTACTGAAGTGGCTGAAAAACATTGGAAACATGAGCCGCAAAGCATCATAGAAAATGATAAAGTCTACATCACATGGGATCATCCATTACCAACAGTTCAAAAGATAGATGCTAGAAAAACAGATATTGAGGTCCAAGAAAAGAAGACAAATGCAGCATTGATCATTGAAATCGCTACACCCAGTGACTACAGTGTCCTGCATACAGAGAGACAAAATCATAAAATATCATAAAATATCAGGATTTGCAAGCAGGAATAAGAGCAACGTGGGAGAAAGATACCCAGATAGTTCCATTAGTAGTAGGAGTAACGAGGCTTATAAAAAAGAGTCTGCAATCATATTTAGATATGCTACCAATACATGTAGTTCTGTACAAATTGCAGGAGTCATTACTGGGCACATTGCAGGTGCTACAAAGAGCACTTTTGGCTGACATCAAAGAGTGAAACAATACTAATTTCATGAACTTTAATCGTACTTTGACTTAGGAATGGGGTACATTCTTGTCATGGTATTAGAAACACCAAAGATTTAGAGAAATTAAAAAGACAGTCCTAATTACTATGTTCATTTGTTTTATCAAACTTCTAACTCACTTGAAGGTATAGCTGATGTATAGCTGATATACAGCTAGCTTCAAAGGTAACCTGTGACCTGCTGGCATCGTGGTGGAATAGATTGCCATTATCATATACTTATGTTATCATTAATCTGTATAAATCAACAAATACATGTTGTCAGTCCTTTTTATTGTTGGCAAATTGTCAGCATTGTAATCTGTCTGTGACATAAAGTAGGGAGATAGAATTCAACAATATACATACAGAGATGGGTAAAAGACTACCACTGACAAGGAGATTTTCCCCATATGCAGTAATAACATATGGATAAAAAAGAAACAGTCTCAGACAGCTATAGATACTGATTCTATCTGTAGTGTTATTTCTGACTAAACTGCAGTATCTGTGGTATGTTTATGGAAACCAGTAACTTCTGAGGATTTCTGTAAGTTGTATGTTCACTGATTAGTTTACTGATACTTTTTGATGCTTAGTAATACAGTAGTAGTTGTTAGCGCATGTGGTCTGATTGAGGATGGTTCACTGTTTATTGTGTTCATATGTTGCCACAAGTGCATAATAGTTCATTTTAATAGGCTGATTTTTTCTGCACTGTTTCTATATAACTTGCATTACGCGTGTTGCATACCATATTACGACAGTAACATTTGTTATTATGTGTACCACTGACAATGGTTGTATATGACAGCCATCTGACATTCTTGGTGTACACATGCTCATTCTTTTTGGATCTGCATGTAACTCTGGAACCATACCTCTCAGCCTGGAAACATTGAAAATCTGGACAAAGGCCCATGAAAAATAGGTACAAATTTGTATGCTGATTAACAAAATTTGCATACATAATAGTGTAACCCAGCTCACTCCAATGGAATTGTGGGATATCAACTTTCAAATGCTAACTGAAGAACAGATAACCAGAATATGGCCCGCCAGACTCTGTAGTAAATGGTATGGTAAGTTACCATACCATTTACTACAGGGTCTGGGCTCTTAACAGTCAATGTCCAACTTATCTCTCAACTATTCGATTCATTGTGGGGTACAAAAGATTTCCCTTATCCATGAGTCTATGATTTCTCAAGGTTAATATATGTAGAGCACTGAGTCGTAGCAGCAGAGGGGATGTTTTGTTTATGTTCTTAATGAAACAGTTTACTAGCTGTTGTCTGAGTTGTGTAATTCATAGTTTGTAATCAGTGAATTGGGAGTCAACCTTATTCTCATCAGCATTTACCAATGGACCACAGTAATGTACACATCACAGATTAAAAGCGTAAAATGGAATAATATCAATGTATAAAAATTAGGAATAAATAACATATCATATCTTGCTCTGAAGAGGTTGAAACATGAACTGCAAAATACTAAATTTGATAATAGTGCAAGAGTGGACAAACACTTCAGGCCAAAAAGACACTTGGAGGGCAGTTTCAGAAATAAAAGATTAATAGCATATGTGATAAGTCAACATCAGATGCTGAAAGTTATAACTCATGAGCAGAAATAAACAAAGGTACTCATGCCTATATAATTTCAGATGCATTAATCAGTTACTTTGATTAAAGTCTATAATCTGGTAATGACTAGCAGTCTATAATCACCTAAAGTTAAGACCTAAATTGTAATTTGTGAATAGAAATATATAAACTTACAATTAAAAACAAAAAGAAAAAGAAAAACTTCATACGTATGGTTACTTCAAAACAGATGCCTGGAAAAGTACAGCTAAGCCTAGAATAATTCATTCCTTGTAAGGTAAAGGTTCCTTATAACTCAGTCACCTATCAACAAAAGTCCAAGACCTTATTAAAATTCTATAACCAATGGAAGGATACTTGCAGAAAACTGGAGAAAAGTGCAATAAGACAGCAAAATGTACAGTTCTCAGATCACTCACATTAGTAGAGGCAAATGAAGACATGGAAAATTATCCACTTTTATATTACATAAACATTTCATGCCAAAGTTATCTAGTACAGAAGGATTAAGACTGATCCTGGAAAAAAAAATGTTATAGAAATTGAAACAATATTATATCTCAACTACATGGCACAAAAAAGAAAACTAATCTAAACATCCCCATGGCTAAGAAAGAGAGGTGTTTTCCAAGTATGTCATCATATACTAGAATTAGAAAATAACATAATTAAAAATACTAATTTGGCTTCATTATAAAAGTCAGAGATAGCATACAAAAGCTCAAGTAAATGCTGAGAACACTTATAATAGAAGATATGGCCCCCCTCTGCCCCCATACATTAATTTCAGAGGTTATATTCAATAATAACCCTTAAGTGAGGCAACCCAGCAATCAGAAATGCAAGTGTTCCAGTTATACTAGGCAGGTATAAACAATGATTTCTATGGACTAATCAGTTAACAGACTATCTTCTACTTGTGAATGATGCACAGTATTGATGCATAGTAGGAAAACTTAAACATTTCACTTCTGTCAAAGCTTTTATAGATGAAATGGAGAAAATGCATTCAGTATTTGACACTTTCAAGTCATCAGTTCAGACAGCGGATCATCCTTTCAATACTATCCAACTGAAATAGCTCTGCAATGACATACAGGTTCGTCACAAAAGAAAACAAAAGACTTAGCCGTTGTCTAAAGGAAATAAAGAACAGCTCGTGAACAACCCTGGTATGGCAATTAGAAATGCAAACACCAATGATGTTCTGGAAGCAAAATGTTTACACAATGCTGAAGAGAAACAGATAACCAGCATAACTGAAATAAAATATATTGTAAGACTACATATTAAATTTGTCCTCCTCAGCAATCTGTTACTGTATCTAACTGAGAAAATGACTATAAATAATAAATATAACAGCAACGTCTGTGAGTTAGAGTTTTGTTGAAAAAACATCAAATGTTTCTATGAAGTACATTAGTACTGATGGCTTGACAGCCTTCTTCTTGAAAGAAAAAGACAACTATGGTGTCGGCATAACAAAATGTTTTAGCTGTAAACAGCGTGTACCATGTTATTGCATGTTGTGCTTCACTAAAGCATTTAAGAAAACTTAGGATAATAGAAAACAGAACTAGTCACAATGGCTCTCTGTGGGATTGTTACTGCAAACAGTATGAGGAAGACAGATTCAGTGGTTCAGGCTACTGCCTGTAAAACTGCTGTCCAGTTCATTAATCTTGACTCATTTTTGGCATGTGACTGGAAAGACTTGTTGAAGTGTTTGCTTTTAAATTTTCAGTCCTCAGTTGTTGTTGTGTCTTTTGGCTTTTCCCAGTTAGGGGTCGCCACAGCAGAACTCCGGTCCGCTAATGATTGGCAGTAGATTTATTACATGCCGAGTTGCCGGCCCTGACGCACAACCTTGAACAAAGGTACGCCCATTCATGCATGTCTCCACACAGAAGACGCTCCAGCTGAGAATCGAACAGGACCACGTCTTACTGTGAGGCGACAACGCTACCGCAGCACCACCACCGCAGTTCAAATTTTCAGTCCTCAGTCCTATTCACAATTTCAAGAAGGTCAGAGTGCAATAGGCGATCTGAAAGTGCCAAATCAATTCTGGTTGGCCAAAGGCTAAATACAATGAATTTTGATAATCAGTGGAAGTCAATCAGAATAGTCATTTTAATATCTGGTGAGGCAGATACAATAAATTAGATAATGCTGTATAATTCTATTTTAGTCATAGTAAATTAAAGTTGTCATTCTGTGGGTAGAAGGAGCTTTCTCTGACATTTAGGCACAGGTACATACATATTAAAGATAATTTGCTGTGGAAACAAATGTAAATATGCAAACTCCAGAAAGAGAGCAACCGGAGTAAATGACTGAACCTCAAAACTTGAGGTTGAGTACTAACAGCAGTAATTTGTACTGTGGTGCTGTTCTTTCCAAAACTGCATACAGTGTAAAATGTAAATTTGTGAGCTGAAATCAATATCACCATCCTTTATCTAAAATCACTTGAATACATAACTCAGAGACTATATAGTTCTGCAACTGATTCACCATACTCCACTGCCAAATAATTTAGCTTACTGTAGCAATTAAAAAGCATCCATTTCAGGAAATGGGCAGCATTCTGCAGACAAAACCCAGAGAAATTGCCCTTGTCGATATTGTTTTAAAACACTGATTCATTTGGAAGACTATGAGGGAAAAAACTAATAATTACTTCATACTGATAACTATTATCTGGACAAATGTATCAAACAGATAATGATAGTGTAAACATTACTACTACTACAGCTGAACTAAATATCAAATGCAGGGCAACTAATTCAAAGAATTAAATAGCAAATGCAGAGCAACTAGTGTGTTTTGCGGCTTGGCTTACTTGTCTTCCAGGTGTCCAACAGCTCGCAGAGTGACCAGTAATTCAAACACTTCAAAATATTTCAGATATGCTCCAAAACCATCATCAATTAAATGCTCAATGCATGCTCACTCATGGCAGTAATTCAAATATACACACACACAAATATGCAGAGCGACCAATAATTCAAAGACTCCAAAATATGTCAAATATGCACTGGAACTGTCATCATTTAAATGCTCAATGCATGCTTGTTTGTGGCAGTAATTCAAATAGAACTAAATAGCAAGCAAATGCAGAGCAGCTAATTCAAAGAACTAAATAGCAAATGCAGAGCAACTAGTGTGTTTTGCGGCTTGGCTTACTTGTCTTCCAGGTGTCCAACAGCTCACACTACTGGCTGGCTGCTCAGAAAAGTACAGTGAATCCCTCGAGGCTGGCAGGCAGGCTGCCGATGTCATCACGCATGCCTCTGTACATCATGACATAAGCCCAAAAAGCAGAGGGGGGGGAGTTAAAAAAAAAGCTGGGAAAATCAGAAATTAAGGGGTGCCACTTGGGAATTGTGGCACCCCATTATTTGGACCTTAACAACTGGTAAACCAAGAAATTTAGTACGGTTGAGAGGTATGTGTGGAACACCATGATTATGGCACATTGGTTGTGTGGTTGTCCCTTACTTGTTATGATATCCACTGCTATGGGTTCAAATCCCACATGTGACCTATGCAACTTTTTAATGGATTGTACATATGATTTTTTTTATCATATTTATTCTGATTATCTATTCATAATGGTAAAAGAAATGAAACATTGTTTAGCACAGCTTTATATTGTACATAAGAGGTGAGATAGTCAATTGACATATGCTTGTAACATCATATCAATATGCAAGCCTCCATATAAAGTATAATATTTGCATATCACACTGTGTTCCAGATGTCAGATATAATGAAATTATAATTGAGGTTCCTCCCCAGCATGATTTCAGTCTTCTTGGATGGACAGGCAATACTCTATGGAGGAATGAAGTGTGAACAGGCCTTCCAAACATGATGAATGCTTTGGGTAGTTACAACAGATCCAGTGAGGCCTGTCAATAATGTTACTCTGGCACAATAATCAGTGCAGCCTACAGACTGCTGCTATGAGAGGGCGAGGAATGTGACTGGAGGTGGGCCACCCTTGCCTCCCCAGGTGAGATAGTGTTACTGGCCTCAAATCATGCCACCAGGACATATGTTGCCCTCATGCTTAATGTTGACAGGTGCTTATTCTGATTACATCATAGTTGTGGTCCTGTACTTACTGACTAGTCCGTTAGGTATTTCACCACATTGGAAAGCAGCCCTCAGACCATGTTCCCTTCATATTGCAGCATCATGGACACTATCAGACTGTGTCTCCATGATATTAGTAATAAGGGATCTGCTGAGCACACCACTTGTCACCCCTTTCTTGTGATGTACAGTTCTGCATCAGGTACAGCAGATGTTTTAAATGGAAAGTGTGTGCAGTCTATTGCACTGAAGATGCAGGAGAAATTGGCTATAGCACAGAATTGTTGCATGGCAGTTCTTTAATCTATGACTGTTGCTGGGAAGTGGATGTAATCATCCACCTTGATGCACATTGCTGCCAGGAAATGCAAGAGAATTTGAATGGCAGCTGCCTGGGATACTCGTACGGCATCTCCCTTATGCTGCTGAAATGTTCCAGAGAACAGCATACCTAGACTCAGACAGACTTTTGTTAGCGAGTGTAAAAGTAAAAAAAAAAAAAAACATAACAAAGTGTGTGCTTGTGTGTATGTGTATGTCCCGGCACGTATGATTGTATGTATGCGCATGTTTGCATGTGTGTGTTTGTACAAATGTGAAGAGTGAAAGTGACTGAGCAGTGGCAGCAGCAGTTAAGCAGTTTCATAGCTATTGACCTCTTAGCTCAAGATAGAAACTGCAAAGTTGCTTGAACAACAGGATTTGTTAGGATGCATGTTCTGATCCACAACTGTGTTTCGTGGTGGGGGGTGGTGGGGTAAGATTGCTTTAGCAGTGGCAGCAGCAGTTAAGAGGTTTGCATGTCTCTCAACTTCTTAGCTAACGGTATCACTGGGGGAAATGTTTTATTTGATGTCAGTGAAGTGTTTAGACCAACATGGACAAATTCATGAAGGTATCTTTGGGGGAAATGTTTCATTTGGCATCAGTGAAGTGCTTGTGCATACATGCATAGCCGGCGTTAGGCACCCGCCAAACCCATGGCCGCGGGGAGCCCCCGATTATCTTCCCACGTATGAGGGCCCCCATATGAAGCAGCCATGGGATTCAACATCGCTTCCACTCCTTGCTTGTCTCCTCATTCATTCGGCAGTGCCGTCGCGTGATTCCGCCTTTTTTTTTTCCCTGAAAGAACTTGCTTCCTTGATGGCTGTAGCCAATCAGGTCCTTTGCTTTACTTGTTAGCTGCTCTCAATCAGGTCCACTTCAGTGAAGCAAGGGACCTGATTGGCTGTAGCAATCAAGAAGCAAGTTCTAGCTTCCTGATTGGGTTTACCTTAATATTTGGTCTGTTGGGTCAGTTCTTCTGATTGTCGATGTTAGGCACATATCTGAACTGCCCAGATTTTTAAGAATATCCGGATTTTTGCTTTATATTTTTGGTTTGTTCTTCATAAAATTTGTGGTTTTCTTATACAGTAATGAGTATTGACATCACTAAAAAAAATAGTAGACACATACATTTAAGTTTTAGACTTTATACCTTTCAGAAAAATGTATGCTAAAGCAAAGTCTGAAAGCAAGACTGTAAGTTTATATAAGCAATATTTAAAAAGTGTCCTTATTATTAAGCGTTTGTACCCCTATTATTTTTGGCTTTGTCCAGATTTTTCATGCTAAGATGTTGAGAGGTATGCTGTGAGGATGGATGGAGGATGCAGGTTCTGCTGGAATGACATTGGGACCAGCAATGCAGCTCTATTTTAACTGCCCTTGTAAGGGCGGTTTCTAAAAGATCTGAAAAACTGTCCTTTTGAGGGCAATTTAAAAGGGCTGAACAGGTCTGGTCTGTGTGTAGTAGAAGCAAGCAGAGGATTAGTAGCAGCCTTCTATCAACTGCAGAAAAGGTAAGTTGCTGGGTTTATTTTTAACCTTATTTTTTGCTGGGGTGGGGGGTGAGGAAACCTAGGGAGAGGATTGTATAACTTTTTTTCTGCAGAGTTGTTGCACTAAGATGATTTGTGTGTGTGTGTGTGGGGGGGGGGGGGCTGTGGTTGTAACGGTTTTATTTTATCTTTGTCCAGAATTCTTCTGCTAAGAGGCCGAGGAAGGAAGGCTTGTTTGTAATTAATGTCCAGATTTTATGTAGTTTTTTTTTATCTAGTCTTGCATAAGAATATTCAATATTGCATTCTTGTTTTGTGTGCAATTGTGCTGAAATATTGGTAGTGGGGGGATAGTGGGTGTAAGAATGCTGCAGAATATACAGATGTTTTAATGTATACCAATGCAAACCCTGTTCTGCTAGTATTTTCTTTTGTATACCGGCAATGTTTACAACTATGCCTGATGCTACACCTTTGCTCTATGATAATTTTTTGCTCTGTCCAGAATTATTGTGCTGAGAGGTTGGGAGGGGAGTTAGTGGCTGTGAGAATGTTGCAGAATGTACAGCTGCTGTTTTAATGTATACTAATGCAAACCCTGTTATACTAGTATTGTGTACACCGGCAGCATTTACAACTATCCCTGATGGTATGCCTTTGTTCTATGATAATTTTTTGCTTTGTCTAGAGTTATTGTGCTGACAGGTTGGTAGGGGGGGTTACAGTCTGTGAGAATTTGTGCAATATTCAGATGTTATTCCAGCATCTATATTTGCTGATAAGCACTTTTGTTATGTTATGCCTTTGTGTTTTTATTTTACTTTCACTTCATCCAGATTTATTGTGCTAAGATACTGGGGGGTAAGGGCTGTGAAAATTCTGCAGAATGTACTGATGTCTTAATGCGTGCCAGTGCAACCTCTGTCCTCCTATCGAAGTTGATCATAGTAAAGTTTCAAACTATCCCTGATGTTATGCCTTTGTTTTGCATTTTCTTTTTTTTTTAATTGGAATTGTTAAGCTGTGAGGTTAGAGGAGAGGGATAGGGGCTGTGAGAATGTTGCACAATGTTTAGATGTTTGAACTGTATTTTTGGTCTGTTAGTCATCAAAAATGTGAACTCACAATGCATGCTACTGGAAAAATCTGTTATTCTACCATCCTACCATTTTTATTAGTTCATAACCACAATGTTTTAAACCCCCTAATGTTACGTCCTTGTCTTGTTTTTTTTGTTTTTTTTTTGTACCTCCTGTAGAATTGTGCTGAGACTTTTGGGGGGACTATGAGAGTTCTGCAGAATGTACTGATTACTGTAATGAATGCTAATGCAATCCCTGTTATTCTAATATTTTTCTAAGTTTATCATAGCAATGTTTGTAACTATCCTTGATATTACATCTTTGTTCTGCAGTTATTTTCAGCTTTGGAATTATGCTGAGAGGTTAGGAGGTTGGTAGGGGCTGTGAGAATGTTGAACAATGTCCAGATGTTTGTTAGTTTTGGTCTGTTCTTCAAAAATGTGGGGTCACACAACGTATGCTACTGCAAAATCTTATTCTAGCATCATTAGGTCATAAGCCCAGTATTTTAAATTACTAATGTTCAGTCTTACTGTAGTGCTGTCCATCATGTGTGGATGTCTATGTCCTGTCTGCGAGTCTGTGTAACTGTCTGCCCTGTGTCTCTGTCCTGTGTGAGGGAGTCTGTGTGGGTGTCTTTATGTACTTCTGTGGCACTGGCTACCTTGATGCTGTACAGAGGCTTGCCATAATGTAACAACATTACTACTAAATGCCAGTCAGTGTGTGTGTGTGTATTTGTGAGTGGCTACCTTGCTATGGTACAGGGGCTTGTCATAATGTAACATTAGTATTAAATGCCAGTCAGTGTGTGAAACTCTGTGTGTGGCTACCTTGCTGTGTTACAGTGGTTTGTCATAATTTATTGGTACTAAATTGTATTTATTTAACATTTGTTGACTGGGAAAGTCCGACTAGGACAGAGCCTATTTTTAGCAGAGGCTCAGGGAGAAATGCTGCAGAAGCACGTCTTTGGAATGTAGGAGGAAACCACATGA
Source organism: Protopterus annectens (assembly GCF_019279795.1). Taxonomy (NCBI): domain Eukaryota; kingdom Metazoa; phylum Chordata; order Ceratodontiformes; family Protopteridae; genus Protopterus; species Protopterus annectens. Next base: position 246,812,807 of record NC_056744.1, read on the forward strand.
ACGCAAGGAGGACATGCAGACTCCACACAGAAGGCACCCCAGCTGAAAATCGAACCAGAGAACCTCTTGCTGGGGGGGGTGACAAAGTTAACTGCTGCACCACTGCACAGTCCCAGTCAGTGTGTGTGTGTGTACCACTGTGAGTGGCTACCTTAATGTGGTACAGGGGCTTGTCATAATGTAACACTGCTACTAAATGCCAGCCAGTGTGTACCTTGACATTTCAAGTCTTTTTAATGGTCTGAATGTAATAACACTACACAGTGATTGTTAAATGGTGCTGCATGAGCTTGATAGGGAAGGAGGCATGATGGCAATATGGTCACACTTTTTATATTCTCCTAGGTAGGGCCCCCAACTTGAATCTTGCTGGGGGCCCCCAAAATACTAGCACCGGCCCTGCATACATGGAGAAACTACTGAAGGGGTCATTGGTAAGAATGTTCCATTTCGTGTCAGAGAGGTGCTTGGGCATATAAATAAAAAATACTGAAAGGATCATGGGGGGGGTTTGATTTGGTGTCAGTGAAGTACTTATGCAGATATGGACAAGCTACTGAAAAGGTCATGGGGGAAATGTTTCTTTTGGTGTCAGTAAAAGTGCTTGTACAGACATGGGCCTACTACTGAAATGATTGTTGGGGGAAATGTTTTATTTGTTGCCAGAGACTGACTTCAGCAATAATGGACCAACTACAGAAGGGTTCATTTGATGAAAATTTTCAATCTGTCATCACAGCAGTCTTTGTACGGACATTTTGGGGGGCGTGTTTCATTTGGTGTCAGTGATATGCATGTGCAGTCACAAACAACTTACTGAAGGGACTGTTTTGGGGAAATGTTCTTTTTGGTGTCAGTGAAATACATGGAAAAACATGGAGAAACTGCATAAGGGATCACTGGGGAAATGTTTCATCTGGTGTCAGTGAAGTGCGTGTGCAGGCAAGGACAAACTGCTAAATGGATCACTGGAGGAAATGTTTCCATTAGGCATCAATGAAGTGCTAAAGCCTGCTTTAGATCACTTATTGAGTATGCTATACCTGTGTCATGGGATTATGAATGAAAGCTCAAGTTTACTTAGCTTATTCTGGAGGACCAGAATCTTCATATTAGCTACATGCTAATTTATATCCAAAATAGCACAGTCATGATGTAATCAACATTACCGCCTTACATTATTTATGTCCACAGTTCAGTTCTAAATGGTGGCACTTTAGCTGACTCTAACATCTGCCTGTGAATTTTGATGCTGGATTTCCTCCCACATCCAATGACATAATTTGCAGTGAAATTACACTTCTTCACTTGCTCTTTGTGTGCCCATGTGCCTGGCAGTTCATTGCTGGAACCCTGTTCAGGACAAACTGCAAATCTACTATGCTTCTGCAATGAGGCTAAGTGGGTAATTGCGGAAATAATGAGTGATTTTTGGTAGTGTGGCATGTCTGAGTACCTCTCAGTACATGAAGCATCACTGTTGGCTTGCACTATACTTTTTGTATTCACATGTAACATGATTTGGGAGAGATTTAGGAAAAAAAGAAAACTTTCCCAAATGAAAATAAATAGCTTCAGGTAAACTGTAAGTCATGGGTTGTTAAGGTACTGGGGGCATTTTATCCTAGTATCACAGTGGATTTATTATCCAGGCTTCTTCTCCACTTCATAGGTAAGTACTAGATGAGCATTTAGGACAGGAGGAGATGAGATGACAATGATGATGCATGACCAATCGACAGGAAAGTCCCCATGAATAGATGGTATTCCTATGGAAGTTTGGAAGTTAGAAGGGAAAAACTGACAAAGATCTGAAAGGTTTTAACAGTATTTTAAGAGGAGGAGAAGTACCAACATCCTGGAAGAAAGCAGTGGTAGCTGTAATACCTAAAGATGGTAAACATCCATCAGATCCAACTTCATACAGGCCCATTTCAATACTAAAACATGATTATAAAGTGTTTATGTCTATAATGGCTAAAATAATGGCAAAAGTGATAGATATAAATCAATCTGGTTTTGTGGAGGGGAGGTAAACCTTTGACAACATTAACAGAATACTGATGATCCAGAGGGAAGCAGAATGTAAAAAAAATACTACTGTTGCTGGTCTTGATGCAGAGAAAGCATTTGACAGAGTAGGCTGTGTCTTTAGCAACAAAGCAATGGAAGCATTTTCATTTCTTGTTAAAATTATAAGGTTGATTAGGAGGATATAAGAGAGATTGGAGGTGAAAACTAAAGTGGGTGGGGGATCCTCTCTGATAATCACTGCTTGATCAGAGGAACCAGGCAGGGGTATCCTCTCTCCCCTTTGCTATTTGCATTATATTTAGAACCATTGGCAAAGAAAATAAGGGACTCTGAAATTTCAAGGATATATTTGGTAAGTTAGTTAAGAAACAGTGAATGTCCGTGGTGGTGGTGCTGCGGTAGCGTTGTCACCTCACAGTAAGACGCTGTCCGGTTTGACTCTCAGTTAGAGCGTCTTCTGCGTGGAGACATGCATGAATGGGCGTACCTTCGTTGAAGGTTGTACGTCAGGGCTGGCAACTCGGTACATAAAAATCAACTGCTAATCATTAGCGGACCGGAGTTCTGCTGTGGCGACCCCTAACCGGGAAAAGCCGAAAGTCACAACAAAAGTCAAGAAACAGTGAATTTTGATCAGAACAGAATGAAAGGCAGTGATGCATAACAGAACGGTGATAAAGCTGCAGAGAGTAGCATCAGAAATGAACTACAGACATGCAATGCAGAGTAATAAAGCATCACCCATGGGAATCTCTCACTGTTTGAAACTGTTGAAAAACAAGTAGAGGAGTCAGTCAAGATCATGTACTAAAGAAAATATTACATTTAGCTTTCATTATTTTACTGTGGTGATATGAAAGAGAGGTGTGTGATACAGCTCAAATAAAGTGGCAGTTGTGTCATTTTGCTGTATTATCTCTCTGCCAGTACAGAAATTTGGATTGTAGCTTGTAGGACCAATAACTAAACTAATGAAACAGGCTGCAGCTATACTTGGAAATACAGATCTCAGCATGAAAAAATAATAGGTCAAATGAAAGTACAGAAAAAAAATACACAATACTTCTTTGGAGAATGGTACTACCAGACACATTATAAAATGCTTTCATTCTCAGTTTGAAAGAAAAACTGCAGATTGTTAAAATACAGAGAATCAAAGAAACTGACAAACAAATCCAGTAATTTAGCAAAATGCAATGCCTGTACTACAAAATGCATTCAATGTGGATTCTAAAGTAGGCACTAAGTAACATGAAATGCAAGGAATAGAGAACTCCATGTACTGTTTGTGAGTTGAATCACACATGCTTTCTACAGAAGTAGCTGCATGTAATAAAATCTGTGAAGTACTACTGTTTAGCAAAGACAAAAGCCACTGGCCAAGCTAATTAACATCTCAAAAAAGACTGAATAACTCTGCTAATCCTTTCCACATAAACTAGAATTCAGGAGAAGGCAGGTTATTAAAAACATTTAGAAGATATCTTTCTTTGAAAAGAAGTCACAAGCTAAAATAATGAATGGCTGGACCTAAAAAGTGTTATGAGTAGAACAGGGGAAAAAAAGACTATGATTAAAAGGCTGAAACTTCCTGTAGGTAACCCTCCCCCTACCCTACACAGACAAGTCTCGAGCATGCTCAGAATTACACACTGCTCAAGGTAAACATTGCAGAATGTAAACGAAGAAACAATGGGATTGTCCCTTTAAAGGGACAGCACAATATTAACCCACTTACCGTTTAAATGTTATTGCATTTTGCTATTCTGCGCTTCCATCTTGTAAGCATTCGATATTATGATTCTTCATGTTTCTTGTCTCGGTCTTTTGTGGTTCGGTCTACTGGCAGTCTGGGAATTCAAAGCAGACTATATACACATATACATACATTCATACATACATACGTGTGTGTGTGTGTGCGTGCGTGTGTGTGTGTGTGTGTGTGTGTGTGTGTGTGTGTGTGTGTGTGTGTGTGTGTGTGTGTGTGTGTGTGTGTGTGTGTGTGTGTGTGTGTGTGCGTGCGTGCGTGTGCGTGTGTGTGTGTGTGTGTGTGCCTGTGTACTTATTCAGTCGTTATTATTCTTCTTGAATATTTGTTTTTGAACTCACTTTTTGCCGCTGAATTTTGATTACTGAAATGCTTATACATTATTATTGTATTTAATTTATTTAAAGGACATCCTGATTGGCTGAAATGTGACTTTTTTCACCAAAAGACTGTTTTATATTCTTTTCTGTTAGTTCTTCACATCCACTGATGAAGCTCATTTAGAGTTAAGCCTAGTTTGCTGTATTGGTGGAGGTTTGACATCCCAAAAAAATATATTGAATTACTCCTTATGCTTTGTTTCGGTGTTGTTCCTTTTTGTTATATTATATTTTGAACTGGCACCTTCTGTTTACATGCAGCATTTTCAGTTTAATTATGCTGTAGTATATAATGCTCACTGCAACAGGTATAATAGCCTGCTGTCTAGCTGTGACTGTGTGTTCTGCTATGTTTTGAGGAATGTAACACTTTTACCCTGATTACACATCTGTGTTAACTGTTTTTTTCTAAGTATATTTATTAACTGTAGCAGCATTTTAAAGCTAAATTTTGTGTAGCATTGCATTTGTACTGCTGTGCTAGAGTGAATGCAGATGTCATAGTCTTAACAGTTTGTGTTTATATTGTTTGAGTTTCTCTTTCTGTCCTCTCTAAAATACCTCCATCTTTTGTGTCCTAAACACCATATTTGGTAACAATTTTTATTATTATTTTTTTCTCTCCTCAGCTATCAGCCAAGTTTGTCTTTTTCCTCTCCATACTGACAGTGTACTCTTAAAAGTCCTGCATGCTGCATTAAACGGTTGCAACGCAACTCACTCATCACACAGCTCTATTCTCTTACCTTGCAGTGTCTCTTTATCTGCAAAGTATGTTGGCTTAGTTTTTACATTTTACAATGTACTTATTTAAGACATTATCTACTGTACTCTCTAGCAAGTTGGTATGCTGTAAAGTAGCTTGGCAGCAAGGAACCCCCACCCCCCATTTCTTAAATAGTCTGACTGTTAGTTTCAAGAAACTATTACATGCTGGACTCATTTGCCTGTGTTAAGATATTTCTTACCCTGCCTGTTTTAAGTTATTTCTTACTTGATAGTACTACAACCAAAGCTTTTTTTTTCTTACTATGAACAGTACATAGCCTTATTCTGTTAGAAGTTTTAATGATTGTTTCTGGACAGTGCTTGACTCTGGGCTCAAAGGTTTATCAAACACCAACAACTAACAAACTTTAATCCTAAAACTCTCAAATCTTTACTATCAAATGTGAACTGGAACCCCTTAAAACTACTCCCCTTGGATGAAGCTGTCCACTTTTTTAACTCCACTTTCCTTAGTATTTTAAATTCTCTGGTACCCCTTAGAACAGTTCGCATAAAGTCTAAAATAGCCCCATGGCTGACCGTAAACACATGTGCACTACTAAAAAAAAGACAGAGCATGGAAAATTTGGACTAAAACTAAACATCAACCAGGCCTCCGGAAATATTAAGAACTTAGAAATCTTGCCAAAAGTCACACAAATAAAGATAAGAAAAACTTTAATAATCCATCTTCCACCTTTAAATCCAACCCTAAAAAGTTCCGGCACTCTGTAAATCAAATACTACAAACTTCATGACACCCATGCAGATGAAAACTGAAAGTTCGACTGCTGAGTCCTACACTAAGGCACTGTACGAGCACATCCACTCATGCATGAATCGTGCCATCCCAAATAGAACCAAGATGCTCTCCTCCAAAAAAAAGGAAGCCAATCTGGTGGTCCCCTGCCATAAACAAACTCTACAACAAAAGGAAGAAACTGTTGCAGAAAAGAGGAAAATCCCAGAATGCAAAAAACTCCTTTACCAGCCTCAGTAAGAGGCTGAGATCCCTCATAAAATCCTCCAAAGCTAGTTACAAAAATAAAATTGCCAAAGATTCCAAAGACAACTATAAGGCATTCTATAACTATGTCAAAAATCTAAATGGCGATGCTCAGACCTGCTATGAGCTACAACAGAAAGGCATTAAATATACTGATCCCAAGGATGTTGCCAATATCCTGGCAGATCGATTCAGTGCAAACTTCAACCCCCTCTCACCCCCTAAATGGCCCATCTCAATACCAGAAGATTGCCAAAGGGTTCAGGCACCTAGGCAGCGAGACATTTCCCTGCGATACATTTTGGCTGGGGACACATGGCTGAAGTGACATTCAGCTGCAGAGAAATATGTCTGTTTGCAAATTCCCTGTGGGCAAAGAAAAGAATGTGTTGTCATACCTACAACTTCAATAACCAAATTCACAGGGGGAAAACAAACAGCCATATTTCTCTGCAGCTGAATGTCACTTCCGCCATGTGTCTCCAGCCAAAATGTATTGCAGGGAAATGCCTCGCTGCCTAGGCGCCTGAACCCAGAAACGGTATAGCAGGATTGACAGATTTGCAGCCCAAAATTCGTACAAGTCCCATCACTGTCTCTCACTAAAAAAACTAAATCGGCTAGAATTACCTAACCTGCTTTGGTATAATCAGTTTCTGATTATTCATTCCATTCTCTACAAACCCTCTTTCTGTCCAACTATTTCATTTCTAATGTCTCATTACCTACCCACTAGATTACTCCACAGTTCTGAACAAGTCCTACTAAAAATCTACAAAACAAGGAACAAAATGGGTCACCTAGTCTATAGCTTTAACCCTTCCAAGGCCTGGAATAGCCTACCACTAGATATAAGATCCCTTGAACATTCCAATCAATTCAAAACCGCTACAAAAACACCTTCATGAAAAATGGACTTGCCAATGTAATTATCCCCCGTAAACACTCCCCTATAACCTTCTACTTCCCTTCTCTCTTCCTTTTCTTCAATAAACAAACTTACTACTTTATCTTCTCCTCTTGGTACATCACTGTACAAACATAACTAGTAAAATATTTCAGCTTTGTAACTATTGCACTATTATGTATATAATATGTAATTATGAATGTATCCCTCTGATGAATGTATTTCTATATGTATTTCACTTGCCACAGTTTAATGTATGACACTGTAATGCAATAATGTGTGGCACTGATGAATGTAATGTGTGGCACTGTAATGCAGTAATCTGTGGTACTGATGAATGAATTTCTATATGTATTCAATACGTAAAATTTCTATTTTCTGTTTGAGCTTTTCTCCTCGGGCCTCAGCTGAAAATGGGCATTTGTAGCCCAGTCGGACAAACCCGGTCAACAAATATTAAATAAATAAATATATATATATATATATATATATATATATATATATATATATATATATATATATGTGTATTACACACACATATATATATATATATATATATATATATATATATATATATATATATATATATACATATATATATATACTGGTGTGGAAGATCAATTCCCAAGGTTGGGGAATATGCCCTTACCCTGTGTTAGTGAGATATAGGAGTTAGAAATATAATTAACAAGGGGTGAAGCGTGCAGACTTGTTCCCCGTGCAAAAATGTTTTTATTTTTTCTATATATTGCAAATTTTGCATGTGCTGAGGCTGTTTCTCTGTGCATGCATACTGGGATTTGTCATTCAACATTGGGTGTATTCGATTATATCTACTATACACACACACACACAACCACACACACATATATATATATATATATATATATATATATATATATATACACACACACACACACACATACAAACATATATATATATATATATATATATATATATATATATATATATATATATATATACACACACACACACACACACACACACACACACAGACACATATACATATATATACATATACATATATATATATATATATACACACACACACATATATATATATATATATATATATATATATATACATATATACACACACACACATATATATACACACACACACACACACACACACACACAGACATATATATGTGTGTGTGTGTGTGTGTGTGTGTGTGTGTGTGTGTGTGTGTGTGTGTGTGTGTGTGTGTGTGTGTGTGTGTGTGTGTGTGTGTGTGTGTGTGTGTGTGTGTGTGTAAATATGTAACCAGCTGAATTAAGATAGTCACCAATAGGGGTAAGATGAAGGCAAATGGAAAGAAGAAGGCAGGCAAATGCACTGAGAAGAGATGTCTTTTAAGGAAATAGATTGTTCCAGGTGGGATTATTTAAAGGCATATGTTGGGGGAGGCAGAAATGATGGAGAGAAGGTTACTCAAGAAAAACTTGCTAGACCTACAATGGAGAACAGAAGTGCTAGAAAGGAGAAAGACATTGGAATGTCACCATAACAGGCTAGCCATTGCAACTAGTGATGCTTTCAGCTGGAGGACTTGATGGATGCTATGATCCTGTCTAAAGGTGTTTCTAATCTCTTTCTGGAGAACAAAAGAGCATCCCAGAGATGGAATCACTGGGGGTTATTAATATAGGGATACAGAATTTATATGGTATAAATGATCTGTCAAAATGGAGGGAGTTTGGTAAAATTAGTAAAAGGGAATGGACATAATCTTGATGCTGTAAAGGAAGATATGAGTTAAATAAGAAAGTTACTAAAAAAAAAGTTACGAGTACAAATGATATGGTGGAAGATGGACAGGCCCTTGGTTAGAAAGCATTAGGATGGAATTTGGATGAAGAGGATATATGTGCTGCGTGGAGCTAGAAGACAGAGGACAGGAGGGTATTAATAATGTTTATTATGGGAAAAATGAAAACAAAGTTTGGGTGTAGGGGAATTGTTTACAGATAGATTAGAAATTAAGAAAGGACTGATACAACATTATTATATGGGTGGTTTTATTTCAGTGATGAACTAGATTGGCATTGTTTGATGGGCGTATACATTTTCCCTGAAAATTCCAGAAACTGTTAGGAAAATTAATTGTGACACTAGATCTGCTATTTGGAAGGAGAATAAACTGGAAAAAGAGAATCTGAAGGATGCACTTTTTCAAGTGATATACATGCTTATAGATTACTGCGCCTTTGATTATGAGGAGTACACTGAGGCAGAGCTATGTATAGCCAGAAAATTCTATTCTGTCCTCACTGTCTCTTAGTGCTGTCCCCCCACCCACCTTGCATTATAAAATGCTCACATCTCACAAGATGCTGCCCTCCCCAAACACTTAATAAATGCATGAATCACTTTCATCTTTTGCCTGTATACCTAAGAAATTGTTGAATTCGTGAATGCCTACACTAAGTATACATGATCCATATTCACCAATACCCTACCATATTTTTTGCGCTATCTATTCACTCAGAAAGATTAGACTAAGTGTAGATATAGTCTACACATTGTGTTTACCTTTATGAATCCCCCTTGGTATTTAAGGCTGCAGGAAAATCAGTAGGAAAATGAAAATTATGGAGGAAGAAGATGGGCGTTATGCTTCTGTTGTCTGTCCACTCAGAATGATGTACACTTAGTGCATGTGGTTAATGAATATGCCCTGTTGTGTTTTGGATTCATAATATTCTCTGTAAGTAAGCTATGTACTCGTTGTTGGAGGCATTAATTTAGATAGTCGTACACAGGAAACTGTATTTTTTTTCAAGAAATAATAATAAGTGATGTTTAATAAATGTACTCTGTAGAGTACAAAGGTATGCCTGGCTACACCCTTGCACTGAGGTACCACAAACTTACATTCCCAAAATTGCATGAGTAGATCTGTTATCCAAAGATCACAGTATGGCTGAATTTCAACAGGTTCCTCCAACCTGAACTTCAATTAGGGCCACAATTTTGCCTTAGAAACTGCTGTTTCTCAGCAGAATTAGGAACAAAAAAAAAACTTCATATACACTCCTGGTAGTGTTATCCTCTTCAGCTTCCCGCATAAGTAGTTTCACCAGTGGGTCCCAGTTTTACCACCAAGAAAGCAGCAAACTATGTTTTAGCCACAGCTTTTGCTGCCATCTCACTGAGTTCCTGAACATGGTCATTTTGGATAGCATTTGAGCTCTCACTTGGGCTACAATGGAATTCTTTATATACTTAGATCATAAACTGAACCGACACCTTCCACTGACATTCCGTAGGTTCCACACTGCTATCATGATTCCCCAGGATCTGTCCAGCTCAAATCCTGTCCATCCAATTCAGCTCTCCATCAGTTGGTGGTGAGTTGACAGCTCTACTCCAGTCTTCAGCAAAATATCTAGCACACTAGTTCATGTCTATTGATATGAGCACAGTCATTAGTCCTTTCTTGATATTCAGCAAGTTTTTTTCTAGTACTCAGCATTCTTCTAATTCTAATGTTCAAGTTTATTTAGGTGGTTATTATCCAAGAGCCCCTTCACATATGGATGAAATAAATGATGTACAGAAAATAGAACACTTTAGCATTTACAACATGTTAGATAAAATAGGGAAATGAAATTAGAAAATTTAAAATATTAACAATTTATACTCAACGAATCAAAGTAGGAAGCACTGATTGGGTATAACTGGGTTAAAGCCAATCACATACACAGAAGAGATATCATAAATCAAATTCTGGTTCAAATAAATGACTTTTGTGTGATCTTTTAAAGTCTGTAATTATGGTGCATTTGTTTAACCACTGTGTGAAGACTAGGGAAAGATGGGTGAAGGCTGCCACCTAGTCAAATAGAATTTATACATAATTCTATCATTTGTATAAATCAATGTAAAATACAGGCTTGTGTTCTTAAATGAAATAAAGCACTGTAAAATGTGAACTTCAAGATTGTTGCAACATTGCCATCTGCTGTAAGGAAAATCAAGCCAAGCATTTCAAATGTTCTTTGAAGTTACAATTATCTAACAAAATGGTGCCAAAACATCTGGCTGAACACATTCTTTTTATTGTCTTAACTTAAGGAATAATTGTTGGAGTATACATGTGAAATGTCTTTTATTGTTGTAGTTTCCTGAGCAGATGTTAGCTTGCTAAATAATGCAGTTTGTTTGCATGGGAACTCCAGACTAAGTGTCAAAATGATGTAATTTGGGAGGGCCTTAGCAGAGCTGTTTGTTAGTGTTTTAAAAACTATTGTTCAGTGAGAGACTAAAAGCATTTCTCTTGGACCATCAACCCCAGTACTGCTTATACTCTTTATGTATGTAAGTAGGGTTATAGTACTGTGTTTTCTCTTAAGAATAGCTAAAGATTAGAAAGTTAGATTAAGTGTTTTTCTTTGACATCAGACCTGTCCTACTGTATTATTTTAATTTTCTGTGCGATCTCTGCACTCTTTGATATCACTGTGGTGTAGTAGTATTGTCTTGTGTTTTAATTATTTATTATTAAATATTTTAAAAACCTTTACCTGTGGCTGGTTTGTGTAGAGATAGGCTCTAGAGTACATTGTATATTTATAGAGGTTATTGTAATAGGCCACTCGAATAAGCCTTAGACTGAATAGTCACATTACCAATTGGATAATAATATTGCACAGTAATAGTTGGACACCCTTTCAAGGGCCTTTGGGTGGCTGATAATATTAGCTGGTGGTGGCAGAAATTACTACCGTATAGTCTGGGTAAAGGGGCACAGCTAGAGAATCTGTGTCAACCTTTCCCAGGAGTGTCTGTGAAGTTGTATAAATAATTATCTCAAAGCGTGGGTGTGTGTCAGCTTCCTGGGCAGGGACATGAAGCACTGGCTGGACAGAGAGGGTACCGGAGGTTAGCTTTCCAGCTAGGCTGAGATCTGGACCCTATAGCTGTGCCAGTGGGGAGTCTTATTGGGGACCTGGAGAGCAAGGGAGCAACCATCCCCAGACTGACTGTGAGCTCTGTGTGCACTTAAGGGAAATTGTACTTTTCTGTGTGTATTTGGTATCCTTTTCTCTTCTAGGAGATGACCTTCCTGGTGTTAGTGGTGAGGATTGAGGCTCCTTGATTGCTGGGCCAGGGCACGGCTGTCACAAGTGGTGGCAGTGGTTGGGATAAGATATCCTCACATCTGTTTGGCAGTGGTGTGGGTAGAGTGAATCCTGTAGCTTATGTACATTGATCTCTGAAAGTGTTTTGTACTCTAAATCAGCCATGCAGTGTATACTCAGAGTTCAGATCACAATTGTTTTATTTCTTTTTTTGTTAGCTTAGTTGGTCAGGGTGAGCAGGTAGCATGTCAGCACAGGAATATGGAAAGCTGACAAGGAGCCAGCTGGTGGAGATGTGCCAGGCTAGAGGACTGGTGCATGAAAACCTGACTAAGGCAGACCCGATTGCAGCCTTGGTTACAGCTGCATCAGAAAACAGCATCCAGGAGGACAATCAGACTGACAGTGGAGATACAATATCCTTGGAGAATGGAAAGCTCAACCTTTCTGTGAAGGACAATCAGACTGGCTGTGGAAATACAATACCCTCGGAGAATGGACAGCTCAACCTTTCTGCAGTGGACTTAAAAATCTAGCTGGAGCTAAAGAGACGAGTTGGAGGCCAGGCGTTTGGAGATAGAAGCCGAAAAAAAGCAGCGTCAGAGGAAACATGAGAGGGAAATGCTGACTCTTCACCAGAGTCATGGAGGTAATGGAGAATGGAGTAACTGGACCCCAGAAGCACAACAGGTCAGTAAATTTCTTCCACAATTTAAAGAGGGGGATAACTTTGATAGTTTCATTCACATGTTTGAAAGGGTATGCATACAGTATAGTGTTGACCAAAGGCTCTGGGTATGGTTCCTGACCACCTTACCTCCATGGGAAAGCTGTAACCTGTATATCACAAATGCCTGACTCTGTTTTGATTATACTGCTGTAAAGAAATGTCTGTAACAATGTTTTAAGCTAACACTTGAAATGTATAGGAAAAAGTTTCATGAGCATAGACGCAAGGCAGATGAAAATGTATGTGAATATGTTGTTGAACTGAGCACTTATTTTCATAGCTGGGTGAGTGGATGTCAGGTCACCACTTTTGAAGGGATGGCAGACCTTTTAGTGAGAGAACAAGCCCTTAGCACTTTACCTGAGGGCATAATGATCTGGTTAGCTGATAGACAATGTGCTACTTTAGATGAATTGGGGTAGAAGGGAGACCTATACCTGGCCAGTAGGGCAGCCCTGCACAGGAAAGGGACCCCCAGTATTGCTCATGGGTCTAAAGGAACCCATGGTGGGCAGACCAGACTGCCCCAACAGAATCTGCCAGTAGCAGGGGAAGCCACTAGTCCAGGTACACGTCCAGGAGCTAGGGTTAAATGTTTTGAATGCAACCAGTGGGACCATGTGGCATACAGATGTCCATGGAGGCAAGGTGGGAAACCAAAGGTGAGGGAACCAGTAAGTAGGAAAGACAAAATGCCAACAGTAGGTTGTCTTGAGACAACAGGGGTATGGAACTACCATCCTGCAGATGTCCTGAGAGGGAAAGATTTGGATGAGGCAGTACCATGTACTTATGCAGTTATACGCAGTGAGGCTAGGAGACAAGCATATGGGTCTGGTAGCCTGGGGGAGACCCAGACAGACTGCATACTTGCAGCCAGGACTGCTGAGGTGGTTACTTCAGGGAGTGAGCTACTCTGTAGCAGTGAAACTGAATGTGAGCCACAGCTGTTTGTGGGTACTGATGTTCCCTTGGACAGGGTAACTGCAAAGGTAGAGGTGAGTAGTAGTACCCAGGCTGACAGTGAGGCACCACTGTCAGAGGATGCCAGACTTCCTGTGGAAGGGGAGCTGGGAAGGGTTACAAGGAGAGAGTTTAGACAGGCTCAGCTCTCAGACCCTACATTGCAAGGCCTGAGGCAGGTAGCTAGAAAGGCACCTGATTCTCAAGGGAAGGGGGAATCGGTATACTGGGACAAAGGGTTACTGTACAGAGTGGACCCTGAGGGAGGGCTAGAAGGTGAGAGAGTACAGCAGTTGGTAGTGCCTAGAGCTTACCATCTGGTACTTCTAGCCATAGCCCATGATATTCCCTTTGCAAGTCATATGGGCATAAAACGTACAAAGAGGCGTATCATGCAAAACTTCTATTGGCCTGGAATTTCCAGAGATGTAACAGGGTACTGCAGGACCTGTGAGCAGTGCCAAAAGGTAAGCAAGGCAGGAGACAAGGTGAGAGCTCCTTTGATGCCTTGCCTGTGATTAAGGAGCCATTTCAGAGGGTAACTATGGATATTGTGGGTCCTCTGAGTACCCCAAGTTCCACAGAGAAAAAGTATATCCTAGTGGTAGTGGATTATGCTACACGATACCCTGAGGCAGTGGCTTTGTCCTCCATTGAGGCAGAGAAGGTGGCAAATGCTTTGTTAGAGATTTTCAGCAGGGTAGGCTTCCCAAAAGAAATACTGACTGACTGAGGTGCCAATTTTATGTCAGACCTGCTGGCTTGTCTGTGGAAGTCCAGTGTGGTGAACCACATGAAGATCACCCCCTACCATCCCTAGACTAATGGTCTTCTTGAGAGGTTAAACTCTACAATCAAGTCCATGCTACGGGCATTTGCAGATCAGTTTAAGAGGGAGTGGGACAAATATTTGCCCCATCTGTTGTTTGCTTGCAGAGAAGTTCCCCAGGAATCCACAGGATTTTCACTCTTTGAGTTGTTGTATGGGCATAGGGAGAGGGGACCTCTAGATTTAATTCAAGAGTGGGAAGGTGAGTGTGAGTCTCACAAGGAGTCTGTTGTGGCATACATCCTAAACCACAGGACAAGGCTCAGGGAAATAATGGGCTTGGCCCAGGAGAACCTGGCAGAAGCCCAACAGCAGAAAAAGGTGTGGTATGACAGGATTGCTCGAACTAGAGAATATGATGTGGGGCAACAGGTAATGGTTCAAATTCCTGTCAGACACAACAAGCTGCAAGCAGCTTGGGAGGGACCCTACAAGGTGGTAAGAACAGTAAGAGATGTTAACTACATGGTGAACTGCTAGGCAGATGGCAGGGGGCACAAATTGTACCATGTTAACATGATGAAACCTTAACATAATAGGGAGGACCTTGTGCTGAGCATTTGCAGTGGATTGCAGGAGGTGTCTGAGGAAGATCTGGGGACTGATCTCCTCAGTGAGGCTCAGGCTGACACCGGGAAACAATGTCCCAGCATCTATCTCCTACCCAGGTTTGAGAAATTTGAGCAGTGTTGCAGGAATTTGGGGACATGTTCACTGGGAAACCAGGGAGTACCCACCTGGTGCAGCACCAGATGGTACAGGACCCCAAAGGCCTATTAGGCAGGCCACTTATAGGGTGCCTGAGAGAGTCAAACAGACTCTGAGGGAAGAGGTAAAGTAGATGTTGGAACTAGGGGTGATTCAAGAGTCCATCAGTCCCTAGGCCTCACCAGTAGTGTTGGTGCCAAAGAAGGATGGCAGCACCAGGTTCTGTGTGGATTATAAGAAATTAAATAGCCACACAGAGTCAGATGCTTACCCCCATGCCTAGGACAGATGAGGCCCTAGAGCAGCTGAGTGGGGCTAAGTATCTTGGAGGGTGGCCTAAAGGTTAAAGTGTTTGCCTTGCAAACACAAGGTGCAGGGTTTGAGTCTCACAAGGGAAAATTGGCTAGGCTTAAAATAGCTTGCAAGGGCAGATAGCTTAGTACTAATCTATGAACCTATGAACCATTAATCTTACCAAGGGTTACTGGCAGGTGCCCGTGACTCCCAATGCTAGACAGAAGTCAGCCTTTGGGACTCCTTTTAGCTTGTATGAGTTCACAAAAATGCCCTTTGGAATGAAGAATGCCCCAGCGACTTTCCAGAGGCTGGTGGATAATATCCTATCAGAGGTAGGAGGGTTTGCCCTTGCTTACCTAGATGATATTGCCATCTACAGCCATTCCTGGCCAGAGCACCTTCAGCATGTCAAGGAGGTGCTGGGCAGACTACAGAGGGCAGGGTTGACCATTAAGACGAACAAATGTCAGGTGGGTATGGCAGAGGTCTCCTACCTTGGACATAGATTGGGGAGTGGTAAGATAAGGCCAGAACCTGCCAAACTGGAAGCTGCTCAGGCATGGCCTGCACCTGTTACCAAAAAGCAGATGAGGGCATTCTTAGGGACAGCAGGGTACTACAGAAAGTCTGTCCTTAGTTATAGAACCATAACTGCTCCCCTCACAGACCTGACAAGGAAGAACAGGCCAGATAAGGCAGTGTGGACCCCAGCATGTGAGCAGGCATTTCAGAAGCTTAAAGAAGCTTTGGGAGGACCCCCTGTGTTAGCCAGTGCAGATTACAGCAAATAATTTAATGTGTAGGTGGATGCTTTGAACCACGGGGTGGGGGCTGTACTTAGCCATATTTCTTCAGAGGGGGAAGAGCACCCAGTGGTTTATCTCACTTGTAGGCTCCAACCCAGGGAGGAATGCTATGCAGCTGTAGAAAAAGGAATGTCTAGCCATAGTGTGGGCACTGTAGAAACTTCAGCCTTATCTGTATGGAAGAAAATTCACTGTAATGACAGATCAGAACCCTCTAACATGGTTAAACAGAGCCAGTCAGCAAAATGCCAAATTGCTAAGATGGAGCTTGGGGTTGCAAGCATATATGTCAGTGCAGCACCGCAGTGGGAGTAGCAATGCCAATGTAGATGGGCTCTCAAGACAGGGAATGGGTTGAGGTACCTTCAAATAGTCCTAACCATCTCAAGCAGCGTTTCTCAAGGGTCACTTGAAAAACTAGCTTGAGTTCTCCAGGAGGGAAGAGATGTGAACATTGGGAAAGATGGGCAAAGGCTGCCAGCCTAGTCAAATAGAATTTGATACATAATTCTATCATTTGTAAAAATAAATGTAAAATACAGGCTTGTGTTCTTAAATTAAAGAAAACACTGTAAAATGTGAACTTCAATATTGTTGCAACATTGCCATCTGCTGTAAGGAAAATCAAGCCAAGCATTTCAAATGTTCTTTGAAGTTACAATTATCTAAAAAAATGGTGTTGAAGTGTCTGGCTGAACACATTCTTTCTATTGTCTTAACTTAATGAATAATTGTTAGAGTATACATGTGAAATGTCTTTTATTGTTGTAGTTTCCTGAGCAGGTGTTAGCTTGCTAAATAATGCAGTTTGTTTGTCTGGGAATTCCAGACTAAGTGTCAAAATGATGTAATGTGAATACTGGGAAAACCTAAGTGTCAAAATAATGTAATTTGGGAGGGCCTTACCAGAGCTGTGTGTTAGTGTTTTAAAAACTATTGTTCAGTGAGAGACTAAAAGCATTTCTCTTGGACCATCAACCCCAGTACTGCTTATGCTCCTTATGTATGTAAGTAGGATTATAGCACCGTGTTTTCTCTTAAGAATAGCTAAAGATTAGAAAGTTAGATTAAGTGTTTTTCTTTGACATCAGACCTGTCCTACAGTATTATTTTAAGTTTCTGTGTGATCTCTGAACTCTTAGATATATCTGTGGTGTAGTAGTATTGTCTTGTGTTTTAATTATTTATTATTAAATATTCTAAAAACCTTTACCTGTGGCTGGTTTGTATAGAGATAGGTTCTGGAGTACATTGCATATTTATAGAGGTTAGATAATGAGAGGTTATCATAATAGGCCACTCTAACAAGCCTTAGACTGAATAGTCACATTACAGATTGGATAATAATATTGCACAGTAATAATTGGACACCCTTTCAAGGGCCTTTGGGTGGCTGATAATATTAGCCGGTGGTGGCAGAAATTACTACCGTATAGTCTGGGTAAAGGGGCACAGCTAGAGACTCAGTGTCAGCCTTTCCCAGGAATGTCTGTGAAGTTGTATAAATACTTATCTTAAAGCGTGGGTGTGTGTCAGCTACCTGGGCAGGGACACAAAGCACTGGTTGGACAGAGAGGGTACTGGAGGTTAGCTTTCCAGCTAGGCTGAGATCTAGATCCTATAGCTGTGCCAGTGGGGAGTCTTATTGGGGACCTGGAGAGCAAGGGAGCAACCAGCCCCAGACTGACTGTGATCTCTGTGTGCACTTAAGGGAAATTGTACTTTACTGTGTGTATTTGTTATCCTTTCCTGTTCTAGGAGATGACCTCCCTGGTGTTAGTGGTGAGGATTGAGGCTCCGTGATTGCTGGGCCAGGGCATGGTCATCACACACTGTATGAGGAGGTTCCAGAGAGGAGGGTTCTGATAACAAAATGTCTAGGTATCTGAAGATTGCAAGCATACCTTATGAATTTCTTGCAACTGCAATGAAGATTAATGCAGGGGCCTAACTGGGCACTAAGGGATCAAGAGAGCCTTAGAAAAACTGAAATCCAGGTCATGTGGTGCTAAGTAAACCAATAGAAAGACTTTAATGATGATACATATTGAGACTGCCAGCCAATGCAGACTCCGCAATACCACAATAATACAGTGGTAATAAGAAGTACCAGTAAGTAACCACATGGCAAAATTCAGAACTAGTTGCAGATGATCCAGATCACAGTTAAGTCGCAATAGTCAAACCATGAAGAAACCAAGACATGTAGGACCACTCAGAGGTCCTCACAAGTAAGGAAATATTTGATGCAAGAAATGCTTCAAAGACAGAAGTAGGAGGTTTTCACAACAGATGATACCTGATCCCTAAGCATTAGTCTATCACTGAATATCACACCAAGATTTTTCGCTTTCCTAACAAAGACTAGCCTGACACCATTGCAAATGACAATTGTGTCTAATGTTGGACATTTACATTCCCTCAAGGTAGCTTGGACTATCATGGCTACAATCTTAGAGATGTTACTCACAACAGGTTGGATATAATCAAATGTTGGTTTGACTTCAGATCTCCACTTTGTGAATCCACAACAAATAGGTTGTCCTGAGCAAAAGAGATGTAAAGCTAAGTATCATCAACATATCAGTGATACTGAAGACCTCTCTGTCTAAGAAGCTCTCCTAATAGAAACATGTGCACAGTGAACAACAATGAGCTTAAGATGTGACAACATAAAGTGAAGATTTGTTTATTCCTGCATAATCCATGGGTATGACCTGTAAGGTAGGGGACAAAGCATTTGAGGACAAGACCCATAGCTTTACAGTATGTTTAGCACTGATCAAGAAGAATGTTGTGATCCACTACATCAAATATTGAAGAGAGATCAAGAAGTTCCAGAAAAGAAACAAGAATATTGTTGATCCCTTGCCATTAAGAAGTTATGCAGAATGTGTTTAAAGGCTGTCTCAGTACCTCAGTATTGTGTCTTGTGAAGGCACCAGTCTAGAAAGGATCACATGTACATTGTTTTGTAAGTCCTGATTCAAGCTTTAAGCATATGATCTTCTCTATAACCTTATCAATAAAAGGAAGGTAGGATATGGGGTGATAGCTGTCTAAATCATCAGGATCAAGAATGTTTCTTCAAGATATGTGGTAACCAAAGCCTCCTTTCATACAGTTAAAAAAACAGTAATCAAAGAGGAAGTCACAACTTTGTGGGTCATGGGTCTAAGTGCATCATGGCAGGTTGTAATCAGTCCTTTAGGGCATCTATCCAAGCCCAGGCCTGCATACTTTAGATCAAGGAAAAAAGATCCAAATGGCTAACATCTTGAATCGCATACCAGATCCGATGTACAGGCTCATGGCAAGTACAGTAAGTACCCTTTGAGCTTATTGTGGAAGACATCACAGTTCACAATGAGGTCAGCTTAGATGCAAAGAAATGAGTAGCCAAGTTGCATTCTTCAGATGAAAATGTTCTGATGGTAGAAAGATGGACTAGATTACTCAGTCCAAAACAGTATGGCCACTTGAGTGAAAGCAGAAGGAATGCTTGTGCTTGAACATATTGTCTGTATGACCAATCACTGTCTTGCAGGTAATTTCTATAACAAACCCCTACTTTGGGTAAAATCCTTTTGATTGCTATTTCCAAGCACATCCCTCAAACTGTTGTTAAAATTTGCTACATGAACAGTGAGGTTCTTCCAGTAGGAATATAAGGAACTTCCAACTTTCTCAAAGAAGATTGCACATGCTTTACAATAAGTAATGACTTGGCCTGGAAATGTAAAACCCTTTTGTTCGGTTAATGAGGCTGAATTAAAACTTTGCACATTACCAAACCAAGCTGTCATTCACTTATTCATTATTTTTAGCTGCTTATGGGTTGAAAACACTTTGCAAATGTTTGGTATTTAAGCACAGACATGCATCAGATTTTTCCAAAATGTGACTCACAGCAACAGTGAAGAAACCTTTCTACTCAGTCATCAGCTAAAAAAAAAAAAACTCCAGATGTTTAGCTATCAGTGAAGAACTCATTAGTGTTATCACATTCAATAAAGTTTTCACACAAAGTACAGCCACAGTAAGGGATAGAGACCCTTCCTTACTGTGAAGTCTAGTCCCAAAGACCACTCACTCTATTATCAGTGGAGAGCTTGACTTAGATTGCTTAGTCCTCTTCCTTTTTTCAGTAGCTCATGTACTTCTCCATCTCGTGAGATGATGTTTCTCATACCTTAAGCAAGTTTGCCTTGATTGGGTTCTTGAATCTGTGTCAGTAATGCCTGCAAACAGAAATAACAATATATAGGACCCCTCACTCCCTTCACCTTATGGGTGTTTTGCCCATAAGATGGCTAATCATTGTTTTGAGCTAAACCCATCCAGATTACTTGGGTGGCTTGGCCAATAGGCACATATAGGCAGCCATAACCCCAAGAATGTCTTCCAAGATGGGATTCAGTAACCCAAGTTTGAACAGCACTCTCTCAATTTATTTAGAACTGTCATGGGGAGACCTATTTTTATGACTTTCTGTTTCTGTTCTCACTCCTGACCTGTTTGCCAAGGGACAATGTAACAGGTTCCAAATGATATAGTACTGAGGTCCATGGGGGCATACAAGTCTTATCACAATGTTGTATGATATTTGATTGTGTTGCACATCTGGAGCCCATATGGAAGGAGACAGAAGAGAGGGACATTTAGGCCTGCTATTGTATTTCCCAACTTTTAATTTCTTTTAAGAGAGAAGAGGCATGCATGTGCGTGTGTGTATGTGTGTGTGTGTGTGTGTGTGTGTGTGTGTGTGTGTGTGTGTGTGTGTGTGTGTGTGTGTGTGTGTGTGTGTGTGTGAGATGCACACAAGCGTGTGTGTGTGTGGGGGAGCAAGTGTATGACAGTAACAATTCCTGTCATGAAATGTTCCACATTTAAATTTGACATTTCCACTTAGTTTCACACTTCACGATGTTTGTGGCCTATCTACTTTTAATTCAGTGTCACAGCAATCCCTAATAGATAGTGTCATGAAAAGAAGAACAGTGCTGTTAAGACCTTAAAGGAAAACTCCGGGCTTACACACATTTTAGCTCAACCGCGAGTCATGCTCTATCCCTGTGAACTTATTCCAGCCATCTACAGCGGCGACAATCCAACAACACACTATTTAGTTCTACATATCTACCTTTCCGTAGCGTAGGGCAGGAAAGCCCATCCCCCATTGATCAGTATCGCATCCTTTCATTTACAAATTGTCTCTCCCTTCGTGACGTATCTTCGACACAGTCAAATCAGTAGTTCCCTCTAGAGCAATCCTCCCACACTGTGACGTAGACATTTATGCCAGCCAGCCCATTATCAGCTTGTTGGGGAACTCTTTTACAACCTCTGTTTCGTTCCGGACAAAAAACTTGTGTGGAGCAAGTAATTCCTGCAGCTGCAGGCAACATTCCTGGATGGAGAAGAACTACTATTTTTTGGTAAGTTTTTTTTTCCTATTCTTTTCTCTTCCGTGTCCGTGCTTTTTTTTTTCGCATCTCGTGTTGTTTCTGCGTGCATGTGTGTGTGAGTGAATGCGTGCCTGAATGTATTAAGTATGTAAGTGCTGATTTCAAAGTTGAGTGAATGAGCAATGCAAGTGTGTGTGTGCTTGCACGTGAGTGCTGAGCAGAGAGTGTTGAAAATGGAACAGGACTGCTTAACTTTGTTGGCATTGCAAATATTAATAAATTAAGTTTCAGAAAAGGCAGAACTTTTGTGTAATGGGGGTCTTATTAAACTTCGCTTCAGCAGCACTACATTTTGTGCAGCGTGAAATGTGTTAGACAGAAAATACAAATGTGTACTGTTTTGAAGTTGCGATTCAAAGACTTGTGGTATGGCCAAAATACGGTCGTTTATGCCGGTTCCAGCCCTGTGCCAAGCAGGCATTCTAGTGCTTGGTTTCTGAAATGCATATCTTCGTGCAGTCGATACTGCTTTCAAGTCTGAACATGGTCAATCTTTTGAGTCAGAAATCAGGGCAAATCTGATAATACTGAGGATCAGAGGCCAAAATGTCGATTTTGTTATCGTACTTCATAGAATAGCATTTAACATGTTTTTAAAGAGGATTCCTGTTGCTCTATCTGAGGTTAATAAGTGGCAATTTTGACTGATTTGTCAGAACTTTATAAATTGTACGAGTTTCAGAACAAAACATTTGAGAAGAACGAGGATGTTTTGCAGAATCGTTGTGAGTTAAGAGTTGGGGTAATGGATTAATTCACGTTGTCATTTGTTTATATGTACCGCTTTTGTTCTTAAGTAGTGTTGATGAAGCAGTTAATGTCTTGGCATGTAATACCATAACTTTCCACATTTTGTTGGCAAATAGTAGTAACTTGGTGAAGACCAAGCACTCCACTTGACACCACCAGGTCAAACAAAGTAATATGTGTGCTTATTTTTAAAGCAGTATATGGAGAAGAGGGAACTTAGGCGAGTATAGTAAATATTATCGGGATGTCTCCTTTTGAATGCTGAAGTTAATAATAAACAAAAGTTATATCAGCCACGATACAACAAGATTTCAGAATGGTTGTAGATCCCTGAGGACATTAAGGTAGATTGATAATGCCTCCCATATGTGTTGCCCATAACAATGGGGGCAGTGAAGAGTTTTTTTGGGAGGTAATTGTAATCATCATCATTTTCATCATACCATCATTCTGATTGCTTTCATATTGCTGTAGTTCTCTGTGAATGTTTGTTTTTCTAATTCTTCTAAATGAAATACTAGCCAGGACACCGCACTCACATGTTTGGAATTTTAAATATTACTGAAACAAAGGGAAGAATGACTTTTAATGTCCAGTATTTAAGAAGTATGCTTACAAGGAGCTGAAAAGTAGAGCAGAAATATACACTCACAAATGCCTGGGGGAATTCTATTTCAGCCAGCAGCATCTAGAATACTTAAACACTAACAATGGCAAAACCATACATATAGTGAGTGGCGTTTAAAAAATCCAAAAATTCCCCGAAGGCCTTATTTTAGAAGGTAAGTGCAGCTCCTTCAGTAATAAAAGAGCTATAATATGTGTGTAAGTGTATACATACACTATGTGTGTATGTTATGGGTATAATTATTTGTTTTGTTTTGATATGCCAAGAATTGCAGATGACTAATGTATATGCAAGGATGGGGAAGGATGTGGCAAGATCTAGAAAAAATCAAACAAAAAAAATTCAGTGAACAAAAATATAATTGGCTGGTGTGCTTTCTACGTAATGTCAGCATGTACTCCAATAAGAATTTGTCACACTCAATTATTCTGGTTTAGATAGCCTTAGCTGCAATGAAAAATACTTCATTATGGGCTAATTTGCATGTCTGAGAATGGTGTTATCTACCGTGAAGTTCACATAAACACTTGCTGCAGTAGATAATGTTGGAGGCTGCATTATGGAATCACATGCACATCCCTCCACACATTCATTCTTCTAGACACTTACAATACACACATTCAAATGCACACGTGTACACTTACAGCACAGACCCAATATCTGCACTTGAGTTGTCTGAATGCCTCCCTTTCCTGCAGATTGCAGTCTTGCATTTAATGTTAGGCATTAGAGTCTTGCACATCATTTCCTGCTAAGTACTCCCAAGTGTATAGTGGATCTTCCCATCTATGTTCAGGCACAGCTTCTAAGGGCTATCTGAGGTGGTGAGTAGCTCCCCACATCCAATGTCGCAGGCTCTCCTCATTAGTTATGGATTCCTGGGGTGTGTGAAAGTATGACAGACATCCCAAACCACCCATCCACACACATGCCCACACAGATAAAACGGCTCCCTCCCCAACTGAATGCATTCACTCACACACTCATCCATTCACACTCACAAACACACACCCCCTAATGTTACCCCTCAGTACCCCTCAACTGCTACTTCCAAGGCTGACTCACACTCAAACATAGCCTCACACATGCAGCCCCCCCTGCACACACTCGCACATACATCTCCTAACCCTACCTTACCAGTAAACTCACCAGTACTTATCTCTGCTGTGATGTTTGAAACTTGGCACATCATGACTATGCTAATTTACAAGGCCAAGTGATTCTGTGAAGTGCTTAGTGCATAGATGCTTTCAGGAGGAGGGTTCTGGGGAGTAGGAGTACATGATCAATTAGCCTATGCTTACCACATGACTGCCTTATCATGTTGCCTTTCTTCATGTTTGTGCAAAAGCACTGTCACTTGTCTCATATATTCAGAAGAGAAGATGAAGTGGTGTATGGGTGCAAGATATGTATTGTACATAATTTATTTATTTATTTATTGGCATTTGTGTACGGGAAAGTACACTGGGCCAAGAGAACCATTTTCAGTGGAGGCCCAGGAGAAAATCTCCACAGTATAGTAATCCAAAACATACACACAGTAAATAAAATATAGAACAGCTTCAAGATACAAGCAAATAAACACAATGCATACATAGTAATATACAATAATTGTAAAGGTGGCAAACAAATGATATGTACATATGAGTATAGGTGAAACATAGCAACCAGTATCGTTGTTATGATAGCATAGTGGTGTAGAGGTTGTGTTTTCACCTCACTGGAAGAGGTTCTCTGGTTCAATTCTTGGCTGGTGTGCTTTCTGTGTGGAGTCTGCATGTCTTCCCTGCATTCATGTGGGTTTCCTCCAGGTACTCCAGTTTCCTCCCACGTCACAAAGACGGAGTGTTTCTCCTTATGCCTCTGCTGAAAATTGGCTTCATTCCAACTTGAACTTTTCTGGTAAACAAATGTTAAATAAAGTTACAAAACTAGAAGAGTAATTGAGATATTAAACATAATTAAGTGGTATATATAAGCTATTTTGTGAGATTATTTAGTAAATTTATGGGAAGAGGGGCAGTGAGGGGTAATGTCGAAAAAATGGATAGAAGAGTAAAAATTTAACAAGAGTAGTTTTGGTAGTGAGTATGAATAATTTTGAACGGGGGGGTGTAGAACATAGTGTGAGTAAACTTAGAGTGTAGGCACACAAGTTATAGATGAATGAGAATAGAGGCATGTGCATTGCCAGAGGCAAGAGAGATGTAATTGCAATCCTTTTTTGAAGGAAGTGATTTTTCTAGAGGTTCAGATAGCTAATGGTAAAGAGTTCCAAAGTTTGGCAACAGAGAAGGAATAAAACATGTTGCCAGCAGGGAGTTTAGGTTTGTATACTTGCAGTAGTAGTTGGTTTTCAGATCCAAGTGGCCTGTTAGGGTGGTAGTGGGTGAGGATAGAAGAGATGGCTGGACAGTCTGAAGGTTTGTAAATAATTTTATGAGCTGTTATTAGCTGTAGGTAGGTAAGATGGTGGGGAAGTTTCAGCCAGTTTAGTGATTTTAAGGAAATACAGTGATGGGAAGAGTATTTTTCGGTGGTTGCTAATTTGGCAACCTTGTTGCAACAAGTCTCAAGCTTATTTTTTAGGGTGCAGTGGATATTGGTAAGGACAGGAATGCCACAGAGTAGTAAAGAAAAGAGAAAAGTTAGGGCAAGAGTACATTTGGTAGACCAGTTGAGATGGTAGAGGGTTTCTGATATTATTATGGATGTGAAGGTCAGTGCTTGTAAAAGGAAAATAAGTTTAAGACAGAGAAGCATTTTACTAAGAATAACCCTAAGCTCAAATAACACATTGCCACCTGACCAATTGCTTCCTGTTCCACTGGTTTCTCCTTAATGTGGATATCTATTACTCTATCCTATTGTAGTGCCCATTGTTAAGGGGTGATCTATGCCTAAAACAGAAGGTGTCCACGAATCCATCCCTGATGGAACTGTTACACATTCACAAAACCAACTGCATAAGGGTCACCCAATCTAGGGATCTAAACCTGATCTGAAATGAGCAAAATATGTTTGGAGAGACAGATATGTGTCTCAGAGAATACCCTTTCTCTGAATCAGGCTTCCTATTCATTTAAAACAGAGCCCTTCCATGACCCTATTCATACAGTGTTTGGATTAATGGATGGGGAATTGTAAATTCACTCCAGTTTTCAAACCAAAAGGATCCTTGAACCAGTGCTAGATCTTTCTGGTCTAAACCCTTTTGTTTACACTTTGAAGTTCAATATGTTATCTTTCACTATCTTGTACCACTATTCCCTCTACTACCTTTCATGGTAAAGCTGGATCTAAGATATGCCTATTGTCAAAATACCTATTGCCAAGCATTTCATAATATTAGTAGTAATTCATAATAAGATTAAAACTGTATATGATGTTACTGTAGTTCGTGATAGTGGCATTTTGTATTGTGGCCAATTGCTACTCACTTTGTTCATAGCATATGAAGTGTTTCATTGAACATGTCTGGTGTACTGGGTGTTCCAGCTGCTTGAATGTCAGAAACATGCAGACAAGGACTCCAATGGCTGTAAACCCATCTGATCATCTGCTCAAGCTTGAATGTGAGTTCAAACACAGCTGCTGCACCATCTGCTCTCTTCCTAGGAATCGGATGCAAGCAAGTGTTTGGCGTGGACCACATAAGTGGATTTAAGGGAGATGGGAAGGTGTTTTAGGTTGGGGAAAAAGGAGTGGAGTAGGGGCTACAATGTTATGGAGTAGGACAGGGATTTTAGGTTTAGGGAGCAATGGAAATGTTAGTGGTACGGACGGGACACAGATTTTATGTATTACAAAATGATGAGATTTTTGTGGTTGGGGATAGGGATTACAAGTTTAAAGACAGATCATAGACCAGAGTGGGAAGGGGATGTTAGGTTTAAGAAGTGATGAGAATGATATGGTTAGGGGGGATGGGAATTTTTGGTTTACTGAACCACAGAGAGCATGATGTGCAAGGCAATTTAGGTTTAGGGAATGATCTAGAATGGGAGGGGAAGTGGAATGCAGGTATAAGGAGCAATTGGGGCTTAATGGTTGGGGAACAGGCATGTTAGGGATCTTCATTTATGACATTCTTTATGGTGATGATGATTTATGGTGATGATGATGATTATTTGTGTATGTATGTGTGTGTGTGTATGTTTTGTTATTTTTTTTGTTTTCCGAGTGTACTAATTTGTTTATTTGTAAACAGTATTTGCAAAGGACTGTAATAAACATGATTTTGTTCTGTAATAGCATTAAAATAGGAAAATAGTGGCCCAAACCTCTGTGGTAAATAGCTGCATATGTGTTAACAACACTGTGTGTGTGTGTGTGTATCGTATCTTTCAATGTTTAGACCCAGAGTTATAGACAAAAATAATTAGGGCCAAACCTTCATATTAGATACTTTTACTGGTGCTGTTATTTCAAAATAAATTCAGAATTTAGAATGGATGGAACAAAAGTTTGAGAACAAATTAGAGGTGTTCCCCCAAATTCAGGCGGGACGAGGGGTAAGTGTGGGCTTGTGTATTGGACCTTTATGGTTCATGACTGAAAGTGAATTACTTTTTAGTTTCAATAAATTAAATACATTGATACATACATACATGTGTACACATATACACACGCACATAATTGAATATTTATTAGCAAGGCTTCAGTAACAAGATGCATGAGTGTTACTAAAGACATTTAGTACCTTCAGAGAAACCCAGCTGTGAACCCCCCCCCCCCCGCCACCTCTGACTGCCTTTTTGTGTTGTGTTGTAACTGGTGGTGATAGTAGATGCAAGCTCAAATGATGTGCTAACAGCTTGTCTTTGTATTGTAGAGACCAGTTTGCACACATTTAAATATCTCCAACTTGTGAATGTTCTTCTTTGTCATTTAATGAGATTGTTTACTACAGCTGTGGCCTATGCTGAGACAAATTTGAGTATGAGGATGATTTGTGATGAAATTATTTTGACCTAAACTGGCTGAAGAAATGTATTCCGAAGTACATCTGACCTAAGTAATGCATTTTTTTTGTTTGTTGTATCGTACCAGACAGTACATAACATACCCAGACTACCATTAGTAGTTTTCCCTGCTGGAAAATATAATCTTCAAAGATAAAACAAAAACATCTGCAGTTTAAATAATTACAATAAATGACAGTCATTTAATATTTATAGACATTTTAGACAGTTTGTAGAGAAATTATAGGTAAGTTAGTCTATTACAAACAGGAATTGCAATATGAAGTAAGGGAAAAACACGGTTATGGTATATTTAGAGAGAAAGTCATGGAAGAGAATTTGATGGAAGTAAGTGAAGAAGGGAGTAAAGAGGTACAAGGATAGAAATTTTGTCCTGAATTCTTATAGGTATCCACATTGGTTTTAAAGGTTGCAAGGTAAATAGTTTTTGCTTGATATGTGAAGTCATTCTATTTTACAAATGTGGAATGCACTGGGTAAGGTACTTGTCATGCCATCTGGAATCATTTATGTGATAGTGCAGGTTCACTACTAGTTTCATTGTGATGAAGGTGTTCTTAAAGTGCAAGGTCATTCATAGCATGAGAACTGTAGTGGACATGACCATGTCAGGGATTTGTAGGATGCTTTGTAGAGGAACTGATTTTTTACTTTATCAGAATATCTGGGGGGTACTGAAAACAGAGATTTTTTTTGTTGAGGAAACATTAAAGGGGTTTCTTTTGACAATTCCAAAACTGATGGGGCTCCACATTTAAGAGATTTTTCAACATCCAGGTTGAGGAGGTCTGAACACAGTACAGGCTGCCTTAGTCTATCCCTCTCTGCTGACTGTCTTTGCTATTTTAACAAATGTTGCTGCTGTAGTCTGCACTGTTGGTAAGAAAAAGGTACCTAGTTCTGGTACTAGTGGTGGTGGGTTGCTGTCTGTAGCACTAATAACTAGACATGAGGAGTGCTCTGTCATACTCCACTGGTGTCAGAACTGGAGATATAGCCACTCACCTGAAATTTCTGGGTTGTAATTGAGTCGATTTACTATCTATCAAGTAGGTCAGGTTCATAGGTTGTTACTGGGTTAACGACCACTAGGGCCCTTACAAGCCTAGCTGCTCACCCCTAACCATTTGGGTCCCGAGTGTCATGAACATCCATACTGGGGGAGGGCATGTTAGTAGGAGTTAACTAAGGATTTTTGGGTGGGTGTTAGGATAATACTTTTCTTATTGACAGTCTCTGTCCATAAGGGACATGTGAGTGAGAATGGGGGGTAAATTTATGATTTCCCATCCAGTTATCACAATTTTATTTGGAAAAGGTCAGTTTTACATGTTTGAGAAGCCTATTCTGTAGCGTGAGGATCCCTTGGGACACATATGTGTCTTTCCAGCTTGTGCTGCTTATGTCACAAGTGAAGTTCTGATTCCTGGATCTAGTCTTTTGGTGCTGTCTGTTTTGCCCATTTGTAACAGACCCATCAGGGATGAGTCTGATGAAGCCCTGTAAGTCAGGCAAAGATCCCCTATCAGCAGTCTGCAGGGGACTGAATACAGTGACAGAGCCTTTAGGTGATCAATGTAGGACAGAGTATTCATGCTCTGAACTCTCCTGGTGAGAAATGTTTGTGGGTATTCCAATGTTTGCAAGTGTCTGCTCAGATACATGGCACAGGGGGCATTGTACTCCATGATGGCCATGATAAGGGCTGAAAAGAGTGGAACTATAACTCCCTTGAACATGGATGGCATCATCTTACCTATAAGTATTATGTGGGCGTTTTAATTACGGAGACTCAGGAAGGTAGTATTAATAAATTCTCCTGCGTCATCAAGACTGAGGTACTTTAGAGGATGCCAGTTACATTCTTTGAGGGATGAGATGGTTAGGAAGACCTTCTACATTGCCCACCTGATCATGAAGGGATTCACATCCAGATCAGGAGAGATCATTGTACCCCTGTACTCTTCACTTATCAGACCAATGATTGAGTACAACGCCCCATTCGGAATGTACCTTACCCGACACCTGCAGCAGTTGGAAAGACCCCAAAAGTTCCTCACCAAAAGGATAAAGGGGCTCAAACATATGTCATATTATGCCCGACTGAAGAAACTCCAGCTCTATTCAGTCGCATACCGTCTGCTCAGAGGTGATCTGTGCCTGACATACAAGGCCATGTCTAACCCGGAATTAATGGACATGCTCCACCTCAAAAAATCCAAATCCACCAGAGCCACGAGAGCAAGAGACTTAAACCTCAACACGGATATAAATAGGACGTGCTGGAGGGACAGATTCATCACCCAGAGACTCCCTACACTATGGAACAGAATCCCAGTCCATGTGAGGCAGAGCCCCTCACTGCTGGACAGAGGCACAACAAACTAATGGATATAGTATTCTCATCCTAAGGGGTGGTGAAAGCCACACACACTCTGGCTGGGCTTATAAATGCCCTATGGCAGATAGCCTAGTATGAACCTATGAATCTATGACAAGAATGTGAGTGGGTTAAAGTTTATTTTTTGACGTAAGTTATGGTAGATGACAGGTTTAGATTGGTATAGGTGTTTTTTGAGTAGGAATGTTGTGGAGTGATTACTGAGGCTATCTGATAAGCTGCCTGTTGTATATGACTTGGGACTCTTACTGACTAGTACCCAGTCCAGGTTTGTGTACTTGTTGGAGTTTTATTTATCCTGGTTGGTTACTGGACTAGTTGGGTAAAGCCATGAATGTTGAAGTGATGGGTTGGCTGGTTGCCAGAACAGGATTGCCAGTCAATATTGAAATCACCTACAATTATGGTTTCTTGTGGGAGATGGTGGGTAGGCCAGCTGAGGAGTTTTTCTACCAGAGTGATGTTTGGCCTGGTGGGAAGTAGCATCCAGTTATGTTAATGGTTTTGTTTTCATTTATTTTGAGATTGGTATATATTATTTCTTCATTGCCTATTTGTGGAGCTGATGAATTTAAGATCTGGATGTTTAGAAGCTGTTTAAATATTATAGCTACAGCGCCTCCTTTCTTGTTTTGCCAGTCTACTGTCAGTATGCGTAACGGTAGGGAGGATTTGCTCACTGTTAATGTGAGGTTTTAGCCAGGTTTCTGTCAGGATGACTATATCTGGGGAGTACAAGTATATGGTGGCGTGGACTTCATGGACCTAGTTGCATATACTTCTAATATTTACACTTAGTAGAAGGAAGTCACTTGGCTTTCTACTGGCTGTGATTTGGGAGAAATTGTGGTTTCTAGTATGATTATGAGCAGTGTTGTTGGAGATGGTAGGGCCAGTGTTGGGGTGGATTTCTACACTTAGGGCTAGTTTTGATATGCATGAGGTTATTAGTTTTCTCAGTTTTTGAATGTGTTTGTTTACTAGGAAATTGTATAATATGTGCTTCGTGCGTAATAGGTATGGTGGGAGGGTTACTATGTAGAGTTTTATGGATGCTTTTGGTTTGAGTAATTTAGTGGATAGAATATGTGTTGGGTGCATAGGGATGGTTCTTGAATTGGTGGGAGAGGAGCTGAGTGAGGGTGAGACATGAGTGGTGGTGTGAATAGTAGTACAGTGGTAGTGGTTGAGTGGAGGAATGATGGAGTTTTGGCAGTATGTTAGAAGAGTGTGTGTGTGCGGGGTGGGGGGGGGGCTGCTTGCAAGCCAAAGCAGAGTGCTCTCCAGGGGATAATGAATATTCGCTCATACCGGTAGACACATACTCAAAGTTAACTTTAGGTGTTTGTGTTTGCAGACAGTTTAGACCCGGACTGCTCTTTTCTTATAAGAAAGTATCCACAGGTTGGATAAAAGATAAAGGTGGTACCACAGCTGAATGTTTAGAATGGTGTTAGGTTGGAGAGACTCTACTTTGCATCAAGGGCATCCTGTTACAGAGCATGGAGATACTGTGAGACGCATCTATCTCACCAACAAGTCTTATTCATGTCACCCTTTGGGGGCATTCCAACTGTTGCATAAGTCTGAGCAGGTACATGTGAAAGGGGGCATTATACTCAAAGATCGGTCTAATAAGGTCAAAAAATGGTGCGACTATGACTTCATTTGACATGGATGCCATGCCCTAACTTCTAAGTTGGGCGACATAGGATGATTGTCCTACTGTTGTGGACACAGGTTGATCAAAGGCCATGTTATTATCTACATATGTTCCCAGATTCTTGGATACTGTGTCATCTGTTAGGGATTTCTTAGTGAAGGAGTACTTAGCCTGGGTAGTAGTTTAGCCAAAAAGCACTATATTGCACTTCTTGCCAATGAGTTATAGTACATGGCTTTGGAATGAGTTAGTTATGGTAAACCTGCTTGTAAGATGTTTGTGTCATGGGAGAATCTGTTATATGTCCCAATTATCCAGTCATCTGCAAACTTGCTTAGACTTTACGTCTCAGAAGTGTACAACAAAGAGGAGTGATCTCAACATGGAGCCCTGAGGTACCTAGCTTGTGAATGGTCATTTACTGGACATGGTAACAACAATCGTGATTTCCTGAGTCCCATCTGTGAGAACGCTTACAATCCAGTCAGATATGTAGCGGTTTATGGCCAAGTCATTGATTTTGTCAGCTTTACCTGAGTGGGATATTGTATCAAATGTCTTAGCCAGGTCCAGGTTGGTGTTACTGTGTGCCGCGTTTTCCCCGCATGCATTGCCTAAGTGCATTTCAGAAAAAAAGTACAACAAGTTAAGTAGACATAGCCTTCTCTCAACTAAGGAAAATTCAATTTGTGTCCAGTGTCTTTGAACAGAACATTTCCCTGTGAATTCAGTCTTTTGTTTTTCATATTAGACTACTCAGACTCCTAGGCTTGTAGTTTCTGTGCTCATTTTATCGTTCACCTCATAACACTGCCTGCTGCTGAGACACGAGTATGTTTGTGATGTGACACATGTTGGCAGTGTGGATACAGACGATCGTGGCCCTATTGTTTGGCCGGGCGAGTGGTACATCAAGGTCTGTACAACTGCACATACCTGTGACTACCACGTGTTTGATTTCACCTGGGTGAACATCAATTTCAGACCTGGCATTTGTCCACATGTTGCCAGTCATGACAAAGTATGCAGGTTCCTTATGTTGCATCCAGATTTTTTCCGAATTCCTCTTGAGACACAGCAACACCGACAATAGAACCACAGATCTCAACACCTTTGAAATTGTTTTAGCTGTTACTGACATTTACCTTTTATCATGCACGTCATTATTTTAAGGAAATTCCAATTGCATTTAGTCTAAAGCCTAGCAGCATAAGGAGAGTTAACTGCAGATGCACCTGGAGGCATCACTCGGACATAAATTGGCTATAATGAGATGATTAGAGTTACTACATCTTAGGTAGCCCTACACTGACAGGATGCTTTATTACTCAATCTGTAACAGCCATAGAACTAAATACCAGAGTCAAAATCTAAGGAACATGAATCAATTCAGAAGCTTACACAGAATGAATTTGTTTATATCTCTTGTAATATGTGTTGTTTTGATTTATTATATTGTAATATTGCATATATATTTATCTCTAATTTGGTGAGATAATTATGTTTTTTAGCATAAATGGTGTCTTCCATCTTATTTCTTACTGACAGTGTCATCGAGCTAGGAAGTCTTAGCTTGATAGTCTGCCACTGTGAACCGCATAACGGAACTCCGAAACTGTCCATTCTTCACCAGAAGTAATGTATGTTCAAGAATAAGAATGTTGCCATGGCTTTGTTGACCTCTGAAGTTAAACACAATGGTCTGTTATGTTCTAGGTTGCCCATTGTGCCAGCTTTTTTTTATAAGCACCGCGATTATTTGCATCCTATCCAAATATATTGGCAAATTCCTGAAAATTACTGCTATATAGTTCTTTCAGAGGTTAATCCAAAAACTTCAAAGTCACTTGTAGGATATGTGTGGAAAATTCCCTCTAGTCCCTTTATGTTATCCTCCTTCAAATACCAGTTCCCTTCCCATCTCCTGTTACTACATTTTTCATCTGACCATCCTGATCCTGTTATCTTCCTGGATTTGGACTAGGCTGTATGATTCTATAATGAACACAGATGTGAACTTGTCATTTAGAATTTCATTTCTTCCTTGGTCTCCTTTTGACACTTACAGGTTAACATCAGTTTCACAGACTACCTTCTATTCTTTTCATATGTACCTAGAGGAAGCCTCTTGCTTATTAACGTTTATTTTAATAGGTTCATATGTTCATAGGTAGGTACTAGGCTATCTGCCCAAAGGAATTTATAAGCCTAGCCGGAATGTGTTGGCTTTTGCCACCCCCTTAGATTTGTTTCCTGTGCCTCTCCAGCAGAGCCATTGAAGTGATGCCTGAGGTAAACTCTCTGTTTCCCATCCACTCATCAAGGTTTCTCTTGAAGAGGGTTAGCGAGGAGCTCTGCCTAATGTAGACTGGAATCTTGTTCCAGAGCATGGGAAGTCTCTGGGACAGGAATCTATCCCTCCAGCACGTCCTATTTTTTGTTGTGGTGAGGTTTACATCCCTGGAGCATGTGTCTCGAGGGGATATGGTTTTCTTTAGGTGGAGCATGTCCATCAATTCTGGGTTGGACATGGCCTTGTATGTCAGGCAGAGATCACCTCTGAGAGTGCGGTATGCAACTGAGTGCAGTTGGAGTTTCTTCAGTTGAGCTGCAAAGGGCATCTGCTTGAGGCCAGTGATCCTCTTGGTGAGGTACTTCTGTGGTCTTTCCAGTTGTTGCAGGTGTCTTGTAAGGTACATACCAAATGGGGCATTGTACTCCTATGATGGGTCTGAGTGATGCATAGAGGGGCCCAAAGATTTCTTTCAGTCTGGATGCAAACCCTTTTGTGATTAGGTGGGCCACATAGAAAGAGTTTCTAACCACTTTGGTAATGTAATTATCAAAGGAGAGGTTACTATCTGCTTGGATCCCCAGAACCCTTATTACGTCTTCTGTATTTAGTGGGCTACCACCTATGTGGTAGTTTGTGGGTATTTTGTTTTTCCCAAAGGGGATGACTATGCACTTTTTGGCATTTAGCTTGTATCCTTATGTTGGCGCACTGAATGGAGGCACACCCATAGGATAAGTATATTGCTGGTCGAGCATGGTTTTGTGTCCTCAGGACTATTTCTTATATGTATGTAATTGCATTATTATTTTTATTTGTGAGACCTTGGTATTACAGATAGTCTGTTATTTGCAGCAGGGCACTGAATTTGATTAGGCCATGCACAGGGATAAAGGCAAAAATCATACTAAGCAAAGCCGTTGTATGTACTGTAAACCAAAAATATTTTGAGCTTATGTAACTAGTATGAACCAGTTTACACAGACACTCTTGCACAGTCATTGAGAAGGCATTGCTTGTTAGACATGAGCCTGAGTAGCAAGTGGGTGGTGACATGACACAGGAATCACAATGTTCAAAATCCTGTGTTGCAGTTATGCCCTCCTAACAGCGTTTATAGTCCAAGCCTTTGTACAGTGTGCTCCCTGTCACCTGTGCAGATGATGATAGCTGGTAACCTTGACACACTGTAACTGGTGTGAACATGTACTAATGTCTGATGCACAGTGTGAGACAGCATAACATGATGCAGCAGTCACCAATTTGATGGCAAATGGGTTTGTGTGATGTGATACATGTATTTTGGGTATCCTTAAGTAATTTGTAGGGCCTACACACATTTACACAAAGGGGAGAGCGCTATGACATGTGCTTTTGGATCTCAGATGGCAATATTTAGGAGAACTTGGAGTAAGATGTGCAATATTGCCGAAAGGGCACACAGCACTGCCTGGCACAGTGACTTGTAAAAACGTAGACAGGAAAATTATGGAGTCAAAATTGTCATTCTGTACTCATGACACTGACAGTAGTGTGCTTACTGCCTGACTTGACAAGTTTAGTTAGTACAACTACAAACTGGATGCTGCAATCCAAATTTGATTGAAGGGTGTAAACCCTCTTATGTGGTGTTTTCTGCGAATGACACGTCTCTTTTGTTGTTTTAAAAAGACCAAAGTCACATTAGTAATGTGAAAAATATGAATAACTGTGTTTGGCTGAGTAGTGTCTGCTGCCAATTAACAGCTCGATATATGACCAGTGGAGCAGTAAGATTTGAAATATGCACAAAGAAAGGCAGGGAGGGCCTCAAAGTAAATTTACTAATATGAATAAAGGACTAAAGGATTGCTAAATAGTTTTAGCTGAATTACAGGAGATCATATTAAGATCCCAAATGCCTCAGTTATATGCATTATGGAAGTGATAAATACATGCACAAAATAATTAGTAGCCACCCCCCAAAAAAAATTCACTGCACGGAGTATAGAAAACAGTGAGTTTTCAGTACATAATTTTACTGTGCCAGAATCATAGGCACAGGTTTGCTATCTACTGTTTTACAGTCCTTCAAAATGTGTGGAGATGATCATGTAAAATACAAAAACATGTCACTAGACTAATGTCCCTCAAAAGATTGTAAAACAAACATAAGTGAACATAATAATGTCTTGTAGAAATAAGGCGGAAATAAAAAAAAGTGTACACGATGCAATAATCAAAAATTATCCTCAACTCTCTTACGAAATTTAATTTGAAATTTTTACATAAATCTTTCTGCTGCTGTCTAACAAATGATTCTGCAGGCAGAGGGGAAGACATTTGAAATGGCACTCCCTTCCTTTCAATTGTGAGCTGTCAGTTGCAGTGGCAGTTTTCACACCTCTGCAGTAGTGTGGGAGGAGGGGACTGTCAATTCAGGCAGAACTACAAAAGAACACTTAGAACAAAGGCATCCAATTTAGCTACAACTCTGTCTGCTGCTAGATAACTTCAAATTATACTGTAAAGCAAGCTGTGATGTAAACATAAATGAGGGTGATTAGCAACAGAAAAGAAGCAGGCCTAACAGAGATGAAATCCAAACTGACAGTGAGTCACAGATTTCCCATTATATGTCAATGGCATGGGAATTCACAGTTATTTCCTTATGTCTGGCATGAGTCACAGAAAGGAGACTTGAAATGCTTTATGGGAAAGAGAAAGGCTTGAAGGAGAAGAAGATCACGTTGATATAGCAAGCCCCATCGGTAGCCATGTTGTGGTAAAATAGCTAAAATTACTAATAAAGCACTTAGAGTCAATTTTAGGTGTTAAAATAGGTCTGGAAACAAAGATAGACTGAAAAAAAACATATTTTTTTAGTTCTAGGGTGGAGTGTTCCTTTAATAGCTTATAACTGTGTGACTGACTGTTTTAGCATGCCTTGAGGTACTGCTTGGGACAATGTTACCAGGGAAATGTATTTGTTATGAGTACAAAGGCTCTAATGAAAGAATGGCCAGTTTTACAGACGAAGCAAGCTTGCCCTCCGCTGGTAAATTATAAAATACCTGACTTGGAAACTAATGCATTTTTAGTTCAGTAAAAGTACAGAGCTATTACTGTTTTATGTTTCAGTGTAATTCATCTGAGAATGCTACTCTTCAGTTAAAATGCTAAAACGCTTCCTTTTTCTCTTGTTCACCTGGCCAAGTTAGTTGTGCTGGTGAAAGATGATTTCCTTGACATATAGAAAATGAAGTTATTTTGCATACTGGCATTGTGATAAAAATGCCTGAGAAAAAGATAATTTTGTCCCATTTACTGGCCCAACATGTACTGCACAAGGAAACAAAAAATCAGTTTTTAGAAGCCAAATAAATTCTTATCAAGAGGCATTACTTATTTGGTTCATGACAGCAAAATATCCATCACATGGCCAAAACTTTACTTAGACTCCATGCCTGCCGGTTCACTGCAGCTGGAGTTTGTAGTCCTGAACTTTAAAATATGGATCAAAACAATATTAGCAGTGTGATTCTAAGAACAGCTGCAAGTTATCTAAAATGTATAACTGATGTTTCAAAGAATAAAAGCAAACAGCACAATAAATATTGTACCCTCAGTGCTGTGTGTCATCAGTTTGGGTGTCTCTCAGTATTCTATCCCTGGCAAACTGCTTTTCTTCTTTTATTTTTCAGAATTCTAGTTGCGTGCATAACACATTGCATCTTTTTTTCCCCAAAAGCTCTGCGGTAATCAGACTTCTTTACATGTGATTCTGTGGTGGCTGGCACTCAGATGTATCTCTCAACTGCCCATACTTTTCAGTGGCATCTCTAATTGTCGCTCATAATCTTGTTCTCAGTTTCTAAGCTTGATGCTTTGTGACAAAGGTGGCAGATCATAATCAGAAAATAACATTTTTCAGTTACTGACATGTTTTACTTCCGAAAAATACATGTGAATTCATGTATTCTTATTTTTTCAGCTTTCAAAATTGATACTATTATTTAAAAGTGTTTCTGATTTGCGTTCTTTGTCCATCAAAATGTTTGTCTTTGTCCTTGATTCTGGATCTGAGAAGTTGAAAGCTTTGAGTCTGCTCTTTGTTTTGGCACTCTCCCTCTCAGTTTCACTGCATGAATTTTCTTTCAGATGTAGGACCATCTGGTGGAAAAATTGGACCATTCAGTGGGCTGGTGGGTGAAGAATTAAGAGTCCATAATGTTACAGAGCTGTGGACAGGGAGCTGCCTCGCTTATTGTCTAATTTCTCCTTTGCATACTGCTATGCACTTTTGAGGGGAAAGTTGTACAGCGTTGTCTGGGACGTAGTCAAGGCTCCATCCTTCAGTCAAGGCTCCATTCCTCAGTCTTATACAGACAATCATGACACTCCTTCTACAGAAGAGGACTGATAAAACACACTTGCACCAGTGTTTATTTCCTCTTTGTTAAATACAAGACAATTTCCACAAGCTGAAAAAACTGCTTCCAATCAGCAGTCTATTCACTGATTACAAGATAAGAAAAGACCTCACTTTCTCCTCCGGAATCACTCTGCTGAATAAATTTCCCACCGTACCACTCTAAAGAACAATCTTTCACCCTTTCCTTAGAACCATTAAAGATGGACAGGACATGTTTGATAGTTTCATTCTGTTTCTAATACTAAATTCCACCTATTCCAGAGAATCACTTTCTAACTTGGGTAGAATCTTACTCTATCCTTTCTCAAGACAGTGTCTTTTGCTCTATATGCCTCTGCTTTGTTCTAGATTATTGACCCATCATTTAGCCACTGATGAACCTTAATCAAGTAGTCCCTGGCTACTACTATTTGTGCCACCCTTAACTTCCTTTGATTTCTCTATTAGCAGATCAGATTCAAGCATCATGTTTAATAATCTAAATTATGAATTATTTCTTCCTGCTGATTATGCTTGGCATGCAGGTTCTTCTACAAATGCATCCCTTTATTTATTTTATTTTTTCAGCAAACATTATCTACCCTTATGCTATACATCAGTTCATGTGTTGTCTTGTTGTGCTCCTGCAATCCAAAAATCTCCCAGAATAAATGTGTAACTACTTCACATGCTTGTTATATACAGGAATCAGTCAGTTTCAGAGATATCTTACCTTATTAAGTTAGCTTCTACAATAAGAACGACCCCCACACACACACACATGACACACGGCACCCACACACAGACACCACGCAACCCACACACTCTAAACACACCACACACCCCACACACCCCACGCACACCACGCACACCACACACAAACCACACACACACACACCACACACACACCACACACACCACACACACACACACACCACACACACACACACACACACACACACACACCACAGACACACACACACCACAGACACACACACACCCCAAACACCCCCTAAACAAACCCCACAGACACACCTCACACACACACACCACAGACACACACACCCCACACACTCACCCCACACACACACACACACACACACCACACACACACACACATACACAAGAGACACACGACAGGCACATCACAGATACACACCACAGACACACCACAGATACACCACAGACACAGACTACAGACACACCACACACACACACACACACACACACACACACACACACACACACACACACACACACACACACACACACACCCACACACACACACACACACCCACACACACACACACACACACACACACCACACACATGCCACACTACACACCACAGACACACCAGACACCCTCCCCCCCACACACACACATAAACCATAGACACACCACAGACACACACCACACACCAAACACCACAGACACACACATCCCCCCACACACACACACACACACACACACACACACACACACACACACACATACACACACACACACACACACCACACACACCAAACACCACACCACACCCACCACACACCACACACACACCACACACAGACACACACCACAGACACACACACACCAGACACACACCACAGACACACACAAACACACACCACAGACACACACACCACAGACACACACACACATACACCACAGACACACACACATACACCACAGACACACCACAGACACACACACACACACACACACCACAGACACACCACAGACACACACACACACACACACACACACACACACACACACACACACACACACACACACACACG
Source organism: Protopterus annectens (assembly GCF_019279795.1). Classification (NCBI taxonomy): domain Eukaryota; kingdom Metazoa; phylum Chordata; order Ceratodontiformes; family Protopteridae; genus Protopterus; species Protopterus annectens. Next base: position 246,853,500 of record NC_056744.1, read on the forward strand.
CACACACACACACACACACACACACACACACACACACACACACACACACACACACACACACCACAGACACACACACACACACACACACACACACACACACACACACACACACACACACACACACACACACACACACACACACACACACACACACACACACTCACACCACACACCCACACACACACACACACACCACACCGCACCCACCACACACCACACCACACCCACCACACACCACACACACCAGACCACACCACACCACACACTGACAGACACCACAGACACACACACACCAGACACACATCACAGACACACACACACACTACACACACCACAGACACACACACACATCACAGATGCACACACACCCCAGACACCCCCTAAACACACCCCACAGACACCCCACAAGCACACACCACAGACACACACACATCACACACCCCACACACACCACAGACACACACAGCAGACACACACACACATACACCAGAGACACACCACAGATACACACCACACACACACCACAGACACACACAGACACACCATAGTGCACACTACAGACACACCACACACACCCACTACACACACACATCACACACACACCACACACACTACACACATGCCTCACTACACACCACAGACACACCGGACACCCCCCCACACACAGACACACACACACAAACCACAGATACACCATAGACACACACCACACACCACAGACACAAACACCCACACACACATGCATGCACACACACACACACACACACACACACACACACACACACACACACACACACACACACACACCACACACACACACACACACACACACACACACACCACACACCACACACACACACACACACCACACACACCACACACACACACCACACACACACACACACACACAGACACACACCAACACACACACACACACACCACACCCACACACACACCACCACACACACACACCACACCCACCACACACACACCCACCACACACACACACACACAGACCACACCACACCACACACTGACAGACACCACAGACACACACACACCAGACACACATCACAGACACACACACACTACACACACCACACACACACACACCACAGACAAACACACCCCCAAACACCCCCTAAACACACCCCACAGACACCCCACACGCACACACCACAGACACACAAACCTCACACACCCCACACACACCACAGACACACACACCAGACACACACACATACACCAGAGACACACCACAGATACACACCACACACACACCACAGACACACCACAGACACACCATAACACACACTACACTACACACACACATCACACACACACCACACACACCACACACACACCACACTACACACCACAGACACACCGGACACCCCCCACACACACACACAAACAACAGACACACCATAGACACACACCAAACACCACCGACACCCACACACACACACACACACACACACACACACACACACACACACACACACACACACACACACACACACACACACACACACACACACACACACACACACACACACACACACAGACACACACACCACACACACACACACACATACACACACACACACACACACAGATACACACACAGACACACACACACACACACACACACACACACACACACACACACACACACACACACACACACACACACACACACACACACACACACACACACACACACACACACACACACACACACACACACACACACACACACACACACACACACACACGCGCACGCGCACACACACACACACACACACACACACACACACACACACACACACACACACACACACACACACACACCAGACACTCACACATAACATACATATACAACAGACACACACAACAGAAACACAAAGCAGAAACACACACACACACACACACACACTACATTGTACATTCAACATTCCAAAGGAGTTCATTCTTGTACCAAGATAGCCAATAAAAAATAGAAGAAAAGAAAGAAAGAAAGGTACATAGAAAGAAGAAACAGCTAACTAGAGCCTTGGCACACTGCCTTCAAAGGTTATTCAAATTTACATTGTACTGCACTTAAAATGCCCCCTTTCCATAATCAATGCAGAAAACCAATTGATGGCTTCACATAAAAATAATAATTATGATTCAAATCCAATGTTCATAATACATATTTTGTTTTTAAATTGATTCAAACCTTTCAGAAACACCATTTCACACATATAAATGAACTAGCCTTCATTTTTAATATCTGTGACTCATATAACATATCTCTATTTTCTACACAAAACAAAAGAAAATATACTTAAACATTTACAGTCTTCACTATAATGACCTTTGAAGTACACTGCCACTGGATTAGTAATCACTCTCTTTTTTATTCTTATATGTTCTTCTATGCAGACTTTTACTTGCCTTATAGTCTGTCCTATGCAGTAACATTTACAAGGACAGTACAGATTGTGTACCACTGCTGGAAATAACATTTTGTGGAGATAATAGGTTGTTTAGTTTGTGATCACCTTGGATTTTAGCATTCATTGTAAGTTGCCTGTTAGGCAATTGGGATGTGAGTTGCACAGAAACCATTAGAGTTTAAGTACTGTCACTTTATAGCTGGGAGTGGATTCATACAAATCTAGGCCATTGGAATACAGAATAAATTTGGCCAATCTGAATTCAGTAGATACAAAATACTGAAGATAGAGTGTAAGACTGAGCCTTGGAGACTTCCTATAATTTGTTTTTTATATGGAGGAGATAATGGATTACTGCGTTTATATGTAAATAATTTATTTCTGTGGTAGCTGCACAACCTGTTTAAAGTGGAGGGGCCAAAATTAGAGTATGCAAGAGAGGTGAGAAGCAGTTTATGGTTGACAGAGTCAAAGCCTTTGGTAAAATCCACAAACAGGGAGCCTGATAAGTGACCTTTTTGTTAGTAAGTATTGTATCAGTAGGAGTGTAAAATGCAGTCGGAGTACTTGTGTGTTTTACAAATCCATGTTAGTATGATAATGGTATTTCATATTGGTAACAGTCTAATAAGTTGGTGGTTTGAAGCTTTTTCTAGTTGCTTATCTAGATGAGATAAGGCATAAATAAAAAATTTAATGTGGTAGCTAACTTTACACATTTGAATAGAGGTTTCACAACTACATTTTGCCAGATATCTAAGAATTTTTGTTAGGTGAGGGGAAAGATTAAATATACGGCATGTATGATGGGGCATTTGATCTTCATATTAAGCATGGAATGAGCCATGACTGAATAGGGACTGAATAATTGTCATTGTCTTTTTGGGTGATCATCCTGAAGTAAGACAGGGGAAGGGAAGATTTTTGAAGGAATTGGGGACTGGGAGGTTGCTAAGCATGTAACCGGGAAAGGTACAGGAGAAATCTGAGGCAAAGTGAGTAGAGGTAAAAGAGTGAAAATGATATTTAGTTAGAATGACCTGTTGGTCAATTTACTTCTTTCCAGAAGTATCTGAGGTTTGAATATTTTGAGGTTTTCCTGTTACTTGAGTAAGTAACTTTAGCATGCTTGCCAGCATTTTTATCTGAATGATGCAGTGTTATACAGTTAGTATGGTCTGATGGACACTGCATATATTTCCATATTTTCGAAGTGTAGTATCTTTGATTGAAAAGGAGATAGGTCAGATGTCATTTGTGACAGATCTATATCTTTTCATATTCATAAAGTATACATGTAGGTTGCCTTGGGATGTTGGCAATGATGGTAGAAAGGAGACAGTATCAGTTACATTAGCGATATGATAAATCATTGGCCAATTTATATAGTTAATGGACTTTGTTACATTCTGTGCATTGACTGCAGCATTTTTTGAAGACAGTATAGCATGGTTGCAAGTACTGTGTTTCTTAATGAATATGTAAAGGTTAAGTTTCAACATTCGTCATGCATGGAATGGTCAGCAGCGAAAGTACTGAATGAGTAGAGGAACAAAAAGGTCTTATTTATGAATACACCATAAAATGAAACACAAAAAAAAAAAAGATTCTGCAAAAAAAAAAAAAAAAAATGATGATACCTGGCAGGAACCAGCATTATTTTATTTTCATGTGGCAAAATTGAGTGCTGTTAGTTGGAGTCATTTAATGTTGATTTCACTGTCTTTAATACAAAAGCAGTAAATGTACCTAGATGGTTGATGGTACAGTAAATGGTGTGGTTACTTTTAAATCACTTTTATCTCTTCTACTAATTAAAGATAATGTTAATCTTCTTTCTTCTTTAGCATCGGATTAAGTGACACTGACTTGAGTGAGTTTAGGTTATCATGAATATTAGTTAAACATTTCTGTGCTCTGAATTGATCCTAGATCTAGAGCATCCTTGGGTTTAAAATGAGTGCAAATGCATGCTAAGAAGCACCTTTTCCCAACAAAATACTGTTTTGTGGCTGAGCAATGTGTTGTCTTGCACTTAATACAGAAGTCAAGCCAAAACAATTTGATAGTAAGAGTATAAGGTAATGTTGCCACTGTGACCACAAGAAGTAATAAATGGAGAAGGCAGAATTGAATTTGTTAGTGTATGACTGATTAAATTGAAATCATAGGATTAAGAGTGTTAAATACTGGAAGAGGATGGAGTACAAACAGGAACTGAATGTATTCGATATAGAAAATGTAACGGTCAGTCATGATTAACAGTCAAAACAGTACATTTCCTATATGAGAAAATAGCTAAAATACTTCTGATCTGTTTATGACCATAGCTGAAAATGTACTTCCTTATCTGATAAAATGGTAAGATTTTCATTCAGGTTATTGTTTTGCAAAAGGAATGACGGAATATGTAGGAAAACAAGCAGAACATGATATATATATATATATATATATATATATATATATATATATATATATATATATATATACATATACACACACACACACACACAAAATAATCACAACCTCACACTTAAGGAAGTAACTTAACATGAAAACATAATTTTAGTGCTATGACAGAAGAATGTGAGAATGCTAATAGGTTATTATATGTGAAATACTTACTGGTAGTGATAACTAATGAGATGAAAGCATTTTACTCATGCTGTATTTATGATGGTTACTTCCCATATCCTAATGACATGCTGTAGGTGAACTGTCAAACCTCCAAATTCCTTGTGTGTGTATGCATGCATGTGTTTCCTGTAGTAGGTTGTTGCACCCTTCTGGATTAGTTCACAGTCTTTGACCAACTGTTGCCAGGACAGCATCTGTTTCTGTCATGACCTTATATTAGATTAGGAGGTTATCAGATAATGAATTAATCAAGTCAGGAAGCTGAGAGACAAAATAAGGCCTACAATATGTGAATATAAAAATGTGAGGGGGAATCAGGATGGAGTATAACATTGATCATAACCAATTTATTAATACGTTTGAAAAAAATGGATTCAATAAATGTATCTCCAGAATAGAGGTGAATTGATTTAAATCTATTTTTGAGAAAGCATTAACAAATAGTTAAGAATGGTAGCACAATCATAATTTATTAGATTATATGTTGCTTTAATTGCCCCAATATAATACAAGTTAAAGAAAGAAAAGTTTAAGAACAACATGTTTAATAGCTTTGAAAGATTTACTGCCCTTAGTTGTGCCACACACACAGTGACCAGAGGCTAAGTGCACTCTGGACCATTCATTCCTCCAAGTTACGAGAGCTGTGTTCTACATGCTTGATTTTCACCCTAAGAAGAAAGAAACAGAGGTAGTAATGCCATCATTTCCTGGTGAAATGTGAGATTTGTCACCATTCCAACCTTTGCATTGTGCATATGTAGCAGCGTGTTAGGGTTTGGCATTTAGTATTTCTCGAGATAGCATGTCACCTGCTTTTGCAAGGGTTGTAACTCTCAGAAGATCCTCATTGCCTTAAATGACATGATTACATCTGGTGTGCATTCCCCCATGTGGATTCTAACATGGGAAGTGTATGCCTGAGCACATGCACATCACCAAAATTGTGCAGCAATGCAGTAAAAAATAAAAATAACTATTTATAATAATTGCAAGATAGTATTTGAGTATAAAAAGGGGTAGGATAAAACTGGAAAAGAATGATGATGATGAAGGCTATTAGAAAATGGTGCTGGAGTCAGAGGAGGCTAAAGGTTAGTGAACAAAAGGTAAAGATCAGGAGCAAAGAAGATGTAAGTGTGGGGGAGGTAGAGTTTTAGGAGGGTACACAGGATGGAGCAGCTGCTTAGGTGAAAACTTGCAGGCACTTCAAATTGTAACAATTATTCATTACATTTTGGATTAGTTATCCAAGTTATTCAAAGTTACTGAATTGTTGACTTCCCTACACATCACAGAGTACAAAATGGATGAGAGCAGCACCAAAGATATTTGAAGAGAAATACAGACAAAGGAACCCAGACATGGAAAACGTTACAGTACAAAAATAAAAAGATAAAGAAGAAAAGTAGAAAAGGAGATTAGTAATGGACAAGTTGAAGAAATAGAGACTGAGATTATGGAGTACCGGCAAAGTGAAGGATCCAATGTAGAAAATCTAATTCAGAAAGCACCACAACAGGATAGAGCAATGGATATCCAAATTAAAGGAAAGCCAGTAGAATGGGAAGCAATTGGTCAGGTGCCATATGAAGATATTTTGGAGCCTTCCACAAGAAACCAGTATAAACATTTACTTGCAGCTGGATAGCAAAAGAAAGAACAGGAACTGGAAACTCTGATGCAGTCAATGTAGAGGAGTGATAGGCTAGTGAGTTCCCTTATGACAAAGCAATGGATGGCACAGGATGAAACTGAAGAGAATGTGCCACAGGAAAATGCTATAAAACTTTCTATAGAATGGCCGCAGGAAAAGGAAAATAAAAATGTGTCCTCAGTTTAGAAGAACATGAGCTAAGATGAGTTGCTTGATTTAATGGACATGGATAGATATATTAAGATCAATGAAGGAAATAGACTGCAGAAGGTCAATAAAACTCCAAAAGTCAGAAGTTTGATAAAACAAATGAACACAGTAATTAGGACTATCCATAGAGATCCATGTGATATAACAGAAGTAAACAGAATATATTACTGTGCAGCTAAATTAATAACTGATAAAGTTCTACCACAAGAACATAGGGTAGTAAGGAGAAAGGAAGGAGAGAAATTGAATACCATCATGGAAGCATCAAATAGAGAAAACTATAAAGCAATTAAGATGAGAAGTGTCACTGTTAGATGAATATAGAAGAGGGAACAGATCAACAAAAATACTAAGAGAGAAATGTGATAAAAGCAATGCGCAGTATTATAATAGACCAGGATCTATCATACATTATCGCAAATAAACTAAATATCTCAGTACAGGTGAAGAAACTTAGAAGATATGCAGATAAATATAAAGGAAAAGTACAAAATATACAATTTATTGATGACCCAAAAAAGTTTTATAGAGACTTGGGAAACAAGGTAAAAGGAAATGAAAGATCGCCAAAACTAGAAGAAGTAGATACATTTTGGAGAAGTATCTATGAAGATCCCGTGGAACATAACAAAGATTCTAAATGGATCAAAGTAAAAGAAATAATAAGAACTTTAAAGGTACATGATATGATGTGGGATGAAGTAACAGCCAGAGAGATTGAAGCAAAGTTAAGAAAAGCTTCTGAATGGAAAACCCCAGGCCAAGATGCAGCACCTAACTTTTGGTTAAACGTATTAACATTGTTGCATGAAGATGTTGTAGCCATGAGTAAGAACTATTTACATGCACACCCTGAACAGACACCAACCTGGCTAACAGGAAAAACAATGCTCCTACTTAAGAGTGAACCTGCAAGCTACCCTAAAAATTATAGGCCAATAACTTGCCTTCCAACGACGTATAAACTATACATGGGAATTGATGCCAGAGTTTATAGTCATTTAGAAGAAATCACAATTATGGCAGTAGAACAAAAGGGCAATAAAAGAAAGTCATATGGAACAAAGGATCATTTGTTGTTAAATAAAGTCATAGTGGAAAACTGTAAAAAGGGAAAGAATCTAAGTATGGCATGGATTGACAACATAAAAGCATTTGATAGTATCCCACATTCATGGATAAAAGAGTGCTTAAAAATTTATAAGATACACCCTACATTGACTGCATTACAGTGGCCATGAAACAGTGGCAGACCACTTTGCAATTAAGCCATGATAAAGGACAAATTATTATCCCAGGGATAAAAATTCAAAGGGGGATATTCCAGGTGAGTCTCTGTCACTGTTGCTATTATGCCTTCACCTTAACACATTAAGCTGTTTACTTAACAGCTTAGGCCATGGCTATAATTTGGCTCCTAGAAAAAAAAAAGTGTACAGACTTCTCATCTTCTCTTTGTCAATTATTTAAAACTGTATAGCTCAGATGAGAAACTTAAGGCACAACTGCACATTGTCAAAACTTTTTCAGATGATATAAGATTGTCATTTGGTCTTGATAAATGTGCAAAAGCAACCTTTAAAGCAGGAAAACAGCAGCACCAGGAAAGCATCAGTTTAGGACAAGAATGTGATATAATAGAACTTGAGCAAGAGGGAGTGTATAAATATTTGGGACTTGATGAAGGATCAACAAAAAGACATGAACAAATGTGAATAAAACTTAGTAAAGAATACTTTAGAAGACTTAAATTAATCCTGAAAACAGCATTGATATCTAGAAACAAAATCCAAGCTATAAACCACTTTGTTCTTCTTGTCCTAACTTACAGTTTTGGAGTGATTGACTGGTCATAAATGTGTTGGATAGATTAGATAGGAAAACAAGAAGGATGCTTCATGCTTAGCAAATGATTAATAAAAATCATTGTGTATACCAAGATCATATATTCCTCGTTTCAAAGGAAGGATGAGCCTCCTTGAAATTGATTACATGTATAGATCTGCAATCGTGGGACTCCACACATATCTGCTGACCTCACAAGACCCAAATGTAGTGAAAGTTTTGAAACATGAGGAGAAAATTCTAAGATGACTTCTCTGCTTAATCTAGCAGAAGCATATCAGTGGCAAGCAGGAATGGAAATCAAACCAGAAGTAGAAAAAAAAAACAGGAAGTAACTGAATGTGCCAAAAAACAAAAGAAAGAATATAAGGTGAAGGACCAGATCAGAAGGCGAGAAATGTGGAAAATGCATAAATATAGTTGCAAGTATAAAAAACTTCTGGCAGAACCTCATGTTGATCAGGAATGAATGCAGGAATGGTTAAGATAGTGGGCTACGTACACACTGGTTTACAAAGTCCATTGAACATGTGGGAGAAACAGACAAATGTAGGTTTTGTAAAACTGAATTGGAAACAGTCCCACACCTCATTGCTGGTTCTGACATACTAATAGTAGAAGGACTCTATATTGAAAGGCATAATAATGTGGCAAAACTGTTAAACTGGGGATTGTGCAAGCATTATGGTACTGAAGTGACTGAAAAACACTGAAAACATGAGACACAAAGCATCATAGAACACAATGACATTTATATCACATGGATCACCCATTGCCAACAGTCCAAAAGATACATGCTAGAAAACCGGATATAGTGGTCCATGAAAAGAAGACAAAAGTAGCATTGATCACTGAAATCATCACACCCAGTGACTACAGTGTCTTGCGTACAGAGAGACACAAAGCCATAAGATATCAGCATCTGCAGGCAGACATGAGAGTAGTGTAAAGCAAAGGTACCCAGACAGTTCCAATAATAATAGGAGCAACAGGCCTTATAAAAAATAATCTACAATCATATTTACAGATGTTACCAATACATGTAACCCCATACAAATTGCAGGAGTTATTACTGGACACATTGTGGGTGCTGCAAAGAGCACTTTTGGCTGACAAAGACTGAAACAATACTAATTTCATAAACTTTAAATCATACTTTGACTTAGGAATGAGATCCATTCCCGTCATGGTATTAGAAACCCAAAAGACTTGGAGAATTAAAAAAAGATGAGATTCTATATAGTGCATTTCAGCTTATGGATGTTGATCTCTCCAGCAACCTCCATAGGGAATCATTGTTAGTGGATTGTGTACAAGCAATGAATCATTTGTTTTCACAGATTTTCATTTTCTTCATACTGGTGCATCAGTGGAGTTGGCACCAATACATTTGGAAGGTGTGGGAGGGTTTGTCCCCACATGAGAGGGTTCAGAGTGGATTCCTCCTTATGAAAAATACTCACATTGAATTTATCAACAGAGTGAATTTCCATCCAGATGTGCTTGGTGAGTTGGTTCTTTAATGAACTGTAACTATATGTGTCATTGTGGAAGTGCTCTGTGATCCACTGCATGTTGATGATGTGCTCATAAATCTTCCTGCCGACTGCTTTTTATTTTTTGAGGCACTGGTTTAAATAAAATCATTTTTGGGTGGGAAAGGACAGGGATAATAGTGAAGATGCGTTTTAGCTCTGATGTATTTAATATGAAATAACTCTCGCTTAAACAGCAGTCTGGAGAACTATTTTATTTTAATTACACAAGCTGCTCTGTTCCTCTGTTATATATACTGCATCAGCAATTAAAATGTTTACACTGAAAAACACCTCCCTAAATTAGATATCTATCATCCATTTGGGAATTATTTTTTAAGTTGTGCTGTCTAGATTTGGTTACTTGTGTTGATATGTTCATTATCAACATAACTTTTCTCTAGATTATGATACAAACCCATTTAAACATATATATGACTAGAAGGGTGAGTAACCTAACTACAACTACCTTCAGATGGAATGTTATCTAAGAAGGGTTATGCTACATAAAGCAAAAGGGATGATATCATTAATGATAAATTAAGAACAGAAAATATATGGAACAGAGTAAGATAGAAGTAATAAAGAGGGAGAAATGAAGGAAAGCCTAAAAAGGCAAAGAACAGCTTAGTACCTGATGGCAAAAAATGAAATTAAAATTGTTCTTATGTGGAAAGTCAATATTCTTAGGAGATGGAAGATGAAGCTGGGGGTGAGAATGAGCAGTACACACACACACACACACACACACACACACACACACACACACACACACACACACACACACACACACACACACACAGAAACACACACACTCACCAATGCCCATTTGTGTGATAGCAATTCCAAGTGAAGGTGGAGACAGAATAACTCGAATGTTCAAAATGAAAGTGGAAATGAAGCCCTCAATAGAGAAGAAGGCAAGTTCCATACAACTTACCCTTTAATAAAAGAAAATGTCTGTCATGAAGGAAACATAGAGAGACACAGACAGAGAGTCAGGCTAAGACTGAATAGAGGTTCTCATTGAACTCGGGAGACTCAAAGAAAAGCAGCTTGGGAGAAAACTCTGGGAACTTGCCAGGAGTTAAGCCTTGAGCCTGACAAAAACAATAAGAAAACCGAACCACAGAAGAGTTGCTATGAACTGATCTATAGAGAGGAGTATTCTTGTCTGAAAGTTGCAGCATTTTTTGTTGTTAAAGGTATCTTGTGATTGCTGTTTTAGTGGATTAATGCATCACACATATGTGGAAGGTACAGTTGTGTAAAATCTTACAATAATAGTAGATGTCCTTGCCTTCACTACTGCAGTATCCTTAACATATGGGGATTCTCTGCTGTGGAAGTCCAACGTCCGGTCAGTCAACTAAACAGTGTTACTTTAATGGTATGCTGAACGTTACCCAAATGCTCCTTGCGTAGCATAGGGCATAAAGGTGATGTTCAGGCCTACCATAGTAAGAACTGATTGGCCTAGTAGAAACACCAGTCCAAGGAACCCAAGGAGTAATCTGTACATCCAAGAAGTCAAAGGACTAGGGAGAGAGCGAATTCTGCAGCAGTAAAGGCAAGGACATCTACTGTTATGGAAAGATTTTACACAGTACTATATCGTTACATTCACTGCTGCAGTGTTCTTAATGATAAGGGAGGGTGCCAAAGCTCAAGAAGAAACTAAGGAGGGGGGATGGAGAAGAAAAGTCCACTAAAAGACCATGAAGAGCAGGGGTCTATATTATATCAGCAAATGCTTAAAAAAGCGAATGCTGATTGATCGACCTTATGTAAGCGAAAGCTTACAATCTCGAACTGTCAGATCAGCGATTTTTTTCCTAGGGAAAAAAATCACTGATCCAAAACAAATACACACAACACAAGCACATCAATAAAACAGAAATCCACACACATACACCTAAAATCTGACACCTAACCCTTCACTAAACTATGCACATACCACTAACTATCCACTTACCTTAACCCAAACTCTAACCCTAAGGTCCGTCACTATCGCACACTCACCTCACTCTGCTCCCTAACCCTAACTCAACTAAATCCGCCCTAACCCTCATGTCCACACAATCGCACACATACCTAACCGAGCCCTAACCCTAACTCACCTAAACCACCCTAACACTCACATCCACACAATCACACACTTACCTGAATCTGACCCGTAACTTTCCACCACAGCACTGAAAATACCAAAGCAACAGAAACAGACAACCAAATTCTTTCCCTAGGAAAAAATTTGAGTTTCTGCTGCTTCGATATTTTTCACTTTCGCTAAAATAAGGTCGATCAATCAGCGTTCGCTTGTTTAAGCGTTCGCTGATCTAATATAGACCCGAAGAGCAGCACTATCAAAACTAACCCTAGCTCTAGAGATGCCATCTAACTTGTAGTGCTTGGTAAATGTATGTACAGAAGTCCAGGTAGCTGCTTCAAGAATAGAATTAGTATCTAAGCCCTTGAAAAAAGCACCAGAAGAAGCCACAGCTCTAGTAAAATGAGTCTTGATAGAAGAGGGAAGGCTCTTGCCATGAAAAGTGTAACAAATAGAAATAGCCTTAGAAATCCAAGAATAAATAGTTTGCTTAGACAGAGCAAGTCCCAAAGATCTAGGATTAAAAGAAACACATAACTAATCAGATTTTCTAATAGCCTTAGTCCTATCCAAATAAACTCTGAGTTGCGTATGCATGTCCAAGGTATGCAGCACCCTCTCACTGGCAGTTTGTGGAAAGGGGAAAAAAGTAGGCAGATTAATAGACTGATTAAGTGATAGCTCATTAACCACTTTAGGCAGAAAAGAAGGGTTAGTGCTCAAGGATGCTCTGTCTTCATGAAAGATCATAAAAGGAGGACAAGCCATAAGGGCCTGCAACTCTGACACAAGTCTGGCAGAGGTAAGAGCTAACAAAAGAACAGTCTTCCAGGAACAATGTTGCAAGGAAGCTGAAGCAGCAGGTGCAAAAGGAGCCTAAGTCAACTTCTCCAAAACAAAATTAATATCTCATTGAAGAGGGACAGGCTTTCTGGGAGGTCTAATATTAAGGATGCCTTTAAGAAATTGTTTAATCTCAAATGTAGAAGCTAAAGCAGGAGAAAAAGGCAGACAAGCAGAGATAGCTGATAAGTGGGCCTTAATAGAAGAATAGGCCAAACCAGCACTGAGAAGCTCACACAAATAAGGGAGAATCAAAGGAACACCCACAATAAGTGGGTCCAGGTTATGAGAGAGAGAGAGAGAGAGAGAGAGAGACATCAAATAGAAAACCTCTTCCACTTGGATAAGTAGGATTTCCTAGTTGTAGGTCTCCTGGCCTCCTGCAGAATTTACAGCACGTCCCCAGAAAAAAGGTGTCTGAAGAATCAAAATCCTATCACCCATGGTTTCAGCTGAAATATGAACAGGTGGGGATGGATGAGAGATCCCTTGTCTTGTGAGGGTAGATATACCCTCTGAAGTAACTTGTGACGATTGCCCCGGCTAAATGCAGAAGAGGGAACCAGTGCTGTTGTGGCCAAAAATGAGTCACTAACAAGATTTTGGGAACATCCTGTTGAATTCTGAAAAGGACGTTCAGAATGAGAGGAAGAGGAGGGAATGCATAAAGAAACATCCCCTTGAAAGAAAATGAAAGGGTGTTCACCTTCCACATCACAGGACCTGGGACTCTGGCACAAAACAGAGTGAGGTGTCTGTTCAGAAGGGGAGGCAAAAAGATCCACTTAATGACTACCCCACTGGTGAATAATGTTCAGAAACACATAGCTGTGAAGCATCCATTTTTCATGGGACTGAGTTAAGGACCAGCTTACAGTGTTTGCCACAATGTTCTGACCGTAAAGGATATAAATTGCCTGAAGAGTCACTTGATACTTGACAGCAAGATCCCATATAGGAAGTGCCAACTACCAAAGAAGATAATATCACATTCCTCCCTGTTTGTTGATATACCACATCACTGTGGTATTGCCTGTGAACACCTTGAGAGGCCCTGGAGAGAAAAGAGGATGAAAGGCCTGAAGAGCCAGCAGAAGAGCTCTTATCTCTGACATTGATGTGCTCCTTCTGCTCATGAGATGACCACACCCCCTGAAGTTTTAGGAAGCCAAGTGTTGCCACCCCCATCCCATGTATGAAGCATTTGTGAACAATTCCTGAGAGGGAAGAGGAGGATGAAAAGGGATCCCTAGATTCAGAGACAACTGTGGAATCTACCAATGCAGTTTCTGTCTGAGTCAAGGAAGAAGAGAAACTACAAAGTTTAGAGGATGAGCATGTTGAAGCCATACTGACTTCCGAAACCACTGAAACTTTCTCGTATGAAGTTTGGCCAGAGGGAGCATTGGAATGGTGCATGCCTTGAAACTCAGAACTCTCAGAAAGTCCTTGGAGGTAATGGAAGCCAGAGGAAGAAGAGTGTGAAAGAAAGACATGAAGGTTAAGACCTTTGGAGGGGGAAGGGAAGCCAGCATTGGCACTGTCTTAACCTTACAACCCAGAAAAAAACATGATCATGAGAAGGGGTCAGAGAAGACCTTTTGAAATTTATAGTGAACCCCAGACTCTGAAGAAGGGAAATGGTAAAATTAATATTTTGCAAAAGGGTTTTTGGAGAGAATGCCTGAGTCAACAGTTCTTCCAAGTAAGGAACTATTTGCATCTCTTGAAGCCTGCAAAAGCAATCACAGGAGCAAGGCATTTGGTGAAAACCCTTGGGGCAGTAGAAAGGCCAAAGGCAAAGCAGAGAACTGAAAATGCCAGGAAGCAGAAAAATGCAAAAACTTCCTGAAGAAAAGATGGATCAGAATAAGGAGATAAGCATCCTTGAGATCCAGAATGACCATATAGGCCTGAGGGAACAAGAGATGAAACAGAATCTGAAGGGATAACATCCAAAAGGAAAGGATTTTTAGAAAAGTGTTTAGATGAAAGAGGTCTAGAGTAGGTCTCCAAGTGCCCTGTTTCCTGGACACTAGAAACAGTCTGGATTATAACTCTTTCCCCCCTTTGGGACACATGCAACTCTTGAATAGTACCCTGAATCAAGAGATTTTAAAGAACCTGTAGGAAAAAGGGAAGTTGTTTCTGAGGAGACTGAGGAAGGCCCATAAAAGGAAGACATGATTTCCACACTATGAAGTACCCCTGATGAATGATTGACAGAACCCAAGAATCTTAAGTGATCTGAAGCCAAACAAGAAGAGAAAAAGAAAAGCAAAGAGAAAGAGGAATGTGGTTGGGAAGGGATGGACAGTCAAACAGCACTTGGTTTGTCTGGAAAGGAAGGCTTCGGAGGCCCTGAAAACTGAGGAGACTTAGCAGGAAGAGTACTTTTTTTACTCTTATCTTTAGTAGAACAGTGCGATTGCCTACAAACAAAGGCAGGCTTAGCAGGATAGGTTCTCTGAAATTTAGGCACAGGAGAAACAGATACATTTACTCCTGTACCCTTATCCTGAAAGGATTTAAGCAAACCAACAGCAGCTTCCCCAAACAAAAGCTTAGAATCCAGAGGAGAATTCATCAACTTAGCCTTAATATCATCAGGTAGAGGCTGAAGCCTAAGCCAAGAATACCACCTCATCACAGAACCAAAAACAGCAGCTCTAGAAGAGGCATCTGCCACATCATAACTACATTTAGCAGAATGAATAACAATTTGTGAGGAAGTCTCTAGCAAGGAAAGAACAGAAGTTTTACCCACAGAGTCTGGAAAGTCAGAAATAAGAAAGAAGGGCCAACGCATACCTAGATATATGGATCTGAGAATTAATAGCCCTATAGTTAGGGCATCAGAAATATAAACCTTTTGACCCAGCCTTTCAATAGCTCTGCTGTCCTTGTCAGAAGGGAATAACATGGGTGAAGGAAGCAATTGAGATGACTTATCAGAGGCTACAGTCAATACAGAGGCATCAGCAGCAGGACGTTTATATAAAAAACAATCCTCAGGTACCCTATAAAACCTGTCAGGTTTCTTGCGAGCAGGGCACAGAGAATCAGGTGCATGAGAGGGATTGGAAAAAGCATCCAGCAAAGCAGAAAAAATAGGAGGAATAGCCTAAGGCTTAGGAGATTCCAGCTGCAGCAACTCATAGTACCTCCTATGGAAATCAGAGATTAAGCACAATCCCACTTAAACAAAATCTATCATTCTGAAGAGCTTGTCCCCAATGGAAATTTCCTCAAAAGGAACATCAGGGCTAATATATTCCTCCTACTCTTACCCATAGTCCAAAGGAGAAAGAATTTGAGTAGCATAAATTAGGGATTAGTAATCAGAATCCAATTCATCCTCAGAAGAATCCTATTCTCTAGGCCTTTTAAAGAGAGTAGAGGACCAAGGAGGAACAGGAACCAAAACCCCTTAAGGAGGCTTTAAGGACATTAGAGCAGTAAACAGCCCACGAATAAAGGCCAGTCAGTCACTTTGTGGATCCCTAGGAGCAGAAGAAACATATCTAAGTTTTAGTTTCTTTTTTAAGGGAACAACCGCTCCATAAAACTGAGAAGGCTTAGATCCAGGATGACAGTGGAGAACAGTAGTAGAAACTTCTTCCCCAACTAAAAACAAAGGAACTCCCCTAGGCCCCTTGGAAAAAAAATTGAACATGGTTCCCCCTAAACATCTGAGATGGATACCTGCAAAGCCTCTTTGGATGTACTGTGAGATGGATCCTTACCAGCCTCCAACATGGTTGTGGAAGGTGAATCTGATAACACAGCCGGGCGAGCCTCCAGGTTTGTAATGACCTCGGGAGAAACACCTAGCAGAGGTTGGACAGCAGAAGATTCCGGTCATACTCTTTTCACCTTCCCTAACAGCTGACCCCCAGGGTGGGAGATTCCTTCCATTGTATCTTTAGAGAGAAGCTTAAGACATGGGTTCATAACATATAAGGAAAAGGAAGCAAGTCTACTGCGAAAGGTTTTCAGAACGAATGCCTGAAAAATAGAAGACGTATGGTCATGAGAAACTCCTATAGAAAAAAAAAGACACATCATTGCAGTCTTTATGGGAATCTGTCTCCCACACTGGCATTTACCCTTCCTGGATGACATTAACCCCAAGGAGCACAAAATAAGACAAGAAAAAAACAATGGTGCACTTACCTGCAACTGCAAATAAGTCAGCAAACAGATGTTTGTAGTCACTGGAGAATGAAAATGCATTCAACTGGCAGAAAATGGACACAGGTAATCAGACCAATGGTGAAAAGATATGCTCGGACTGGCGGCAAAGAATTTTTGACTATGGTAGGCCTGAATGTCTCCTTTATGCCATACACTGTGCAAGGAGCATTTGGGTGACATTCGGCATACCTTTAAAGCAACATGAGTCTTTAGTAGACTGGCCAGACATTAGGCTTCCACACATCTCTCAACTGTACAGATTTTCTTAGCATGCACAGATTTGTGCCTCATATTTTTGGTCTATTTTTCATAAAATTGTAGTTTTCTGACAAATTATTGTCAAATCATCTATGACTGAAGATAAAAAATAATGACAGACATTTGAGTTTCAGACTTCATACCATTCAGAAAATTCACGCTAATGTAAAAACTTTCTAAGTTTGTAAGAGCAATATTTAAAAATCGTCCCTATTTGGGGGCATTTGTCCAACTTTTATTTATGGCTTTGTACAGATTTCTTGCTCTAAGAGGTTAAAAGGTATGCAAAGATCCATAGCAGGGAACCCCCATATGTTCAAAACACTGCTCATAGCTCTCAATTGTACAGATTTTTGCAGAATGTTCACATTTTTGCCTCATATTTTTGCCCATGTTTCAAGGCAAATCACTGAAGATTTAAGCCAGAAAATAATGACAATGTTTTGAGTTTTAGAATTCATGCCCTTCAGAAAATTCACGCTAATGCAAAACCTGTTATTCTATCTACTTTCTAAGTTTTTAAGAATCTTTAAAACATTTCTCTATGTTCACATTAGTATAAACAGTCAAATCAGGAAACTAGTCAAGTCTGCAAAAGCTAAATGGGAGACTAAAATAGATTTCTATGCAAAGGATAACTGTAAACTATTTTTAGTTAGGTCAGAAATCCTAAGGGAAACACCCAAAAACATGCTGAGCTGGCTGAAGAAGACAGTGCTAATATTCACCTAAAAGACATAGTAAAGGTGCTGGCATTTACATACAACAAAACGTTCACCTGGATGGCTAAGAAGGAGGCTAAGAATGGAGTTCTACTTGCTTCTAGAAATGACCTCAGTGCTTGGCAAAAAGAAACAATCAGGCTGCAAGACAAAGACAGAAAGACAAAGTTAGACATGCTTCAGATCACCAGGCCCACCAGGAAACAAGGGACATAGAAAAACATGGAAACTTTACTGCCTTATGATGAGAGTAGAGAAGGAGTATTGGTCAGGCTAGACTCATTTGTGCTACTCCATGTCCAGCCTGACCAATGGCAAAGTCTCCCACCATACCATTGCTAGTTCCAGGATCCGCACTGAGTACAATGAGAAACACTCAGTATGCCTGAAGGTACAGGGAGGGCATTCAGCACAGCACAGGACTGATGGCGGACATAGCAGGATCGGAATCATAAACAGACTATGCAACAGATAGCAGATATTTCTGTCTAAAACTAACCAGGAGAGTGCTCAACGGAAAATAATCCCACATTAGTATCAACAGTCAAATCAGGAAACTAGTCAAGTCTGCAAAAGCTAAATGGGAGAGTAACAAACAGCAGAAACAGCTAAATGGGAGAGTAAAACAGATTTGTATGCAAAGGATAACTATTTTTAGTTATGTCAGAAATCCTAAGGGAAACACTCAAAAACATGCTGAGCTGGCTGAAGAAGACAGTGCTAATATTCACCTAAAAGACATAGACATTATCACATCAAGTCACTTCTGATGAAATTTTCCCTATGATTCCTTTACCTGATATTACAAAAGAAGTCGTCACTGCACTCTCTAAAGCTAGAGACACAACATCTATGAAACCTGATGGAATCCCAGGGTGCCTTGTAAATTGCTCAACCATGGTCTAGCACACCAATTCAGTTCTCTATTTAAGCACAGTCTCCAGGCAAGCTTTGCTCCAGTAGAGTGAAGGAAAGCAATAATTATCCCTTTGCACAGGGCTGGGCCATTAATAGACCCAGGAAACTACTGACCCATATGGCTGACTAGACTGATATGCAAGGAGAATCATGAAGCTGAAATCCTTTTTTTAAACTCACTTGCATCTGAAAGGCTAATGGTACAGTGGTTAAGATATATGCCTTTTAAGCACAAGGTGCAGAGTTTAATTCTCACTACTGGCAAGAGCTTAACTGATTAAAGATGTATGTTTTTATTGCCCTGAGAGAGAGTGAGACCAGATAGTGAAGCGGTTAAGGTGTTCTCCTCCCATGCACAAGGTACAAGGTTTGATCCTGACCTCCGGCCAATGCATTATCTCCGGCCATTGCATTATCTACTTGTGCTTCTGTGGGGGTCTTTCCCCCAAATCATGCTGAATGTTTCCATCTGGAATTCCCCCATTAATGGGGTTTTTTTGTGAAACTTA
>NC_056744.1:246873881-246878881 GCF_019279795.1 Protopterus annectens
GGTTTTCTCCCAGTATTTTAATCCCCTTGTCGGGCCTTTGGAAAATTTTTTGGGCCCGGGGTCCGGCAGTAAAATTGGACAGGAAATTTAAATTTAAAAAAATATTTTTTTGTTTTCTTTTATTTTGTTTTCTTTTTTAATTTGAGGGGGCTGCAGTCCGGCAGCCCGATGCCACGAGCCGCCCCTGGTAGTATTGTTGCCTTACAGCTATTGGTTTTCTGGTTTGATTCTTGGTTGCGGTGGCTTCTGTGTGGAGTCTACATCTTCTCCCTGTGTTTGTGTGGATTTGCTCTGGTACCCTGCCATTTTACAAAGACGTGTCTGCAGTATTAATCCCTGCATCTCTGCTGAAAATTGTTTTTGTTCTGTCCGCAGTAAAATTGACAGGCATTGTAATTTCAGACTTCAGGTTTCTGAATGTTTGCTTCCTTACATATTTGATGGTGCAGTGGTAGTACTGTTGCCTCACAGCTATAGGCTTTCTGGTTTGATTCTTGGTTGGGGTGGCTTCTGTGTGGAGTCTGCATCTCCTCTCTGTGTTTGTGTGGATTTGCTCTGGTGCCATGGCATTTTACAAAGACGTGTCTGCAGTATTAATCCCTGCGTCTCTGCTGCAAATTGTTTTTGTTCTGTCCGCAGTAAAATTGACAGGCATTTGAATTTCAGACTTCAGGTTTCTGAATGTTTAATTCCTTGCATATTTGATGGTGCAGTGGTAGAATTGTTGTCTCACAGCTATAGGTTTTCTGGTTTGATTCTTAGTTGGGGTGGCTTCTGTGTGGAGTCTGCATCTCCTCCCTGTGTTTGTGTGGATTTGCTCTGGTTCCCTGCCATTTTACAAAGACGTGTCTGCAGTATTAATCCCTGCGTCTCTGCTGAAAATTGTTTTTGTTCTGTCCGCATTAAAATTGACAGGCATTTGAATTTCAGACTTCAGGTTTCTGAATGTTTAATTCCTTGCATATTTGATGGTGCAGTGGTAGTATTGTTGCCTCACAATTATAGGTTTTCCGGTTTTATTCTTGGTTGGGGTGGCTTCTGTGTGGAGTCTGCATCTCCTCCCTGTGTTTGTGTGGATTTGCTCTGGTGCCCTGCCATTTTACAAAGATGTGTCTGCAGTATTAATCCCTGCGTCTCTGCTGAAAATTGTTTTTGTTCTGTCCGCAGTAAAATTGACCGGCATTTGAATTTCAAACTTCATGTTCTTCAGAATACATAGTAGCACAACCTTTTTTCTAGCAATTTTCTAATTTTATAAGATGAATATTTTAAATTTGTCCCTATTTTTGGGACTGTATTCCCCCATTATTGGCTTCGTCCAGGTTTTGTGCTAAGGTTGACAGCTATGGCAAGAACTGAATTCACTGAATATGTTTGAGGGCTGTATTCCCTCATTACTGGGTTTGTCCAGGTGTTTTGTACTAAGAGGTTGACAGCTATGGTGAGAACTGAATTCACTAAATGATAGCCATTTAAGTTTCAGTCTTCCTCTCTTTTACAAAGCAGCTGATGTGGCGTAGTGGTATGTTACTCTGACTATTTTTTGCTCAGGGACCTTGGCAGTAAAATGTATGGTGGCAACACAACATTTTATTCTAGCAACTTTCCAAGATTATACAAGCAATGTTTAATGTGTCCCTGGTTTTTGGGCTTTTGACCCCCCCCCAATACATTTTGGCTTTTTCCAGTTTTCTTGAGCTGCGAAGTTGAGATGCAGTTGAGTATTAAGTAGATTTTACAAGGAGCTGAGAGCTGCAGGGGAATAGAAGTTTAGTGCTACTGCTTTGCCTAGTTAATGCTATAGCACAACAGGTTGTGTACTAGCTTTTGATGCAGAAGGCTGTGGATTCTGGTCCCACAAGGAGTGGATACTGCCGTACTTAGAATGTTCTCCTTGGTGTAGATACTAACTGTGAGTCTGTTATCAGTTTGCCATCCATTTCCTCTTGCAATATTATTACTAGCTTATCATTTTTTAATGTAATATAGGCAATTTATTCCTGAGGGGCAACAGGCACTCTATTTTTTGATGAAACCATGAAATATAAAGGTGATTGCTAGCAGCAACCGCTTAATTAGTTACAGATTTCTTTAATGTGGAATTATTTAGATGACTTACTTCAGAGATTGTGCATATTTACTGATAATGGACTGTAGAATTGTGCATATTTACTGATAAAGGTGGACTTCAGAATTGTGCATATTTACTGATAATGGTGGACTGTAGAATTGTGCATATTTACTAATAATGATGGACTGTGGAATTGTGCATATTTACTAATAATGGTGGACTGTAGAATTGTGTATATTTACTAATAATGGTGGACTGTGAAAGTCTGAGTAAACTTTTTTATGATAAATGTTCTTAACTGGGCAGTTTTGCCATTATGGGTGCATATGGTTTGTTTCATTGCTTACTGGAAAAATGTTCAAAACAAATTTAAAACACCCTCTAACAAGTGTACTGTATTGTACAAGGAATATAATTTTAGTACAATGAGGAAGGTGTATCAAAGAGCACATGTATGTTTCTTATGCAAGGGTCCTATGATTTGAAAACAGCCCAAAATTAATCTTTATCTGTGACTGGCAAAATGTATTTTCTTTGAATGTGGGTTTCACTGCTGTTTCAATGAATGTGAGTTTCAAGGGCAGAGAAGTTTTAATGCTAAGTTTTCATTGTGAGACTGCATTGCTTTGTTTAACAGATGACTTAGTGTTTGTGCTGTAAAATACAAAATAAAACTTTCAAATGAAGTCCAACTCATCATAGAAGTAAAGCAGTATGCACATTAGTGTTTATGGTAAATGGAGTGAAATAGCCAAGTAATGGTTCATTGGAATGGCTGCAGAGGCTCCATTCAACCAGGGGGGAAGGGCAGCAAACTCAGACAGGCCCAGCTGAACTATACCTCCCAACTGTCCAGATTTTCAAAGAATGAATAGATTTTTGCTTCTTATTTTTGGTTTGTTCTTCATAAAATTTGTAGTTTTCTGGCAAATCATTTAGGAATTAAGTCACTAAATAATAAGTTTCAGACTTCATAACCTTCAGAAAAATGCATGTTAAAGTAAGAGCTGTTCTATCAACTGTCTCAATTTATACAAGAGCAATTTTTAGTACTGCTTATATGTGCCCCCAATATATTTGGCCTTGTTCAGATTTACTTCATTAACAGGTTGAGAGGTACATGCAAATAAATTGCTTTATAGAATTAGGCATAGCCCACCTCTCAACTGTCCCCAATTTTTGGCTCAAAATGTTGCTCTTCCCCCTAATAATCCCTCCGCAAAATAGCAATTTTGGAAGAAAACATGGAGGGTTTACAATTAAGATATAACTGTAATAATCAAAGTTATAGATTACTTGAAATGCATGTAGATTCTTTTATTTTGTCAGCTGCTCAAGGTAGCAGTACTAATATTAAAGTGTCCCTTCTTTGACAGGTAGCAGCTGTACTGTGTGTCTATTTTATATTTTTGCATCACATTTTTGGTCCATTTTTCATAAAGTTGTGTTTTTGGCAAGTTAGTGACAAATCACTAAAGACTGAAGTTAGAAAATGACAGACATTTGAGTTTCAGATTTTATACCCTTCAGAAAATTCATACTAATGCAAGACCTATTCTATTATCTTTCTAAGTTTATTAGAGCAATATTTAAAATTGTCCTTATTTTTGGGCCTTTGTCCCACTTCTGTGTATGGCTTTGTCCAGATTTCTTGCTCTTGAGGTTGAGAGGTATGACAAATGTGTCAGGGCCATCACAGTCAGCCAGAGAGATTTCAAATTGTGACATGCTTGTTGCACCCCACTCCCCCATGTAGTGACTCTGGATGTGTCCAAGCAAGGCAAGGAGTAGTTGTATCTACCTTGGATGGGGAGGACACACTGCATAAGTACTACAGTGGCTTTTCATCTGTCCTTGATTTTGCAGAATGGTCTGGCTTCTGTCATATTTTTGTACTGTTGATTTATGCTTATTACTCAGATGTATGCTTATTACTCAAAGTGCCTGTTGCTCTGTGTTTAAGCAGCAATGCTTTAATGACCATAAGGTAAGCTTGTCTGAGATCGTAAGATGCAAGTAAGCTTTAATAAGCATACTGTTAAAGAATTGCCAACATTGAAAGCCTTTCTGTTGTTGCCATGCAGAGAATACTTGACTAGATAATGTATAAGCCTTGGGTATTAAAGGACAGGATTCCATTATTTTAAAAAGCTCATTACACTTGTTGGAGACTTCCAGTCATCTCTACAGACTTTACCCGTAAACTAAACAGAATGCCAATCATGTGTGGTCCATAACCTGTACAGTAATCCTTTAAGCAATGTATCTTGAGCTTGTTTCTTGTTTGCTTTTCATTTTTACTTTTATCATGTTTTCCCCATGAAACAAGTTGTCAGGCAGCAGGTCTTTTTGGATAAGAAACATTTTTACAAGTGGGGCATCACATAGATTTCTACTTTCAGCATGTTACTTGGTACTTTAATAAAGCTGAATATATTATAATTAGAACTGCAGTGCAAGGAGAAGTGGTTTGAGTTGAGTGCTTCTGGTTTTTCTTATACTTGATTTTGACTGGCATTCCAGTAATGTATTTAAAAAGTAATTTATTTTTTCATGCCTCACAACCTTTTGTTTCCATCTAGATATTAAGTAAGCTGTCATGCAGCCAATGCATTGAAATATTTTTATTCTTCTACACTTATTTTTGTCTTGATTGGACTTTCATAATGATGGTTTGCCACCCAGGGCAGCGTATTTAATTAAAGTTAGATTTTTGTGGTTTTGTGCATAGCTCCTCCCCTTTCTGGTTGACCAAACCCCCTCCCCTTGACCCCACCCATTCAGCTGTCTCCTGCAGCCCCCCTGTGATTTGAAGTCACCAGCCACCACTGTCAGTAGTACACATGCTGCACCCATCTCATGCAATTCAAAGCAAACACATGAACTCACATATTCTGAGGCACTTAAGTGTAACTTACCTAAACACCAA
>NC_056744.1:246883881-246886381 GCF_019279795.1 Protopterus annectens
TATCAAAGAGGACAAAATCATCCTCTGCAAGGAAGAGTAAACTTGTCTGGTGGGCATCTGCAATAAAAAACTATATAACAAAATGAAAAAATTGCTGTCCAGGACCAAGACGGAGCAGGCGCCCAGTTGGAAGCAATCTCTCCTTAGCCTGAACAAGCAAATAACAGCACTAGTGAAATCCTCCAAAGCAAACTTTGAGTCCAAATTGGCCACATCTACTAGAGACAATCATAAGACCTTCTTCACATATGTCTGCAATCTCAAAGGAATCACCTAGATCTATTCAGAACTGGTGGTCAAGGACACTACATACACAAATGCTCTAGATATAGCCAAAGTACTGGCTAACAGATTCGGTGAAAACTTCACCCCTCCCCCCCATCAGTAAAATCAGGACATCCCCAGTACTTGTCCCCCTCCCCTTATCTCTAGGGAACGGGTCATCACCGCCCTCTCAAAGGCAAAAAATACAGCCTCCATGGGACCTGATAACCTCCCAGGCTGCATCCTACCATGAACTCAGGCATGAACTCACAGCACCATTAGGCACCCTATTCAACTAAAGCCTGAGTACCGGCTTTGTCACAGCCGAGTGGAGGCCAGAAACTGTCACCCCTTTACACAAAGGTGGAGCATCCACCAATCCAGGAAATTATAGACCCATCAGCCTAACTAGCCTGATCCGAAAAGCCATGGAACAGATTATCATGGACCTCATTAACAAGGACAATGGCAGCCTCCAAATACCCGACCCCACACAGTGTGCCTTTGTCAAGTGAGGTCATGTCTGTTAAATCTGGTGGACTTCTTTGAGACAGTCGCCAAAGCCACGGATGAGGGGAAGAAACTGCACACCACCTACCTTGACCTGCATTTTAATAATACTTTGAATTAGGAATGGGGTCCATTCCCATTCATGCTATTAGAAACTCAAAAAACTTGGGAGAAATTAAAAAGGAAAAAGTCACTTTACCCAAGTAAAATCACCAGAAAAGTAGTCAATTACTTAATCTTGAGACTAATCCTCATTTGTTTTTACAAGCTTTGGACAGTGACAAAAAAGACAAGACACCAGAATGAATCAAAAGAAATGAGGGGTCTTCTGCAAGGTACTTGTGCCCACTCTCTGATACACTGAGGAACTCTGCAATCAATGGACTCTGGAAAACATCCACTTCTCCAATTCTAAATCAGCTGGGGTGGTCAGGCATGTAGTTAGCATTACCCCCTCCCTGATAACCAAGCACTTCTCACAAAAGGGGCACAACGCACAACCCAGTGAGAGGTGAGATACAGACCTAGGACATGCTCAAAGGCTTCTCTCACCTAGCATGTCTGATCAGCTGAGGATCCCATCAGATGATCTGGAGACAGAAATAAATACGGTTTAATCTTTTAAGCTTACTACCACTACAAATCTCAATTCATATTTTTTTCAAACTTACCACCACAACAATTCCGTCCACAGTTCATATTTCAATAGGTAAACTTCTACAGTACTGCGAATATATTTAGATTACAACGAACAGCTCTACTCATCTTGCACTTAAGTCACCAGCAATATTCAAAAAAAAGTTCTTAGAAAGATGCTACCATCAAGAGCGCAAGCACACACTCCACTTTCAACACTTTTGGCTCCTCTCCCAAGTTCACATCATATGATATTCCCGAATGCCTTGGCAGCAAAAGGTACATCGCAAGTACTGGCTTTGCTGCTGCAATCTGCGCGACCTACTCTTTCGTTCATGCATGCAGCACTCAGAATGTCTGTATGCAAAGTAAATGCCACAACTTACTTTTTAAGACCTTGCTTGTCAAACATTATGACACAAAAGGTATACAGTTCTACTATTTACAAGTTTCAGAATACAGACTACCACTTCGTCTGTGAATAAAAAAGATGTAGTTGGAAAAAAATGCCCACAAACCCTTTCAAACTCCATCGATACCCAACATTATTATACATTAAAACTTTGCAGACAATGGAATAAAAAGTTCCAATGCACGTTCTAAACGAGCTTATTCAGTTGCTTTTGACCCATAAACCTGATTGGGTCAATCTTTGTTTACCAGACCATCTAAACTGCATGATCCATGCGGCAGAGTACTGCGAGAGCATCAACCTGCGACGTTTTGGAAAGCATTTCTATACAGTCCATTCAACTTTGATCCACTGCTGTACTTTCATTATTAACGATCCAGATCATCCCAATGAACGCAAACAACGATATAACTGCAACTAATAAAACGATCGGATTCCAGAAATCAAAACATCTTCACCTGTAAATACTTCATATCCTTTCTACTTACCACCCACGTCAGTCCACCTTCGTTTCCTCCTCCAGGTCCACCACCTCCTCCAACCTTGGCAATTTTCTACCGTTTGTGTAATAAATAATTAAAACGTTCTTAAAAATTAAAAAGCTGTCTAGCCGTGCAAATTGTTCCATAATGTGCATGCCATCAGCAAGTTCAAGGCAATTGAATTTTAACATTCACT
>NC_056744.1:247191381-247313881 GCF_019279795.1 Protopterus annectens
AGGAAGTATACCTATGCAGAATGAAACATGAGAATCTCATGAAACAGTACAACTTGTAATGTATCCAGTCCACACCAGAACACATGAGCAGAATGGCAGCAGGAAAATGTAACATGATCTAGTTGGCTCTGTTGCATCTGGGAAAAAAAACTCCCATTCCCAATCCCCAGTAACCATCAGGCTACTGACAATGACTAATACCATTTTGTTCTTCTCCTTTTGGCTTTTCCATTAAGGGATACCACAGTGGAACAATGGTCCACAGAACAATTGACAGTGGAGTTTTACGGTTTTGAGTTGCCAGCCTGGAACCCAACCTTCCACA
This sequence comes from Protopterus annectens, assembly GCF_019279795.1. Lineage (NCBI taxonomy): Eukaryota > Metazoa > Chordata > Ceratodontiformes > Protopteridae > Protopterus > Protopterus annectens. The sequence continues at coordinate 247,191,707 of NC_056744.1, forward strand.
GAAGGCACGCACATACACACACTCACACCTAGGGCCAATTTAGAGTGTCCAATGCACCTGCAGCATGTGTGTCTAATGGGCTTATCTTCTCACACTGTTGTAACTTAAAGTAGAAAACTAACATTTTATCTCACAAGACACCAAGCCCTAGCACAGTGGAGCAGCAGCTTTATACTATAGCAAGCTATGTAGTTATTAACCATGGCAAGGGACTGTGTGGATCTAGTTCAGCCACAGGGCAATAACATCACTTAAGGAGGCAGGGCATAAAGCAAGATTTATAATCAGAGATTTAAAAAAAACCTGGATAGGAATTCCAGCTGGTATAGATAGATTATATACACTTCTTGGAAAAAGTCTATGTGTAGGAGGCAAGATGAAATATTAACGATTTGGCACTGCTGCTATTTCAATCCATCACTATCCCTAATCCTAGTGGGAAAGAATGAACGACACTGAAAAAGGCAGATGATGTCTAGAAAGGTCCATTTTGCAAATAATAGCGAGCAAATTCACCTAACTGAAAACTAGTAATCAACAAATATTACATTCTCATGCACTTGAGAAGCAAGTTATATTCACATAAAATGTATTGCATTGCCTTAACATTCATTTCCAACAACAATACCCACACTTTTCGAACGTTACTGAATTTTGAGGGATAATTCCATAGTGTACCTTAAAACACAACCTTATTCCACATTTCAAGGTACCTTTTTGTGACTGAAATGTTCCCATTGGCAGTCCACCCAGCTAGTTAAAGAACGATAAAAAATAAAGGGGTTGTCATACATTCAGTAATAAGATTAAGTAAAAATCAAAAGTAAGATAACATATTAAGTCATGCAGCAAGTTCCTCCTCATTAAAGCTGCCAAGAAGGTTCAATGTTATTTTCAATTTACATTTCATCAACCGAGTTAGACCCACTGGGCACAACTCAAGAGCAGAACTGGGAGAAGAAGTTCCCATTAACAAAGTGACAAATTTAAGATAACAGTATAAAAATAAGTATTTAGACTTGAACACAAGAGACACAACAAGATACAAGATACTGTCCCACATTTAACAGACACAATGCCACATTGTTAAATCAAAAGCTAAAAAGCACAACCCTGCCATCATCACAGCATCTCACTTTTACTGCAGTTGTATTAATAAATACACTCCCTAGCTCTTAACAATGTATTAACAAGGCCCAGGGTGCTGACTCCCTGCCTGGAGCTGAAAGGTGCTGAACTGCAGGAATGAATGAAAACACATCCTGTCAAATCAGACACAAGGTACAAAAGCATTACTCAAGTAGACTAAACTAAAACAGTTCTTACCTTCCACCAAGATAAAATTGTGATGGGTTGTGAAGTCACTTGGCACCATACTAATTATACCACCGATGAGGGAAATCAAAATCTTATGTTAAGAACTTAATGGAATTGATTTTCACAACAAATGATGCTGATTGCTGAATTAATTTATAGTTCTATACGTGATTGCGTGGTCAAGCTGCCACTGCTACAAGGGATAATTTTTCTCAGTTTTCATCCTCCTTCCTGAATCCTGATCTTGGATGTGCAGATGCTGGGCAGATGCAGACCAGACTTTGCTCTGCTGCACTGCACTGCAGAAAGTACATGCTTCTGCTTCTTGGGCTTGGCCTTGGCTTGAGTTAAAAACAAGTTGCAACTAAGTGTTGATCAGTTGGACTCTCTGCTCGCTGACTGGCATGATTAAAGCTGCCTGTTTTGCTGCCCTCTTCCTATGGCACCCAATTATTTTGCCATCTAAACTGGTAAATACAGAGGAATGTGGTATGGTTGAGAGGTATGGATAGATACTCCTATTGTGTACTCTTGCCACAAGTGTACAGATGGAATTTCTCCAAACACAGATGTCATCTTCTTCTTCCTATTCTTTTGGATAGTACCATAAGGGGTCACCATAGCAGATCATCTGCTTCCATTTCCATCCATCCTCTGCATCTTGCTCTGTCACACCAACCATCTGTATGTCTTCTATCAACAAATCCGTAAACCTTATCTTAGGCCTTCCTCTTTTCCTCTTACCTGGCAGCTCCATCCTTAGCAGAAACCTTATCTTAGGCCTTCTTCTTTTCCTCTTACCTGGCAGCTCCATCCTTAGCATCCTTCTCCCAATATACCCAACATCAGTCCTCAGCATATGTCCAGACCAACACAATTCCACCACATCCTCAGCACACCCAATGCAAATCTTAACATCTGGAACTCTGCCAATACCTGTTATGACTCCTGTCTTTTTGTCACTGCCACTGTCTGTAACCCACATAACATAGCTAGTCTCACTACCATCTTGTACCCCTTCCCTTTCACTCTTGCTGGTACCCATCTGTCAAAAATCACTCATGACACTCTTCTCCACCCACTCTATCCTACATGGACTCTCTTCTTCATCTGTCTTCCACACTCACCATTACTCTGAACTGTGGATCTAAAGTATTTCAAGTCATATGCCTTCCCTAACTCTATTGCATGCATCCACACCATTTCTCCATCCTCCTTCTCATTCACACACAAATATTCTGTCTTAGTCCTGTTGACTTTCATCTCTTCTGTAGAGCATATCTCCACCTCTTCAGGGTCTTCTAAACATTTTCCATACTCTCACTACAGATCACAATATCATCCGCAAACATAATAGTCCACAGGGACTCCTGTGTGATCTAATGATTCAATCTGTCCATTGCAAATAGATGCCATGATGTTTGTCCATACAATAACAGGAATGTCAGTGTTGTCTGTCTTATATAGGATGATGTAACATCTACCCATCTGTCAGGCCAGTGTGTGACCATGGCTGTTGTGATGTCCCATAGGGGGCTGTAAAATGCTCTGTGTAACATCCCACAACAGCTCACACACAGTTAGCTGCAGTGAGAATAGAATCCCTAACTATGTAAGTTTATAAGCTACAGAACACAGTCCTTAATGCACACACCACAGCACAGATATGATTTACTAAGAATGCAGATGATCTTATAGTAGATGACATGAGCAGGTCACTTGGGGGACAAGAGTTTAGAGGCTTGCTTTGACTGGAAGCTTGTGCAAGCACCAAAACAGTGCAAAGCCATTCCATTTGGGAAGTCAGTGTGGGATACACACTTGCACCCTTCTTTATAGAGACACACACACCAGGTTGAGAGGAGTGAGGAGAGAACCTCTACCTATCTAGAATTACACACTACAGACCACACTACTTAATGCACACATCACAGCGCAAGTCCAGTTTTTCTAGGACTGCAGGTAATCTTATAGTAGATGACATCAGCAAGGCATGTGGGTAGCCAATATTTGGAGGCCTGCTTGGAATGGATGTGTGTGCAAACAGCAAGGCAATGGGAAACCATACCATTTGAAAAGTCAGACTGGGATACATACTTCCACTCTTGCTTATACACATACAGTTAATTGCAGCAAGATTAGAACCCCTATATATTTCAGTATAGGGACTGCAGAATACAGTAATTAAAGCATGCACCACAACACAAGTCTGACTTATACAAGACTGCAGGTGAACTTATACTAGATGATATAACTGAAGCATGTGTTGAACAATAGCTTGGGAAGCCTGCAAAGTCACATTGCTTCTTAGAGTCATCTGAGGCTAGTAGCCTAGCAGACAAATACTGATTAGTAGCCTAGCTGTCTAACAACAATACCCTTATTGAGCATATTTGTCTGTTTGCATTTGGATGATCAAGCCTGTGAGCACCACCAATTGGCCTTGTCCATGAGGGAGCACACAACATTATATACTACAACTTGTACAGTGGTTAATATATGTGTGGAAAAATCAAGTAGACTCAGGGTTGTTGTCATTGTTGGTGTTGTTGCTGGTAGGGAAGCAAATAGATGAATTGTCAATATATGTACATATACTTATATTGTGCCCTCAATTTGCAATGTTTCCACATGTAGTCTTAGGTGAAACATGGGGTCTGAGAATGATAGAGCACTAATGGCATAACGTATGTATGTATATAAAGCAAAAGAGCAAGAAGCATCAAATTTGCACTATGGTTAACTAAGAGTACACACACGAGCATTTGTCTTTTTACCTGTCTGCATATAGGTGTGCAGTGTGCAAATGTGAGGTGAATTGCTCACATCTAATACTTACTCTTATGTAATATATACCTGTCACTACAGCCCACTCCTATCTCTACTCCAGGCCAAGATTTCCCAATTACTAGCAGCAATACTTGGATGTTTCCAGTGCCTGTGGTTGGCAGTCTGATATAAATCATTTTTCTCTTTCACTGTTTCTGCAAGGCTGAGCTCGATGTAAACTGGGTAAGCCTTATCAAAAAGGTTTTATACATGTAGTAACTGCACAAATGTGGAATTAAAACAAGTCAAAGCCGATAACAGTTTGGGACATAAAGTCACAGTCTGTACACCACACTACCTATTGCTAGTACACCTCCAAAACATCTACTTACATCAGGATTAGAACCCTGAGCAGCAATACAGCTTCATCAAATAGTATGGCTGCCTTAGTCCTTTTGGCCACAGAAGCAGCTTGTCAGAACTGCAGTCATCCATCACACAGCCACCTGTATAAACATGTACACTGCAATCAAACCATGCACTGTATATTGTACAAGTACTTATCTGTGTTATAGTTGGGCATAGAGCAGTTAGTCACACAATCTGTCATACCTATGGTTACAAATAAACATCTCTCTGTCTTACATGTGTGTATTTACTGCTAATTCATCAGTTACCTAACACATACAAAGTATAATTGTCCTGAAAATGTGGGGTTAATAACTGTGACAAGCATGCATATACAGTGGGTTTGGGGGTAGCATAGCTGAGTTACTGTTATGGCAGTTACAAGGGGACACTCCTGTTTTGAGGAGGTGGGGGACAATCTTTTACTGTTAGGACACAAAGTCTGAAGTCAGACACTGCAAAGTGTAGCCTCACTTCCTAATTTCTCTCTTGAATGATGTACCACTAATCTGCTGCAGTGGGACTGTATGAATATTTCATGCATGAGGCCTACTAATTACAAATGGACACATAATAGTAAAATAAGTGTCTATAGTCACATGTTAATTTAATTTCTGTACAAATACATCACTATTTACTTGCATAATGCTCCAAGTTCATAGATACAAGGATATGTCATAATACTCTTCAAGAATACAGTGTACGTTAAGGACTTATCTTGCAAATGCAGTGGATGACACAAATTTAATTCAGAGCTGACTCTGTCTGATGCAAGCAGTACATAGCCACTACATGGATAGGTACAGGCTGAGTTGCCTGGCATCAATTTTTATATATATATATATATATATATATATATATATATATATATATATATATATGTGTGTGTGTGTGTGTGTGAGGAGAAAAAAAGTATTAGTCCCAAGGTCCCTAAGTGATCATTGAATGTGTTATGCATTGTCTCTTAGCCAAAGCAAGGGAATACTGAGCATGCTTACATCTGCCTACAGGGACAACAGCTGTGGGTTCCTCCTCTGACTGTGACTGTGGTGACCTAGGCATTGGTGGGGGGATGTGTGTCCCTTCTCCTTGCTGATCCTGATGCAGCTGTTTCCGCAGATCAGATTGTGGAGCATAGCATATACTGTGAATATTTGTGTACATGTGAGTGGAGTACATTGCAAGGCTCCACTGGATATATCTAGGCACTGGAACCATGACTTCAGAATACAAACACATGCTCCATGATGTTTCTAGTTTGTGCCTGTTCCTCATTATGGCATTCTTCCATGGGTGTGTGTGCATTTCTGATGGGTGTCATCATCCACAGATCCAGGACATAGCCAGCATCCCCAGTAAATGGCCCTGTGGGATGTCACCCCTAGCAACTTCTTGTACAGCTGTGATGTATGCCAGATATGGGAGTCATGATAACTGCCAAGGTTGCCAGCACACACATTCAAGATAATCTCCTGAGCACTGCACACAATTTGGCAGTTGATGGAGTGGTATACCTTGTGGCTAATATAGATTCTACTCTGCTCACCATGTGGAGCCTTGATGTGTGCATGAGTGCAATCTATGGCACCCAGTACTTCAGGGTAGTGTGCTACATGGTAGAACTGTTGCATATTGCTGGTCCTCTCCTCAGAAGAAAGGGGAAAATATATGTGCTCACTGACATGTAGGAGCATAGCATATAGGAACTGGTGGAGTATCATACCTCTAAACCTGGAAACATCAAAAATCTGGACAAGGCCCATGAAAAATAGGTACCAATCTGTATGCTGATTAACATAAAATTTGCATGCATAATTACGTAACCCTGCCCACTCCAATGGAATTGTGGGATGCCAACTTTCAAACGCAAACTGAAGAATAGGCAACCAAAATATGGCACCAGAGTCCCCCCTGTTGCCATTCCAATGTCCCATTACCTGGCTATTTTTCCCCATTTACAATAAACACTAATGTGTGCATACTGCTTTACTTCTGCAGTAATTATTTGGATTTTATTTTTACATTTTACATCCTAATGCACAAACACTAATAGACATCTTTCTGAAACCACACAAAAGACCAGTGAAAACAGCTCTACTTTCCAAAATAAGAATTTAATAAAAACCTTTTAGTTGTCTCTCCTCTCCTAGCGCCTCGGCTGCAAGCCTTTACAGAGTAAAAAAGTAAAGCTCACTCACACAGTCCTTTTATACAGCTGCCATATCAATTAACAATTCATTACATAATAAAATCAGTTCCTAATTGTTAAGCTAACAATTAACCCATGAAGTTCTGCCAATTGCACTCTTTATTCATTCCTAAAGGCTGCAAAGTTTCATATTTCATTATTAAAATTGCTTCCTTTCTTCTTAAAATCTTTTTCAATACATTTTCATCTCCATATCTGTTATATACTTGTTCCAAAATAGTGACTTTCATATTGTCTATTATACCCCCATGTTCTGAATGAAAATGTTCTGCCACTGGGCTGCTCATCTTCCTACTTTTAACATCCCTAACATGTTCTTTTATTCTCTCAGCCAGACTTCTTTTAGTTTCCCCAATATAGCCTTTGCCACAAAAGCATTTTATAAGATATATAATCCCCTGCTAGTGCAGTTAAATGTTCCTATAGTATTAAAACTTTTCCCTTAATATCTTCAGCTTCTCTGATTATGTAAGGGCATATTGCACACTTTCCACAGGGAAAGTTCCTTCCTTGTTATTGCACATGCTAGCTTCTGTGTTGGTCTCTCAAACCTGCCTCTTACTAAAAAATCCTTCAAACTTCTCCCTCTCTGGAAAGAAATAGTAAGCTCAACATTCACCAAAGAAGGTACCTCCCTTCTTGTCTTGTTCCAACTATTTTTATCATTTCATTAAATATTTTAGAAAAATAGTATATTTTGTGACAAAAACATTTTGAACATTCTCCCTTGTAATTTGTAACTACATGCTGACTATTTTTGTTCTTGTTCCCATAATCTTGTTTTTTGCTACTTTTTCCAAATACTTTATTATAACTTAGTTTCACTTGATTTGGGTCATAACCTCTCTCCATGAATTTATTGCAAACCTTGTCACACTCTACTTCTGCTTCCCTAACATTGGTACATAGCATTTTGACTCTTAGCATTTCCCCATATGGGATAGATTTCAATGTATGTTCTGGGTGGCAGCTAGTAGCATGTACCATCCTACTCATTTGTTCGAACTTCCTATATATTTTAGCTTGAATTTTTTGCCTACTTGCCCCTTCAAATTTATGTCCAAATAATTGATTTCTTCTCCCATATGGATATCATCAAATTTGATTTTATATTCATTGTTGTTTAAATATTGTATAAATACCTTAGCTTCCTCTCTATCACCCTTACAAATAAAAATCAAATTGTCGATAAAACGAAAATATTGTATTACATGACCCCTAAAAAAACTATTTCTATAGACATGTTCCAACTCAAACAGTCCCATGAACAAATTGGCATACGCTGGGGCGAAGGCTGCCCCCATTGCAGTTCCCATTTTTTGTTTATATAATGTCCCATCAAATTCAAAAATGTTGTTAACTAAACAAAAATTTAATAACTCCATTATATACTGAGTCCTTGGTGACTCTTTCAAAAAATATTGCACAGCCCTCAACTAATAGACATCTGCTAAACAAAGCTACACTGTCTCACAATGAAAATAGACTTGGCATTAAAACTTCTCTGCCCTTGAAACTCACATTCGTTGAAACAGCACTGAAACCCACACCACATTAAAATAAAATGCATCTGGCCAGTGGTGGATAAAGATTACCTTTGGCCTGTTTTCAAATCATTGGCCCATTGCACACAAAACAAGAAACACACATGTGTTCTTTGATACACCTTCCTGACTTTATTAAATTATATTCCTTTTATAATACAGCACACTTGTTAGACAGAGTGCATTTAAAATCCATTGTTTGTATATTGTTCCAGTAGGTTGTAGGCAATGAAACAAAATGGATGAACCAATAATGACAAACTGCATAATTCAGAGCATTTCCATCTTAAAAGTCTACTTTCACACCCACACTATAAATGAAATGACAGTAGTGTAAGCCATAGGTATCTTGCACAGCTTCTCACACTTATTTTCAATTTCATTTTTTTTTTGGGGGGGGCAAAAGACCACAAACCAGGGACACATTTTAAACATTGCTTGTATAATTTTGCAACATTGCTGGAATAAGATGTTGTGTTACCACCATGCATTTAATTGGCAAGTCTTGAACTCAGGACCCTGTGCACTACAGTCAGAGTAACATACCACTATGCCAAATCAGCAGTTTCCTGAAAGATAGGAAGACTGAAACTTAAATGGCTATCATTTAGTGAATTCAGTTTACACTGTCACCTATTAGAGCAAGAAATCTCAACAAAGCCTGAAATAATGGGGGGGGGGGGCAAAGGCCCCAAAAATAGGGACAAATTTTAACTATTCCTCTTATAAATTTAGAATGTTGCTAGAATAACAAGATTTGTGTTGCATGCATTTTATGAAGGAAATGAAGTCAGAAACTCAAATGTATGGTATTATTTAAGGATTTAAATCCTTGGTAATTTTCCAGAAAAACACAAATAGTATGAGGGACAGACCAAAAATATAAGGTAAAAAATCTGGACATTCTAGAAAATTTGAACAGTTGAGAAGTATGCATCAGACTAAAAAACAAACAATCAACCATTAACTGGAAAGTGTGGAAGACCAGAGTTAGGTGTGTATGTATTCTGCACCTTATTAATACTCACTCACACTCTGATATCCTACTGTCATGCTGGGAAGCTGGTTTGCAGTCTTGTCTTAGAGAGTAATGAGCAGCCTATTAAGTTATTCAGTATGCGTGAAGCATGAGAAAAGGAGCTGCGTATATTGAGAATGTGTGATAACTCAACCTAAATGAGGCATTAGCAGGGTTTTATGCAGTTACCATTCTTTATTTTTGGCAGTAGTAGAGCGTACCTGATACCCTGCTTAAAATGGGATTCTTTTTTTGACAGCAGCAGAGCTTTTCCCAACCATCTTTTACACATTATTGGAAATGACTGGGGTCCTATTCATTATTAAAATAAAAGCCCAACACTGTAAAATCGTAGATTTTTTTGCCATTTATTACATGATAAGGCTTTTCAGACACAACATAATAATCGGCAAGTTAGAAAATGGCTGGTTCTACAATTAAGTCACAGCTACTCAAACAGAGACTGTAGGGTGCTTAGCCATTATTTTATTTATTTATTTATCTATTTGCTTTTTAGGTATGCACAAATCCAAAACTCAGAGCTGCTGTTAGTTGAGGTAGGATACTCACGCTAAAACACTAGTAAAACTCAGTCCAAAAAGATGCGTGACTTTCCAATGAGCAATAAAATGAAAGTAGAAATTCAAACAAATAAATCCATGTAAGTTAGCAAATTGTTTATTCCAAACGAGTAAGCGCTTTCGCCAAAGGCTTCTTCAGACTCTTTACACAAACTAAAACTTTGAACATCACTTTTAAAACCAACAAAAGCTTGTGATAGGATCTCTATAATCACATGTTTCCTTCATTTAAAAATACAGTAACCCATTAAACTCAGTTCCATGAATGTTACCTTGTTCAGCTAAGAAAAATACTGGTATATTAAAAGTAAGAACTGAATAGTTCAAAATAAACATACATAAAAACATACATAAAAAACATACATAAAAATGCATCGTGCCCAAACATACATTATATTATATTAAACAATTGAGTATATCTCAGAGCCTTGTCATATTTACTTATCATCTCATGGTGCTTTAGGAAAATCTCGTACTGAACTTTCAGGCAGTATATATCAAAAAAGCCATTTCAGACTTGGTTAGTATAACCCAAACTGCTTGTAATGCACATATTTACAAAGTGTGACTTTAGATATTTCCGTGTTTTACTGGAAGTTCATACTATCCAGAGTAGACTCGTAAAACAGTCAACAATTACAGGTGGTTAAAAACTTGTATCACATTAGTTAGGCTATTCATATATAAATCAAAAGTTAAAAACAGTTTTCAAAATTACTTATTTTCTGCAGACTCTAAAACGCTTTTAAAATCACAGCACAACAAAGTATTCCTTGCGCGTATGTGCCTGGTTAATTCTTGAATGCAAAACAAAGAACGCTACTGTGCGTACTTACGTACCATAGCGTTCATAAAAATAAACATTGTGTCTATTTAAAAAAAAACGATTAGGCTTACAACAGGCATAAGTACATGACGAGCTTTTCAATAGCTGTCCATTAGTTCATGCCTTAGTCTCTTCAATCTCCGTTAATAAACAGGGACATTTGACATTTCAGGATGTGAACATAACTTACAAAAATGTGGGTGGAAGAATGCTTCAACAATAAACGAAGCAACAAAACGTCTATATGGAAACAGAGCAATATCTTAATAATTAACTTGACTCTCGTACAGATCCACAATGGTGGAAATAAGCACACTGACTTAAGCAACCATTAATTGCACTTTATAATTGTTACATCCTTGATACCCAAATTTAAAATATAGACATTGTGAAATGTTAAAACTCTTATGTGGTGAAGCGGAAAATATAGGGAAGGAATACATGAGGGGGAAAGGGGAAAATGGGAAGTATTTTGGCACATATATTCTGTTAATCCCGAATAGGAATAAGACTGATCACTGAATATTTGAAAGCACATTCAGACTTCACTGATAGAAAGATTGACCTTGTGACCCTGCTATTAGAGACTATATTAACTAATAATGTCTTTGCATTTGAAGAAGTCATTTACTTACAGAAGGATGGCGTGGCTATGGGCACATCATGTGCAAATAGCTACGCCAACCTAGTCATGGCCAGATGGGAAGATATTTTTCTCTTCAATAATCTATCATTTATAGAACATGCTGCAATGTACTGTCGTTTTGTGGACGACCTCTTTTTTATATGGCTTGGAGATGAACCCTCCCTATTAAACTTTGTTTATTACTTGGACAATACCACGGACTTCTTAAAATTTACTGCAAACTTCTCAGTTAGCAATCTTCCATTTTGGACGTGGAAGTATTTAGAATGACCAATGGTATGATCAACACAACTATTTATAGGAAAGATTGCCAAAGAAACAATATATTACATAGACAAAGTATGCATCCCGGCCATGTATTTCAAAAGCGTCCTTAAGGACAATTTATGAGGGTATCTAGATTGAATCCACAACAAGAAACTTATGTTTCAGGAATAGAGGACATGAAGGAGAGATTTCTGGAGAGAGGTTACAAAGAAAAGAAATATTAGACACTATTAACACAGTGGAGACCTTAAGAACAAGTACTGCGAAACCATATTTTATGGCACATGAAGCAATGACCACTAGCTCAGGTTCCCCCTAGGAATGAAGTTAGAGCTAACCTTACTTTTAGTAAAATGAGCCTGCAAGTGAAAAGCATTATGAAGAAACACTGGGGTATTTTGAATTCAGATATAGAAGTTAGTGAGATTGCTGGCCCCACACCTCGTATAGCTTATAAAACCTTCCCAATCTGAAGAGTATCCTATGTAGACCAAGACATCCACTAGTTAACAGGTTGACAGTGAATAGAAACACAGTACCCTGTGGTCATTGCAATCAATGTATTTATATTAATAAAGAAACTAGTTTTGAGCACCCTACTACAGGGCGCATTTACAATTTTAACACTAACACCAACTGTGAAAGTAAAATGTCATATATATGGCTAAATGTTTAGGATGTAATAGTTACTACATAGGGAAAACAAATAGATCATTTAAGGAGAGGATTAGGGAACACATTACCACCTTAGAGTAGGTACAGAAACCAATGCATTGGCTAGACATAAAAGTTCAACTGGTACCAGTCATTCCTTTAAGTTCTGTGCCATTCAATGTGTGTATGAAGGATTCAGAGGTGGTGATCTAATTAACAGAACTTTAGAACAAGAAACAAGATGGATCATAAGATTAAGGTCCGATAAACCACCAGGCCTTAATGATAAAATCCAAATAAAGCCATTTTTGAAAAGTAGAAGATTACGAGGTAAAGAGATCTCCACTAACTGTTCTAAATTCCACATTAGTTAGGAACCTAAAAGCAGGGTTTGCTGTGCCTACAGGGACAACAGCTGTGGGTTCCTCCTCTGACTGTGACTGTGGTGACCTAGGCATTGGTGGGAGGATGTGTGTCCCTTCTCATTGCTGATCCTGATGCAGCTGTTTCCGCAGGATCAGATTTTGGAGCATAGCATATACTGTGAATATTTGTGTACATGTGAGTGGAGTACATTGCAAGGCTCCACTGGATATATCTAGGCACTGGAACCATGACTTCAGAATACAAACACATGCTCTATGATGTTTCTAGTTTGTGCCCGTTCCTCATTATGGCATTCTTCCATGGGTGTGTGTGCATTTCTGATGGGTGTCATCATCCTCAGATCCAGGGCATAGCCAGCATCCCCAGTAAATGGCCCTGTGGGATGTCACCCCTAGCAACTTCTTGTACAGCTGTGATGTGTGCCAGATATGGGAGTCATGATAACTGCCAAGGTTGCCAGCACACACATTCAAGATAATCCCCTGAGCATTGCACACAATTTGGCAGTTGATGGAGTGGTATACCTTGTGGCTAATATAGATTCTACTCTGCTCACCATGTGGTGCCTTGATGTGTACATGAGTGCAATCTATGGCACCCAGTACTTCAGGGTAGTGTGCTCCATGGTAGAACTGTTGCATATTGCCGGTCCTCTCCTCAGAGGAAAGGGGAAAATATATGTGCTTACTGGCATGTAGGAGCATAGCATACAGGAACTGGTGGAGTATCATACCTCTCAACCTGGAAACATCAAAAATCTGGACAAGGCCCATGAAAAATAGGTACCAATCTGTATGCCGATTAACATAAAATTTGCATGCATAATTATGTAACCCTGCCCACTCCAATGGAATTGTGGGATACCAGCTTTCAAACGCAAACTGAAGAACAGACAACCAAAATATGGCACCAGAGTCCCCCTGTTGCCATTCCAATGTCCCATTACCTAGCTATTTTGCCCCATTTACAATAAACACTAATGTGTGCATACTGCTTTACTTCTACAGTAATTATTTGGATTTTATTTTTACATTTTACATCCTAATGCACAAACATTAATAGACATCTTCTAAACAAAGCTACACTGTCTCACAATGAAAATAGACTTGGCATTAAAACTTATCTGCCCTTGAAACTCACATTCATTGAAACAGCACTGAAACCCACACCACATTAAAAGAAAATGCATCTGGCCAGTGGTGGATAAAGATTACCTTTGGCCTGTTTTCAAATCATTGGCCCCTTGCACACAAAACAAGAAACATACATGTGTTCTTTGATACACCTTCCTGACTTTATTAAATTATATTCCTTTTATAATACATTACACTTGTTAGACAGAGTGCATTTAAAATTCATTGTTTGTATATTGTTCCAGTAGGTTGTAGGCAATGAAACAAAATAGATGAACCAATAATGACAAACTGCATAATTCAGGGCATTTCCATCTTAAAAGTCTACTTTCACACCCACACTATAAATGAAATGACAGTAGTGTAAGCCATAGGCATCTTGCACAGCTTCTCACACTTATTTTCAATTTCATTTTTGGGAGGGGGGCAAAAGACCACAAACCAGGGACACATTTTAAACATTGCTTGTATAATTTTGGAACATTGCTGGAATAAGATGTTGTGTTACCACCATGCATTTCATTGGCAAGTCTTGAACTCAGGACCCTGTGCACTACAGTCAGAGCAACACACCACTATGCCAAATCAGCAGTTTCCTGAAAGATAGGAAGACTTGAAACTTAAATGGCTATCATTTAGTGAATTCAGTTTACACTTCCACCTATTAGAGCAAGAAATCTCGACAAAGCCTGAAATAATGGGGGGGGGGGGCAAAGGCCCCAAAAATAGTGACAGATTTTAACTATTCCTCTTATAAATTTAGAATGTTGCTAGAATAACAAGATTTGTGTTGTATGCATTTTATGAAGGAAATGAAGTCAGAAACTCAAATGTATGGTATTATTTAAGGATTTAAATCCTTGGTAATTTTCCAGAAAAACACAAATAGTATGAGGGACAGAGCAAAAATATAAGGTAAAAAATCTGGACATTCTAGAAAATTTGAACAGTTGAGAAGTATGCATCAGACTAAAAAAAAACAATCAGCCATTAACCGGACAGTGTGGAAGACCAGAGTTAGGTGTGTATGTATTCTGCACCTTATTAATACTCACTCACACTCTGATATCCTACTGTCAATAGGGAAGCTGGTTTGCAGTCTTGTCTTAGACAGTAATGAGCGGCCTATTAAGTTATTCAGTATGCGTGAAGCATGAGAAAAGGAGCTGCATATATTGAGAATGTGTGATAACTCAACCTAAATGAGGCATTAGCAGGGTTTTATGCAGTTACCATTCTTTATTTTTGACAGTAGTAGAGTGTACCTGATACCGTGCTTAAATGGGATTCTTTTTTTGACAGCAGCAGAGCTTTTCCCAACCATCTTTTACACATTATTGCAAATGACTGGGGTCCTATTCATTATTAAAATAAAAGCCCAACACTGTAAAATCGTAGCTGTTTTTGCCATTTATTACACGATAAGGCTTTTCAGACACAACATAATAATCGGCAAGTTAGAAAATGGCTGGTTCTACAATTAAGTCACAGCTACTCAAACAGAGACTGTAGGGTGCTTAGCCATTATTTTATTTATTTATTTATTTATTTGCTTTTTAGGTATAACTTATATGTTTCCTTGGGCCAGTTGTTAGCAAATCCTGATTTTTGTAAAGTAATGCAGAGTTATCTGCGGGAACAGATTCAATATAATTACTTAGCTTTTGAGGTGCCTTCACTGTTTGGGAGTACACACCTTTTAGACACAGCTTGAATAATTACCACTGAAACATCATTCTGCATCACTGGAGCACATATATCAATTGGTAGTTTCATCATTCCTTCTATCTGAGGGAGAAAATATATGTGTTTGTGTGTGTATACATGTGGGGGTGCATTGCCAGATGTAAATAACTGTCACTAACAGGTAACCAATATGTAAAATAGGTGCAGAAACTTGCCATTCTATTTTAACTGGCAAACATGATGCTAAGAAAGGGGGCAGGAGGCTAATCCATAAGGGTCTGCTATCCCTCAAGTCTGCAGTTACCATCATGCTGACTAGAAGCTGTAGAGAAAGACTTGCAAAATGAACTCCAGCTACAGAATGCTTCTGTTTCATGCAACTACCTCAAAAACTCATTGCCAGGCTTGGCTTTCCTTTCCATTTATTCAGATCCAACTTACCATAGCTAAATTTGGGGTTCATCTTCTAATCAAGTGTTTTTTTCCCTCATTGCAGTCCCAAGAGCAAATATTCTACTCTTCTAGCATGTTATTTCAATCACTTTTCTCAGTCCACTCTTTTGCCCATAACAACCTAACACCCTTGTCCATCCCCCAAAAGAAAAGAAAGAAGGCTTATTTCATTGAATTGTTAGCCTTCATCCATTACAGAAGAAGTTGCACCTGACACTCCGGACCCCCAATTACCCTTTTGCTTTCAGGCTATTAGACAGCCAGTGGATGACAATACCTGGTATATGCCCGCTGGTTTGTTTGTAAAGCTTATCAAAACGGCATAATACAGACTTATTTTTTAAATGATCAAACTTCTGTATCACTATTGACATGCAGCTTTAGAAAAATCTTCATAACATCATTACCTACTTGACACAGATTTGTAAACATTTAATTAATACTATCAGACCCTTTCAGAAAAAAAGAGGCAACATAACAGTTTAATTCTAGCTGCATGTACATATACAGGTGCATGTGGTCACACAGTGGGTATAAAGCACATCAACATTAACATAACAGATGAGTGTGTACAACCTTACATAAAGGTGGTAGTCCGCCAGTCCAGGTAGTTTTGTGTGCGTGTCTGTAATTATTGACTTATTAACTTTAAATCGAAGGAAGCTATAATTGCCAACAATGCCACATTTGACTATACTTTTGTAAACCACTTGTTGATTTTTTTCAGAGTGTTATGATAGAATCCTGAAAACCATAGATTTTATGAGGAACAGATCAAAATTATGAGGCATATCAGAAGTGGTGGTGGCTAGGGAGTGAATGTAAAACTAAAGGTTTCCTTACTTCAAGTCTGTTTGACCAGCCAGAATACAAATAAATCCTTTCTATTGACATGATAATCCTTTCCGAGTTTGCATTTGACCAGCCAGAATAAAAATAATGGTTGCAGAGCATTTGAACATTCAGAATAAAAATAAATCCTGTCCAAGTTCCCGCTCACAGAGCATTTGAACATGAGCGAGCACCCAGCCGGAAATGCATGCATGGCGTGATGATGCAAGCCCCTTGAGTTCAATTCTGACAGGCTGGTAGCCATGACAGAGCTGACGTCATTGCACATGTGATGACGTCAGCTCACAAAGCGCAAACAATAAAAATAAACTATAAAAAATTGGAAACGTAGGGGTGCCACATGGAAATCATGGCACCCCATTATTTGAACCCCAAAACTCGGTAAAAAACAACTAATTCAGTACAGTTGGGAGGTATGTGTAGTATCCTGGATGCTGATGCCTGTGACACCCCCATCATGTATACAGTTGGACTTTGAAAAGTACCTGTAGCTAACATCCTAAGGGCTATACATACCTTAGTTTCCACTTGGATGGGTTCCCCTCCATTAGCTCTGGCTCTGAGTTGAGGGTGGCATAGCTCACAGAGTTCTTGTAATATGTTCCTGTCCACCATGTAGCTCTCTACAATCTCCAGCTCATGTAGCACCTGGAAGATTACCTTGGGCCTGAACACTCTTCTCCCCTTCTTGGCCTAGGCTTATTGTCAGCAGCACCAGCAACATTGACTTCAGCTTTTCAAACATACAGATGTAGAATAGCTGCAGCAGCCCCTAGAATTATCTCAGTTAAAAATTTCCAAGTCTCTACTCCTATGGTCTTGAAGTGTTGAGGGAAAATCAGAATGTAGGTTGTATGCATACATTATACATTTCTTTAGAAGGTCAACCATGTGGGATTGGCTAATTAAGATGCAATTAACCTGCTTAGGCTATAATTAAAATACTTAAAGCTCCTGCTTCAGTGCACAGTAATGTGCTGTATTCACTGTTTCTCAGCAGAGGGCATCTGTGCATAACTAAGGTAGACCATGCCAACATTTTATATTTTCATCCATGTTGTCATGAAATGGGCAGGAAATGCCATTTTTTGCAAGTTACACATTATTTGTCTAAGCTGAAATGTCACAGCATTTTGAGAAAAGTTTGCATACCCTGTACGAAAACACAAGACCATCTGTACTCTAGTCTAATACTTAACACCTGTCACCACAGAAGCAGTTACACAAAATCCTGTAGCTTGAGGGTATTAGCATAGCACAGCACCACTTACCAGGTTTGTGTGATGCCCAGCGTGGTCAGCAATATCAATTGAATGCATCCGTTTTCTATTTTTGGATGTATAGCTCATGTCTGATACCTGGGTGGTCTAGTTGTGCAAACAAGGTGTGCATCTCCAAAACCATTTGTGGCAAGTGGCGCACTGTACAAACATGTGCAATACACAAAAAACAATAGAAAGAAACCAGATACATGCCCCTGATGTCATTGACATCTGTTGGAAACATAAACACAACTTAATAACTCAGAATAATTTATTATGGAAAGGTTGAATCTTAAAAGTGAAGATTCTCCAGATGCTTGTTCAGATACTATTAAACATAACATTTAAGGAAAAAATAAGACTGATTCTAACAGAAGTACTAGATGAAACAGTATCAAATATATAAGGATAAATATAAATGTTCTATTATATGACACTCTACACTAGGAGTATAGCTAGATTATAAATCTTGGGAATATAGTAATAGTACAAGACATAGTATACAACCAAAAATAGAAAGAGATCAGAGTAAGTAAATATGCATATAGTTAAAGAATATAAACATTCCTACAAGGGTGAGAGGCTGGCATAGTAGTTAAGGTGTTCAGCTTATAGACACATGGTACAGGATTTAATTCCCACACAGCTTGGTACTAACTTCTGATCATATGTGCAATTTCGCCCATAGTAAATAAAATAGAAAAATATAAAATAATCTGACTTATAAAATAGTAAATATGAAAATAACAACCGACTTCTTCCCTATTGTAGACCAGGGAGATAATATGAGGTACAAGGAAAGATGATTGTAGAGATATTCAGTTTGGTCAACTTGGTCAAAGATTCTGAACACATTTAACGGTTCTTATTCATAATAACTCACTGATGGACTTTTTAGAATGATGCATACTAAAAAAATGTAAAGCATTAATATGATTCAGAAGCATGAGCTAAGCATTGTTAGTTTAATGGAGAGTTTGAAAGGTAGTTTGTTCATCTTTTTCAACAAACTAGGAATATGTTATTCCATGGTAGAATATTTTAGGGTTATATGATTAGGTACTTTTTTATTTGTTTCAAATGTTTTGTCCATAGCTGAAGATCTCATATTGTTATATATAAAGTGTACAATAAGTTAATCTATACATAAATGCAATTTCATCATACCTGTGCTTTTTTCTCTTTTATATAAATGTTTGATTTTAAATGCATATCTATTATTATTAATGGGCTGAATAATCCAGTAAAGAGGCAGAGTCTTTTCAAATAGCGTTTCTACAGGAAACACATTTACATAATAAAGTTGTAAATAAACTTTCATTAAAGAATTATTTGGTTTTAGCAAATTCTGGCAATCTAGCTAAAAGAAGAGGCACCCTCATTTTATGGAAGAACTCACCAGTAATGCCTAAAGTAAAAGATATCTATGGTGATAAAAATGGTATGTCAAGCATTATTAAAATTGAGTGGAACAGAAAACGGTATACATTGACGAACTCTTACTGGATTTCAGGGGTTGGAGATAAAGATGCAAAAAGTTACTTAGATACTATAGCCTATTATATGAAAGGTGAAGTCATAATGGCTGGTGATTTTAATTGCATTTTATCAGACAAATATTCCACTGCAGATAGCTCAGAATCACATCTTCAGCAAAACACTTAAATTTTGTAAATCTAATGAATGTAAAGGATATATATGATCTAAGGAAAACAAACTCGCTTCATTTTACCCATTATTCATAGAGATAAGGAACACAAAGAAATATTGATATATTTTTTGTCTCAATCTGTTATCACATATCAGAGAAGTTTCAATAGTTTCAAATCCATTATCAGATCATAATGCTATAAGATTTAATATTATTTTAAAAAATTGACAGTCTTATTCATCACAGGAGATTACCAGCATACATTATTAAAATGAAAGGATTAAAGGAATGGTACTTTTAAGAGATCAACAATTTCCTAGAAATAAACATGAATGGTGAGGTAAATGACATTGTCCTGTGGGATTTACTAAAAGTTTACTTAAATTGAAGAGTTACAAGCTAGTATATTAGTAAAACAAGAGAATGGGACAAAAAAACTGAATACACTATAGGCCAAAATAGACACATTAAAGTTAAATGACATTATCAGTCAGTCAGTCTGAACTTAAAAACGTAAATACAAAATATGTTGAAATTCTAAATCATAAAATTTAAAACAACCTGGAAAAACTTATACTTCAGGCATAATCAATAAACCATTTAAGCTTGCATAAACTTGCTCCTATATCAAAGAAAATGAATAAACTAATAAAACTAAATCATATCAAAGAAATTCTAACACATATAAATACTAAAAAAGAAAGTAGAGCAGCTATTAAAGGTATTATTGATGGCTTTAATATGAAAATATAAATAATAATACAAATAACCTTGGTAATGATGATACATTTGAAACTTTTCTAAGTGAAAATATAAATAATAAATGACCAACTCCAACAACCCCCTCCTCCTACCACCAAACACTAATACATGCAAGAGATGCAGTTATACAGCCAAACTAGAGGCTAAGCTCTCTCAACCCAAGACTGGATCAGACAGTCAAGAGGAGAAGGGAAATACTTGCATCACACCACCAGTCTTACATAGACCCATTAAACCAGCACCGGCAAAAAACACACATAAATACATGGAAACATACTCGGAGGCTCTAAATAAATATCTGCAAAACCAACAGAGACCTTCAAAGCAAACATCCAAGCAACCTCCACCCCCCCAACACAAACCATGAAACACATACTTCACAAAACCAATGTGCCATGCAATCACAGCCCTTAAGGCAAAATAACATACCCAACATACTAGTAATAGGTGACTCTATAGTCAGGCACACTGACGTCCCACTCACTAGGCTGAATAAGGAGAAGGTTACTGTTAGCTGCCTGTCGGGTGCCAGGATCCGCCACATAACACACGCACTCAGGTGACTCCAGAATAAGTAGAAATATGACTCTGTCATTGTCCATGTTGGTGTGAATGACCTGAGCCGTACCTCCCTGGACTACATGAAAAGAGACATGGAAGAGCTCTCTGATCACATAGCCTAGGCCGGTATGACCCTGACCCTGAGTAGCATCCTGCCCACACCAAGAATGATACCACGGTATAAAGAAAAAATTCTCGATTTCAACAATTGGCTAAGTTTCTGGTGTCATTCAAAGGGGATACAGTGTCTGTCCACCTGAGATGACATGCCTGACAAGCCACGCTTGCTAGAGACAGCTTGCACCTGTCACCCTTAGGCTTTCGAATACTTGCCAAGGCTCTTGCCACCCCCATAGGCTCAAAAGACAAACCCACTGCCGTAAATAGCACAAGTAACAAAAAACTGAGGGTAATGCTACTCAATGACAGAAGTCTAAACCTCAAAATGCACTCACTTGAGGCACTCCTCAGTATGGAGAAAATCGATATATGTGCAGTAACAGAAACCTGGTTTAAGGCTCCAGAGAGAACCCCAGCACTACCAGGCTACAATTCATACCATACATTTCGGCCACAGAACCCAAACCAAAATACAAAAGGCGGAGGCGTATCCATATTCATCAAGGATACCCACACCTCTAGGTTAGTAGCACAGCACGATGCTTCAGAGATCATCCACTTGCAACTAACAATGGGCAAAACTGCAATTCAAATTGTAGCTTGCTACAGATCACCCAACATGTCCCAGGACCCCCATTCCGCATTTCTGGAAACACTGGGAAACATAAAGGTCCTACCAAACATCCTAATATTGGGTGATTTCAATTACCCAAACATTAACTGGGAGAACTACTCAAGTACTAACTCCCTTACCCAACTTTTCCTAGAATTTATAAACTCAAACACCCTGGTTCAACTGGTCAACACTCCCACCAGAGGTGACAACATATTGGACCTGGTCATCACCAACATGGGCGACTGGTGTTCCACACCAGAGGTCAACCCCTTGCTGGTTAGATCTGACCATAAACAAATCACTTTGGATATCCATATTCTGCCCCCACCCCAGGACAAGAAAGCCATCATGAAAAACATTTCAAAAGCAAACTTCATGTTACTTAAGATAGAGGTGGAAAGTTGCAAAGCCCACATGCTGAAGGATAACACTGTCCAAGCTGCAAAATCCTTTACTAATGCATTCTACGGGCATCTATAAGAATGCATGGATCATGCCATCCCAAGCAAAACCAGGACTCACTCCTCCAAGAAAAGGAAAACAGTCTGGTGGACTCCTGCCATAAACAAGCTATACAATAGAAGGAGGAAACTAGTACAGAAAAGAGTAAAATCACAAGAAGGGAAGACATCTCTGATCAGTATCAACAAGAAACTACGATCCCTCATAAAATCATCCAAGGCGTGCTTTGAAAGAAAAATTGCCAAGGACTCCAAAGATAACCACAAGGCATTCTTTAGCTATGTCAAAAATCTAAGTGGCAATGCTCAGATCTGCTTGGAGTTGGTGCAGAATGGCACAAAAATACACTGAACTGACTGATATCACCAACATGCTGGTAGACAGGTTCAGCACAAACTTCACCCCCCTTTCACCCCCAAAAGGGCCCATAACCATACCAGAAGAATGTAGAGTCCCTGAAATCACAGACAGGTTAAAACAGCCCTCTCCAAAACCAAAAACACAGCATCAGTGGGACAGGATGGTGTCCCAGGCTGTGTCCTACACGAGCTCAAAGATGAACTAACCCCTCACCTAAACATACTATTCACACTCAGCCTCTCCACAGGCTATATACCCATAGAGTGGCGCACAGCAATGGTTATTCCGCTCCACAAAGGTGGAGCCACAACAGACCCTGGGAACTATCACCCTATAAGCCTGACTAGCTTGGTCTGCAAGGCTATGGAGCGCATCATCATGGAACTCATTAACAGAGACATTGGGAACCTCCAAACACTGGACCCTACCCATATTGGCTTTGTTAAGGGCAGATCATGCCTCCTAAACCTGGTGGACTTCTTTGAGACAGTTACCAAGGCTATAGATGAGGGAAAGCTGGTACACACAGCCTACCTAGACCTCGCTAAGGCCTTCAACACCATTCCCCATTCTGGTATTATAGACAAGCTCACCAGCCTAAACATAAACCCCTATGTCACAAGATGGGTTGCCAACTGGCTCATGGACAGAACCCACATGGTGAGAGTTGCAGGAGCTAGGTCCGTCTCTAAACCGGTTACAAGTGGTGTTCCCCAGGGCTCAGTCCTAGGACCCCTCCTGTTTGCCATATACTTCTCAGAGGTACAGGCAAGCACAGGAGATCTATGGCTGACCAAGTTCGCAGATGACTGCAAACTAGGGGCTATAATTGACTCTCCGGCTTACACAAACATCCTCCAAAAGGGACTCACTGAGATGGATACCTGGTGTCAATATCATGGCCTCAAGCTAAATGCCAAAAAGTGCATAGTCATCCCCTTTGGAAAAAACGAAGTACCCACAAACTACTGCATAGGTGGTAGTCCCCTAAATACGGAAGATGTAATAAGGGATCTGGGGACCCAAGTAGATAGTAATCTCACCTTTGGTAATCACATTGCAAAGGTGGTTAGAAAATCCTTGTACGTGGCCCAACTAATCACAAAAGGGTTCGCATCCAGATCAAAAGAGATCATTGTGCCCCTCTATTCATCACTCATCAGACCCATCTTAGAGTACAATGACCCATTTGGGAAGTACCTTACAAGACACCTGCAACAGCTGGAAAGACCACAGAAGTACCTCACCAAGAGAATCAATGGCATCAAACAGATGCCCTATGCAGCTCGACTGAAGAAACTCCAGTTGTACTCGGTTGCATACTGCCTACTCAGAGGTGATCGCTGCCTGACATACAAGGCAATGTCCAACCCAGAATTGATGGACATGCTCCACCTAAAGAAAACCTTATCCCCTCGAGCCACATGTTCTAAGGATCTAAACCTCACCACAAAAATAAATAGGATGTGCTAGAGGGATAGATTCCTCTCCCAGAGACTTCTCATGCTTTGGAACAAGATTCCAATCTACATTAGACAGAGCTCCTCACTAACACTCTTCAAAAGAAACCTTGACGAGTGGATGGGAAACAGAAAGTTTACCTCGGGGATCACTTCAGTGGCTCTGCTGGACAGAGGCACAGGGAACTAATCTAAGGGGACGGCAAAAGCCAACACATTCTGGCTAAGCTTATAAATGCCTTCGGGCAGATAGCCTAGTACCTATGAACCTATGAACCATTCACTTTAACAGAAATAAAATATCAAATAAAAAAGTTAAAAATAATAATGCATCAGACTTAGATGGTCTTATATCAGAACCATATAAAATTTTACCGGATGATGCAGTTAACATATTAGATAATGTCTATAGACAAATAAAAACAACTGCTGAAGTACCCCCACCATGAAAATATTCCCTTATACCCCCTATTTTAAAGCAACATAAGAATCCTACAAACTGTTCCTCATTTAGACCCATTTCACTTTTAAATGTGGACTATAAGATGTTCATGTCCATTTTAGCTAACAGAAGTAATCTATTTATACCTAAACTAATTAACAATGATCAAACTGGGTTTATTTTAAATAGACAAATACAGTATAATATAATAAGAATACATACATTAATAGACTATGCAAATAAATATATAAAAGATCTTTCTATCATTAGTCTCGATTTAGATAAGGCTTTTGACTTAGTTAATTGATCATACCTGTTTAAAACACTTAAAGTGTATAATTCCTTACCTGAGCTAGTAGCATTACTGTCTAAGTTATACAATAACTCTTGTGCTTATGTTAAAATAGTTTATTTTCTTTCTAATTACTTTAAATTACGAAAAGGCACAAAACAAGGCTATCCATTATCACCTTTACTTTTTGTATTAGCTATAGCACCCTTTTGTAATAGTATTAGATTCAGTAAGAACATCAATGGTATCAAAATAAAAGATTTCAAACAAAAGATTCACCTCTTTGCTAATGATATTTTACTAACAATAGGAAATATATAAAATTCATTAGAACATATAATTAGTTCTATGAGTCAGGTTGAAGAAATCTCAAACTTAAGATTTAATCATAATAAAACAAGTACATTATTAATTAATAAAAAAGTAAAAAAAATTCATACAAAAAATCTTCTAACTTCAATTACAATAGCAATCAAATGAAATACCTTGGTATAATCATTATGTCTAATAGAAAAGAAATGATAGAAACAAACTTTCAACAGGTTGCTGATAAAATTTTAAGTTTAGCCACAAACTAGAACAAATTCTTCTTTATCATGGAAAAATAATTAATGCTTATTAAGATTGAAATTCTCCCTAAAATACTGTCTGTCTTACAATCATTAGTACTATCTCCACCAAAAAAATTGATGAAAAAGACAAATAATGTTCTACTTCAATTTGTTTGGCTGTGACGGCCCCTCTTTACCCTGAGGCAGTAATCAAGGAGCCTCAATCCTCACCACTGACACCAGTGAGAGGCAGTCACTAAAACAGTAATGAATTTACACAGTATATTCAAATGCAGCTCTCTGCATCAAACACAATTTCTATCGAGAGCACACATGGAACCTGCTCCACTTGGACTGGACTCTTTGGTTTTCCAGTCCCAAACAAGACTCACCCTGGAGCATTGTGTTCCAGTTCCAAGTATTTGACATATACACTTGAATATCTGATTTTTTTCACACACACACACACACACACACACACACACACACACACACACACACACACACACACACACACACACACACACACACACACACATCTGGGAAAGGCTGGCACAGATTCACCAGCTGTGTCCCCTGTCTCCAGACTATAAGGTAGATTGCTGCCACCATTTAGGTACTCTAAGGCTCTTATAAAAGGCAACCAATTATACTGTGTCAAATTAATACTGATATAAATGGTAGAGTGTGAACGAAGCAGCAGGGCTTATTGGAGTGGTCACAGTGTTACTGGAATAAGCACAAGTACTCTCAAGATGTTAAATGTGTTCTCTAAAAGATCAGCCACAATGAAAAGGTATACAGATATTTAATAATGGATAATGATTCCTAGATTAGTGATCTTTATACAAACATGTTTTGGATAATGATTCCTAGATTAGTGATCTTTATACAAACATGTTTATACCTCACCACAAATAAACACCTAATAACTCCTCCTTGCTTTTGCTTAAAACAAATTCTATAATACCTCCACTAAGCTGAATATATATACAATTGTATATGTCTGATGTGTTTGTATCATATTATTGATCTGTTGTACCATATCTTATTAACTAGTTTTTTGGCTAAACTATATGTCTAAACACTTTGGTTATGTAATCAACATATGATTTGTATACTGCCAAATTTCTGGAGCTTATCTCCCCAATCCTTTACTGAAAATGGACAGCCATGTCCAGTCAGACCTACCCAGTAAACAAATGTAAAATAAAATAAAATAAATAAATAAATAAATAAAATAAAAAAGGAGAATACTTAATATTAAGTTACAGTAAACAACAGAGTTTCAGTCACAGGAAATATAAAAATAACACAGTTGGGCAGAATCTCACAAATGCAGAAAAAATAATATTAAACTAATCTCACTGCATTTTTCCTAACTTAACTAAAGAGAAACTGTCCCTAGTTAACTCAATTAGTTTCGCAAGGCAAGATGTACTGCTGAGATGCTTACTTACACAAGGCGAGATGAGATACTACATATGAACTGAACTGTACAACTAATAACTGAACAACTGAACTGTGATAACTGACATAGATCTTTTATATCAGGTTCCAAAGAAAAACAAAACCAAATGCAAACAACAAACTGCTGCTGCCAGACTTTCACCCTTCAGCTGGTTATAGAATGACATAACTTCTAGTCACCTGACTCTGGCAAATTGCACATCCAGAGCACTGTTAAGATTCTGTTGCAGCATTTTTAACATAAACAACTGTAACACATGCATTTGTAATACAAGCATCTGTACAAATCAATGTGACAATCAAATGACACAAGATTATTTACAAAACTTCAGCCAGCTATGCTGGCATATGCCACACATGCATTGTCTTACTTTTCCTGATACAGCTGGAAATACCTCATAATATCACATTGACATCCTAATAAACCAAGAGTTTCCTTTCATTGGGACAGAAAAGGTGGGGATAGTGATAGACTAGGATTCCCTGATATTCAGTTGTATGCTATTTCAACAATTGTAAATGTTATAGCATTGGGATAAATTCATCTTATGATTCAAAATGGAAACAAATACATCACGAAATATTATTAGTAAATAAATACATCACAACCACTCATAAACAAATAGTAACTAATAGTTTTATCTGGTTATTAAAAGATTTTTGTGTAAATGGTATTACACCCTCTTCTCAATTAAATCCAGTAAGATATTTAACCTAGATAAGAAATTGCTCCCCAAAGTATTGGAATTCTTAATAAATATCAGTAATAATGCAATGAAAAATAAATCATATCTGTCACAGATTTATACAATTATTAAGCTAGACTTCACATATTTAGACAATTCCTATTGGAACTACTCCTCAAAAATTAATAACGAAGACTTCTCTGAAGAATACAAGAAATTAATATTAAAATCTACAGATAAAACTATATTTTCTTTATAGTGGAAATTTTTCACTTGGAAATTTTTACATAAAGCTTTTGTCACACCTAATAAAATTACAATTATGCATAAATCAAACAGAATTAAATGCTGGAGATATGCTTCTGAAATAACTAATTGGACACATATGATAGATGAATGTGAAGTCATCTCCATGTTTTGGAAAGAAATTAATAACTTTATTCAAGTTCTACTGTTAGATGGAATATTTCTAAATCTTTAGGTTCATTTAAGGCTCTGATTCTTGCATAATTCCAAAAACACAAGTGCCTCTTTATTAGTCTATTCTTGTCATAGTCAGAAAAGTAACTACTAAAAATTGGAAAAATACAGTTACCCCTTCGAGTGTTGAATTTATTAGAATGGCAAAAATTGCTTGCAGTAGCGAATTGCATACTATAAAGATGAGAACTTCTAATATTACACATTCATATAAATCTTCACTTAAACTTAAAGACTTGCTTGAAAAGTATTAATTGTTGTTGATGTATAACTTTGGTATATTGATCAGCTATGGACCTATGCAAATAGTTATTTGTTTGTTTTATAATTGACTTGTTTATTGTTTTAAAACCAAATAAAAAATCTTTTTTAAAACGTAGTAGAGAATCATCAGACAATCTATGTAGATGATTCTATAGGACTGAGAAGTGTGCTAACTGGCTCACTGAGAGAGCAGCTGATGCATGGAACAGACTGACAATTACATTAAAGCAAGTACTTGTTTAGATATTTTTAAGAACAGCCTGACACTTATGGAAACAACTGTTTTGCTATAGTGGCATACTAGAAGGGCATTAATGTCCATGCTTGAAATACTTGGATGTAAGTTTGCATGAAATATTTGGATGTAAATATGCATCTGTAGACAACAGTAGGTACTGTGCTGTCTACATATGTGATTGTTTTAATGCTATTGACTTGTCTTGGAAGTGTACATAAATTGACATATCCTGTCTTGTGGACATTGTCATATTTTTCTTCCCTCTTCCTCTTTTCCCATTCCTGTCATTCATGTCTATGCCCATTTCAAAAGCACATCTTCTCTACTAAGTGTATGTTTCATTGTATTTGCCCTTACTGTCCCCCATGCATTATTTCAGTCTGCAAATAATTGTTATAGTGTACATTGCAGTCAGTACACTTTTCTTTACTGTGTTAATACTACTATTATTGCAGTATTTTTCACCCCAGTAGTCATTGTAGCTGTCAGTGCAATCTCGCCAAACAGGTTTGCTCGTAAACAAACTTGGCTACTTCTTGTTTCTGTGCCTGTGCTGCTCTGCATGGCATCCTAACAGAGTACTGTTGCTGGCCAGAAAATCTTGCTTGTATATGGTGTAAATGCTATGAGCAGCATGAATATGCGATTAGCACTGCTGCTTATTGAGCTAATACATAAACTCCGTGTAGGCTTTGCCCAATGCCTGCACAGAGTTTATTGAATTCCTGGGTTTATCTGTTTTCTTTAGCTTACACATATTATTGTATCACCATTCCAGTGTATCAAACCCTTCCTGTATAAAAGAATGTGCTGATCTCTATCCCATCTTCTAAATCAAAAGATACTTTATAACAAGATACCTCCTTTCATACACAGGCAAATTTGGAGCATACCCTACAGTCTTCATTCTACCACATATGATGCACTGCTCCTACTCTTGTTCTTTGTAGACTGACCACTGCTGTGCTTGCCTTCTATAACCTTACACCAAACCTTCTAGATTCACTGGCCATAGACATTCACAAGTGCTCTGCTTATTACCAACTTAGAAATACATTAATTGACCACTTTAAATGGTCTACCTGATTGTAGTTCAAAACACCTGCAGTCAGTTTAGTATTTCAAAAAATAATAATTATGTTTCTAAACTTAATCCACCTCTTACTGACCTCATATCTGCATGACTTATTGATATCTTCTCCCCAGTTATTTCTTTTTCACCTCCTATTATCCTAATCCAGTTAACTCTAAACTCTGACCTATCTCTCCCACAGTTTCCTACACCCTATGTGGTAGTTTCTCAAAACTTTGCCTCTTTCTGAATCACTTTACTTTATCATGCCTTTTCTGTACATATGTACATTCATGCTATTCTGCAAATGAATGCAAATATTTATACAATATATTGTTAAGATTCTGTTTCACTACTTTTCTGATTAACTATTTTTTATACCTCTTCTAGGACTCCTTCCCCTGTATTATCTACTGCTAGCCTATAGCTGAAAAGGATCCTCTCTGGATCAGTCCACCATCCTGGTCATCAAACATAAATAAATACAAATAACTATATAAACAAGGTACAAGCATTTATCACACTTGTTATGTTTGCTACTCTATAACCAATATCCAGATTGTGTCTTCAGATTTTTAACATGTTGAATAGCCTTTTATTTATGCCTTCTTTACACTGTTGTGTCATAGACACTTGTCAGTGACACAAAACAGTTTGCCATATTGACATACATATTCTTAGCACTTTTCTACTGTCTGACATTTATAGTGTAGTGTGAGTACACTATGGGTTTAACTACCTTGAAATCGTAGAGGCATCTCAATTTTTTTTATTTGTTAAATGTGTACATTGTATCATAGTGCATGCACTTGTAGAGCTACACCCATGCATGGGAGAGTTCTTTTTTATCCTTTTAACTTTGCCAAACTGAGGCTCAGAAAATCTGGCAGCAAAGGGTAGTTATAATGCTAGCTATAAGGAGAGAACTGCAAAGAAGAGAAATATTGGTAGGCTGGAGCTATACATCTGCATGCTTAGAACATGGTGATATATTTTCTTTTTTGATTAAACACAGCAGCTATAGACTTGCATAGACCTGTTTAGTAGACTAGATGAATTAACCATATTCTCCCTGGATTTCGTTTCCAGCCATGAAGAGTTTGGTGCTAGCTAAAATTGTCTATTATATTTATATGTGTGTGTATGTATATATATATATATATATATATTTATATATATATATATATATATATATATATATATATATATATATATATATATATATATATATATATATATATATATATATATATATATATATATATATATATATATATGAGTACTTAGTGTGGAAATTCAGGCTGTTTCTTGCACATCTCCAAGGGATCATCATTATCATCTTTTTGCATGTTTGTGACCATCACTTTCAAACGATTGAACACAGCATTAAATAGACTTTGATTAAAAAATATCTATGGTGATCTTACTATAAGGTATATTTCACATTCTAAGTAGACCTTAAATGGAATTTACTATGACTAGGCATTGCATTTATGTGTACATTCTTTTATTATTACATTAATCAACCATTTTTTTCTCAGCCCACCTACCCTTGCAGATCCCTTTCCTTAGCTTAGGAAACAGTATGGTGATAATCCAATTTTATGGCACAGTAACAAAAGTGGCATCTTTGTAAGCTTAGAGTTTGACACAATGGCTATCAACTCGTCACTTCCTGAGGGAAAGCCTTTATGATTTAATCATCTAATGCTTGTGTTATTTTCCCCCTAGTGGGACAACCCCCTTCACAGTCCCAAAAGCAAATGCATACAAACTCATACCACAGATGTTAATATAATTCATTCTGACATCACTGTACTTTATGAGAGAGGAGCAGTCTCTTCTTCGTCAAGCCAACATTAGGTGAGTACGTTTTGGATGACTGGATCAAAAATCTCAACTTATCAATGTAGTTTTTGGTCAGCTTGGGCATTCCCTACATGATCATGTTATGTACTTCCCTACTGTGTGCTCCCTACATGTTCCTGCTATATACTGCTTACATGCTCCAGCTATGTTATGTACTTCCTGCATTTACCAGATATGTACTTCCTACATGCAGCAGGTATGTACTTGCCAGTTATATACTCCTTATGTGTCGCAGATATGTACTTCCCACATGCTCCAGTTATGTACTCCCTACATACTTCATGTATATACTCTACATGATCTAATTATGTACTCTCATTCCCTACAAGGTCCTCCAGGTATGTACTTCCCACATGCTTCAGGTATGTATACCTACACGTTCCAGTTATGTAAGAACAGGAAGTACTTAAAGAATTTTAAGGATTGATAGAGACAGTACCATTTAGAAGTTGGGGTTAATATTGTAATAACAAAAACAGGGCAGCATAGGCTACAGGTATTCAAAATACAGGTGTAATTGATTGCAACACATGCACATGCATACATAAATACCAGTGCCACACTTAGAAGTGGCACTAATAAAAATTATGCTAAAATAAT
Organism: Protopterus annectens; assembly: GCF_019279795.1. NCBI lineage: Eukaryota > Metazoa > Chordata > Ceratodontiformes > Protopteridae > Protopterus > Protopterus annectens. Next base: position 247,223,675 of record NC_056744.1, read on the forward strand.
TGACATGGTTGTAATACTCTTTATTTATACTTCAGTATTCTGTAGCTACAATAGAGATTGACTCAGTCAGTGGTTGGTCCAAAGAATCTGTTGCACTCAGTTAATATATCTCTTAGAGCTTGTACAACCTTAATTTAATCGTAGATATTTTTCAGAGTCAGATGATGCATATGAGAGAAACCACTGATATTTTTTAAATCACATCACACAGCTTGCAGCAAGGATAAACCAGCTTTTGCTGCAGATTTGGTTTTGTGTGCAAGATACTCTGCTGTTCAAACAAAGCAGCTGGAAACAGTTTCTGGAATATCACATCATTTTTGCCTGTCAAACACTAAGTGTGCAGTCTATATAAATCAAGGAATATGAATATGTTTAAATAATTACACTGATATATATATATATATATATATATATATATATATTTATATATATAGTTCCACTTGAAAACATTGAAATTCATAACATCTAAACCACAACATCTAAAACCCAAAACATCCAAAACTCATAACATAGAATCTCAAAACATTGAAAGCTACAAAGCAACTATAAATAACATCCCACAGAGGTTTTACTACGTTTATGCAGGGGGGCAACCCCCCCTGCACCCCCCCCCATAAATTAAATATATCAACTCCGTGGGCGTACTACAGTGGGGAAAAAAGTTAATTTCCTAACCCCACTGTAGTGTGACCTCGGAGTTTGTATATTTAATTTACGGGGGGTGCGGGGATGCAGGGGGGCTTGCCTCCCCTGCATAAACATAGTAAACAGTGTGTGTGGGATGTTATTTATAGTTGCTTTGTAGTTTTTAATGTTTTGAGATTCGATGTTATGAGTTTTAGATGTTTTGGATTTTCGATCATTTGGTCACTCTGTTTTGAATTTAGATGTTATAAGCTTTCGATCATATGAAGTGGAACCATCTATATATATAATATTTTTTTTTGCAGTGGTTCAACAGTAGAAGATGATCATGCTTGATTATTTGCACATTTACACAAAGTGATTTATGCCACAGAACACTGAAAATGATATATATCCTATTGCTTTAGTAACATGTTTTCATTGATTGCTTATTAAACTATCACCTTCTAAAATTCATTCACCAAAATAACATTTTAATGTGGCGGGTTGTTTGTTACTTTTCAATGCATTTTACAGTAATTCAATCAGTTAGAGGTTTTAAAATGATTTTTCAATAAATTATGCATTTAAGATCTAAGGAAAGTAAAACATGACATGTCTTATGGCAGACATTAGTAAGGCAGTGCAAAAATAAGGAAATAACCTCAAGAACAACTGAAAAACACCTGGAACTGTTCCAGACACAGAAAGGCTGGTAACACTACTAAATGCAAAAGAGAAATGTTCCAGTAAAAGAATTCCTGACAACACTGCCAATTACCAATTATACAGTAGCAGCTCATTAATATTCAGAAACAAGCTTATACTAACAGAAAGAAGCCTGACTGCTCCATCCTTCTAGAGCAGCCAGATCCCTATTAGACTATGCTAGTTCATATATTTTACATGAAACAGGGCAACGATATAAGCAATATAGCAAACATTTTGCAAAAATCTGGGCAGTTTAGAAGTATGATTACTGGCTATGCAAATGATAATACTGCCAGTAACCATACCTCTGAACTCCATAGAACATCCCTGATTTTCCTTATATATTGCTGCCATGTCTCACCTAAAAGTTTTGGGTTAATATTTCTGAAAGTAAAACAAAAAAAAAAAAACACAAGATACGTAGATGATTCACTTATCCTGCACTGCACTCATGTGATGTGCAAACGTGCACACATAGGTATGGATGCACAGTACACAGTGGTGGCTGGTAGCTTCAAATCAAAGGGGGGCTGCAGGAGACAGCTGAATAGGTGGGGCCAATGGGAAGGGGGTGTGGCCAAATAAAAAGAAGAGTAGCTATGCTCAATACCATAAAAACTGGGACTTTAATCAAATACGCTGCCCTGGGTGCCAAACCGTCATTATGAGAGTCCAATCAAGATAAAATGAAGTTGAAAAGAAAAAAAATATTTCAATGCATTGGCTATATGACAGCTTACTTAATATCTAGATGGAAACAAAAAGGTTGTGAGGCATGAAAAAAATAAATTACTTTTTAAATACATTACTGGAATGCCAGTCAAAATCAAGTACAAAAAAAAACAAACAGCACTCAACTCAAACTACTTCTCCTTGCATTGCAATTCTAATTATAATTTATATTCAGCTTTATAAAAGTACCAAGTAACATGCTGAAAGTAGCAATCTCTGTGATACCTCCAATTGTAAAAATGTTTCTTATCCAAAAAAGACCTGCTGCCTGACAACAGCTATCTACTTGTTTCATGGGGAAAACATGGTCAAAGTATAAAATGAATAGCAAACAAGAAATAAGCTCAAGATAAATTGCTAAATAGGATTACTGCATAGGTTATGGACCACGCATGATAGATTGGTATTCTGTTTAGTTTATGGGTAAAGCCTGCAAAGATCACTGCAAGTCTCCAACAAATGTAATGAGCTTCTGAAAATACTGCAATCATGCCCTTTATTACAAATACTGTCATATGCACTTCAATACCCAAGGCTTATACATTATCTAGTTATGTAAATATTCTCTGCATGGCAACAACAAAAAGACTTTCAATGTTGATAATTCTTTAACAGCATGCTTATTAAAGCTTAATTGCATTTTATAATCTCAGACAAGCTTACCTGATGGTCATTAAGACATTGCTACTTAAACATAGAGCAACAGGCACTGCAACAACATGCATTTTCTGAGTAATAAGCATAAATCAACAGTATAAAAATATAATAGAAAACCAGAACATTCTGTAAAATCAAGGACAGATGAAAAGCCACTGTGAGTACTTGTGTCTACCTTGGATGCGGGATACTCTGCACACTTACACTGCATAACTGCTCCTTGTCTTGATTGGACACATCCAGAGTCACTACATGGGGGAGTGGGGTACAAGTATGTCACAATTTGAAATGTGTCTGGCTGAGAGTGATGGCCCTGACACATTTGTCATGCATCTCAATCTCAGAGCAAGAAATCTGGACAAAGCCATACATAGAAGTGGGACAAAGGCCCAAAAGTAAGGACAATTTTTAAATATTTTGCTTATAAACTTAGATAATATAATAATTATAATAAGTAAAATAATAATAATAGAATAATAAGAATACTTAATGCCGTGTAATAATCCTGTAACATTGCTGTTTAATGCTAATTTATAATGAAAATTGTATAATATGTTGGAGATTTTCTCCCCAGGCCTCCGCTGAAAAAGGGCTCTTCAGATCAGTCAGACAATCCTGGTCAACAAATATAAAATAAATAAAATAAATAAATAAATAGTAGGTCTTGCATTAATATGAATTTTCTGAAGGGTATGAAATCTGAAACTCAAATGTCTGTCATTATTTTCTAAATTCAATCTTTAATGATTTGCCACTAATTTGCCAGAAACCCACAATTTTATGCAAAAGGGAACAAAAATGTGATGCAAAAATATAAAATAGCCACACAATACAGCTGGGAACCTGTCAAAGAAGGGACTGTTTTAAATATTAGTATTGTTAAGTTGAGCAGCTGACAAAATAAGAGAATCTACACGCATTTCTGAAATAAAAGTAATCTATAACTCTGATCATTACAATTATTTATTAATTGTAAACCCTCCATATTTTCTTCCAAAATTGCCATTTTGTGGAGGGATTATTAGGGGGAGAGCAACATTTTGAGCCAAAATCGAGGACAGTTGAGAGGTTTGGATATACCTAATTCTATAAAAAGATTTATTTGCATGTTCCTCCCAACCTCTTAATGCAGGAAATCTGGACATGGCCAAATATATTGGTGGAACAAACAATACTAAAAATTGCTCTTTTATAAACTTTAATTGGTAGAATAACAGGTCTTGCTTTAGCATGTATTTTTCTGAAGGGTATGAAGTCTAAAACTCAATGTCTGTCATTATTTAGTGACTTCATTCCTAAATGATTTGCCGGAAAACCACCAATTTTATGAGGAAAAAAACAAAAATAAGAAGCAAAAGTCCATTAATTCTGTGAAGATCTGGACAGTTGAGAGGTATAGTTCAGCCAAGGCTAGTTTTGAATTTGCCACCCTTTCCCCCTCACAAAATCATGGTTGATTGGGGCCTCCCCTACAGCCATTCCAATGTCCCATTACTTGGCTATTTTGCTCCATTTACCATAAACACTGTAATGTGCATACTGCTTTACTTCTACAATGATTTGGATTTAATTTAAAAGTTTTATTTTACATTTACAGCACAAACAATAATAAACAAGTGCTAAACAAAGCAATGCAATCTCACAATGAAAATATACTTAGCATTAAAACTTCTCTGCCCTTGAAACTCACATTAATTGAAGCAGCATTGAAACCTACATTCAAAGAAAATACATCTGGCTAGTGGCAGATAAAGATTAACTTTGGGCTGTTTTCAAATCATAGGCCCCTTGCACACAAAACATACATGTGTTTTTGATACACCTTCCTGATTGTATTAAATTATATTCCTTGTATAATACAGTACAGTTGTCAGAGGGCATTTTAAATTTATTCACAAAAAACAGCAAAGACAAGGCTCCAGATTTTCCAACTTTTTAATAAAAGAAAAACAGGCACAAGCGCTTTCACAATAATGCTTCTTCAGGTGTATGGATGGAATCTAAATAACACCATTCTTATACCATTTAATTCTGTCACATAATTAATCATTTAGCTCTTAAAAGTAAAACTACTTTAAAATGTCTGATTGTGACAGATGGAAGAATTTAAAACTACCGGTATTAGCAAAAGTATCAATAGTGAAAATGAATATACTACCACGAATGTTATACATATTTAGGTCTGCCCAATTATCAATTTCAAAAACAGTTTTTAAACAAATGCATAAAGATCTAGCTAAATTTATCTGGAACCCAAAAAGAACTAGAATATCTTATGAGAAATTAATGACCCCTAAAACAAGAGGGGGACTTGAGCTACCAAACTTTGAAGCATATTATTTGATTATAAAATTTTAAGAATTGCTAATTATGATGTAAATCGATACCAACTTGGGTGGTCTTGAATCATAAGCATATTTTGGATAGGAAAATAAATCCTAAAGCATTGCCCTTTATGGACAAAATTAGTCTGATAAAATATGGGGTCATGGACCACATAATAACCTGTGTCTCATCTTTGCAAACTTTATTTCAGTCCATAGATTTATTGCAATATATGATGGTTCTTCAACCTTTCCACAGGAATCCTAATTTTAAACTAAATAATCAGCTGATCGATCTCAGCAAATTTCCATTAATACTTAATCTGACTCTATTTGATGTTTTTAATAAACTTGACTTATTTACAAATTAGACAGGAAATGAATCTACCTAGAAGTTACATTATTATAATGAGACAAGTTAAAGAACTTGCCTTGAGCTATTTGTGGATAAGTGCTCTGAATTGTGGCAAGCTATCCAACAAGACACTAAATTTATAGCAACTGCATATAAATTAATTAAGGATTTGAAATTTCAGGACAAAATTTTGCTTTCAGAGTATTGGGTAAAAAAGTAACAGTAACAGACAATCAGATATTAAAAGCAATTGATATAACTAGGAAATCAGTTTCTTTTCAAAAACTGATGTAATTGATGATTTGGAACAATGCATATTACACACATCTTAGATTACATAAATTTAACCCTAGAAATTCTCCAATTTGTCCATACTGTGCAGATCAAACAGCGGATCTTCTTCATATGTTCTGGAGTTGTAAATATATAAACTTTGGAACTCTCTTAAAGTACAACTGCAAAAGATGGGTTATCAAAGTTCTACACTGTCATGGGAATTTATGATTCTACACATTCCTCCAAGAGAGCTTTCCAGATCGCAAACTATTGTTTGTATGAATATTTTTGCTGATGAAACTCTATATAGCCACAAATTGGCTAGAACCACATAAGACATCATGGAATAATTTTAAGCTTGTGGCTATAAAGCATATACTAGCACATAAATTACTTCTGAAACAAACTAACAAAAATATTAATAACCCGAAAATATGGGAAAAGGTCTTCAATATTATATTAGCATGATACTGATTTTAGGAATATATTAAATATAGGAAGCATTTCATGTAGATATTGTATAAATGGTTTGTAGTAGTTATAGTGTGTTATGTGTGTGATGTTTATTGTATTTTTGTAATGTTTTTGGAAAATATATTTCAATAAAAATTTATTATGGAAAAAAAAAACTACTTTAAAATGTATTTTAGCAGAACAGCATGCATCATCCTTTTTATCTACGTAATGGTCTTTTTTAAGTGCAGGTCTTAAGGGTACATGGTCATTAAGGCCATGTCCTTTATCAGCTCTCAGTCTCACTATCCATTCTGCCTTCAGTTCTTCAGTCCTATTTCTGATATCACCTCCTCTTGGGTTCTCTACGCATTTCCACAGAACTACAAATTTAAATGAATGATGTTCTGCAGTTTGATTGACGTGTTGCTAGTGCATTGAATGTACTCTTTTTCCTAATGTGGTACAAATGTTCTCTTACCCTATCCTTTAGCTGTCTGTCCATTTTGCCAACATAAAATGTATTGCATACTTGGTACACAGCAAGGTACACTACATGCAAACTATAAATTGTTGCACCATATCTGATGTCAAATAATTCCCCTGTGTCTGGATGTCTAAACACTAACATGTCTTCAGCCATATACATACACATCTGACAATTCCCACAGGGTTTAGTATCTATGTCATTTGTGGATGTTACAGAGTCCCTTGGGTTACACAGTCTTCTCTTCAAGTTCTTCTTATTTTTAAATGAAAATTGTGGTTTTGAATTTATATATTTCCTCATCTGCGTGTCAGTAGTCAATATACTCCAGTGCTTCTTAATAATTTCCATATATTGTGTTATATTCCTAAAATAACTGAGGCATATATTAAGTTTATCAGATAGATGTCCACTTCTTTCAACTTCATATACATATGTGTATATATATATATATATACATCATATATATAGTATATATATATATATATATATATATATATATAAAACATTCACATATGCATCTGAAAAATAGGGCTTAGCTCCCTTTTGTTTTAGCCTTTTTATTTGCATTCTGTTTTGCTCTATAATCTGCGAATCATAACCCCTTTCCATTAGTTCAACTGCTGTCTTATCTGTCTGTTTTACAAAATCATTATCACTGGCATTCAATCTAGATGCTATGTAGAACTGGTTTTGTATTACGTTCCTAAATATAAATTTAGGGTGCATGCTTTCACTACTCAATAAACTGTTGACATGACAGTCCTTCCTATTTAACTTAACACTAAGTTCATCATTCTGTCCTTTAAAAATGGTAACATCTAAAAAATTCACTTCTCTAAAAGAGCAGTTTAGAGTAAATTTAAGAAACTGTGTAGTCTTTTATATGAACTCAACAAATGCCAATAATACATCTACTGTCCCATCCCATAAAATAAAGAGGTCATCCACGAACCTCCGAAAAAACAGAATATTATTCTGAAATGGACCTTTAAGTATATTCTCTACCTCCCATTCGGCCAATACAGCATTGGCATAACTGTTGGCGCACTATGTTCCCACCCATTGCATTGCCAGTATGTCCTATTCCTGAACATAAATATATTGTTCTCTAGTACTAAGATTTATTTAAGTTAAAAAGAATACGATATGAGAAGTTTCATTTAGAGATTTCCATAAAAGAAGAAATTGTGCCATGTGGATTAGGGGTACTAAAAATGCCTGCCAAAATTAACTGTGACTCTGCCTTACTTAGCGACTGGCAAAAGTTAAATTTAGATACTGGCATGGGCTATATGAAGTTGCTTGTCACATCAGCAGAGAGGGAAACAGTACAAATAATGAATGATGTGCAGTCTACGTATACTCAGTTACATGAACAGTATGGGCTGAATTTATTAGATAAATATTTGAGAGAAACCATTGAAAAGGCATTGGTCTACTCTAGAAAGTTGCTAAAAATAAAATTAAAGAAATTGAAAAGAGACCGTGGTGATTTTGCATTAGGTAATGTTTTTACCTGGCCCTGATATTCTCAGGGTGAAACAGAGTATAACACACAAGGGAACTGTAAATTTAGAACCGCACTGTAATGTGGAGACTGCTAGAATTAATTCATCCAATACGAGGGCAAAAATGATGCCACAAGCGGCCGCTGACCAATCTCAGATGAGCGAACATCCTAACGTCACCTCGGGGACGTCGGCACCAACTTAAAAGTTGGGTGCAAGAAGGAAAACGTTTACTATGACTGCAGAAGTGCATTGTGAACTTAATGGAGCTGTTTGTGTGACTAATGGAGCTGCTCAAGCGATCAATGAAGGTAGTAACTGGCTATCTTCTTCTTCTATGCCTTTTTTACGAACTCTGGGCCCACTCTCTTTGAATTTTCCATTTCCGACCAGAGAGAGGTCAGTGAGCAGGGGAGGCAGGGGTCAGTACAATGGAGCCCAGAGAGGACAGAGCAGCACTAGAAACAAAAGGAAACACCAGGGAGGCTAAGTGAGTCCATATACAGTAAAGAAAGCTTTTTTGAACAAAAAGAACTAGTAGTCAACTTATCTACATATAACTTGTCACAGGAAGATCTAAATATTTTAAAAAAAGGTCTGTCATTTATTTCTACAGAGGACACTAATATTACTGAAATAGTGTTTGACATTAAATTATTTACATGCAACCTTATGTTAAAAACTGTGTATGATGTCAACAATGATGAAGTTAATTTTATGTTTAGAAAACCCAGCTTATATGTTCCTAAACAAAATTCTTTAGTGAATGCCTTTGAACAACTTTGCATTGATGATGCTTATAAATTGTATTATTCACAGAATGTTAGAAAAAATAAGCAATATAATTTGAACAAATATGCATATGAAGCGATGATTAGATTGCAAAATAATTGTAACATCATGATAAGAACAGCTGACAAAGGGGGCCAGATTGTAATGATGGACAGATCAGCTTATGACAATCCTATGCATGATATGTTGGAAGATCATAGTTTTTATAAGGTTATTACACCTACACAAGTAAAGAAAATGCTAGAGAAAGTATATCATGACTTGAATGAACTTGTATTGAATAATGTCATTGATGAGAATCTACATAAATATTTTGTAATACCAAATCCCACAATTCCCATAATACAGGGGTCACCCAAAGTACATAAAAATATGCAAAATCCTCCCATGAGGCCAATTGTAGCTGGACAAAACTGGTGCACTAAGCCAGTATCTATATATTTAGAGAAGCATCTCTGTCCATTGATTAGTGACACTGAAAATATATTGAAAGACACAGAATAATTTGTTAGGGACCTATATGATTTCTCAAAGAAAGGAAAGGTATCTGGGAATTGTATTCTTGCTACATTAGATGTAGTGTCACTATTCACAGTAATACCGAATGAGGCAGGAATTGGTAGTGTAAGTAGGATGATAGAGACGAATCCGAAATATACAGTGTTGAAGTTACAACAAATGCAAGCACTCCTAAAGTTAGTACTGGAGAACAATATATTTATGTTCAGGAATAGGATATACTGGCAATGCAATGGGGTCGTGATGGGAACATCGTGTGCCAACAGATATGCCAATGCTGCATTGGCCGAATGGGAGGTAGAGAATATACTTAAAGGTCCATTTCAGAATAATATTCTGTTTTTTTGGACGTTCGTGGATGACCTCTTTATTTTATGGGATGGGACAGTAGATGTATTATTGGCATTTGTTGAGTTCATAAACCAGACTACACAGTTTCTTAAATTTACTCTAAACTGGTCTTTTAGAGAAGTGAATTTTTTAGATGTTACCATTTTTAAAGGACAGAATGATGAACTTAGTATTAAGTTATATAGGATGGACTATCATGTGAACAGTTTATTGAGTAGTGAAAGATTGCACCCTAAATATATATTTAGGAACGTAATACAAAACCAGTTCTACAGAGCATCTAGATTGAATGCCAGTGATAATGATTTTGTACAACAGGCAGATAAGACAGCAGTTGAACTGATGGAAAGGGGTTATGATTCGCAGATTATAGAGCAAAACAGAATGCAAATAAAAAGGCTGAGACAAATGAGAGCTAAGCCCTATTTTTCAGATGTATATGTGAATGTTAGTACAGTTGAAAGAAATGGACAGGCATCTGATAAACTTAATATATGCCTCAGTTATTCTAGGAATATAACAGAATATATGGAAATTATTAATAAGCACTGGAGTATATTGACTTCTGACATGCAGATGAGGAAATATATAAATTCAAAACCACAATTTTCATTTAGAAATAAGAAGAACTTGAAGAGAAGACTGTTTAACCTAAGGGACTCTATATCATCCACAAATGACATAGGGACTAAACCCTGTGGGAAATGTCAGATGTGTATGTATATGGCTAAAGACATGTTAGTGTTTAGACATCCAGACACAGGGGAATTATTTGACATCAGATTTGGTGCAACATGTGATAGTTTGCATGTAGTGTACCTTGCTGTGTGCCAAGTATGCAATAAATTTTATGTTGGCAAAATGGACAGATAGCTAAAGGATAGGGTAAGAGAACATGTGTACTACATTAGGAAAAAGAGTACATTCAATACACTAACAAAACATGTCAATCAAACTACAGAACATAATTCATTTAAATTTGTAGTCTTGGGGAAATGTGTAGAGAACCCAAGGGGAGGTGATATCAGAAATAGGACTGAAGAACTGGAGGCAAAATGGATAGTGAGACTGAGAGCTGATAAAGGACATGGTCTTAATGACCATGTACCCTTAAGACCTGTACTTAAAAAAAGACCATTACGTAGATAAAAAGGGTGATGCATGCTGTTCTGCTAAAATACATTTTAAAGTAGTTTTACATTTAAGAGCTGAGTGATTAATCATGTGACAGAATTAAATGGTATAAGAATGGTGTTATTTAGATTCAATCCATACACCTGAAGAAGCATTATTGTGAAAGTGCTTGTGTCTGTTTGTTCTTTTATTAAAAAGTTGGAGAATCTGGAGCCTTGCCTTTGCCTATTTTTCGTGATTGGTCTCTTTTACTGTTATAGAGGCATCTGGATATCGTGGGGATATATTTGTTGTTTGCTATTTTAAATTTATTGTTTTGAACATTTTTCCAGTAAACAACGAAACAAAATGCATACACCAATAATGACAAAACTGCCCAATTCAGAACATGTCCATCAAAAAAGTCTACTCAACCTTCTACAATCCACCAGTATCAGTAAATATGCACAATCTCTGCAGAAGTAAATCATCTAAATAATTCTACATTAAAGAGATCTATAATTAATGAAGAGGTTGCTACTAGCAAACAACTTTATATTTCATTGTTTCATCTACAAATAAAGTGCCTGTTGCCCTTGAGGAATAAATTGCCTATGTTACATTAAAAAAATGATAAGCTAGTAATATTGCAATAGGGAATGGATGGCAAACTGATAACAGGTTCATAGTTACTAGGTATCTTTGCCAAAGAGGATATTCTCAGGACTGCAGCATCCACCTCCTTTAAAAGTACAACACAGTACAATATCAGCAATGCACCTACATGTTGTGGGAGTAGAACCCACAGCCTTCTGAATCAAAAGCAAGTATTCAACCTGTTATGCTATTAACAATGCAAGAAGACTCAGCTTAAGAAGCACTAAACTTCTCTTCCGCTGAAGCTCTCAGCTCCTTTAAAATCCACTCAACACCCAACTGTATATTTCAACTTTGCAGCACAAGAAATCTGGAAAAAGCCAAAATGTATTGGGGGGGGGGGGGGGGGGCAAAAGCCCAAAAACAAGGGACACATTTTAAACATTGCTTGTATAATCTTGGAAAGTTGCTAGAATAAAATGTGTTACCACCATGCATTTCACTGCCAAGTCTTGAATCCAGGAGCTTGCACATTACAATCAAAGCAACATACCTCAATGCCAAATCAGCTGTTTCTTGAAAGATAGGAAGACTGAAACTTAAATGGCTATTATTTAGTGAATTCAGTTCTCACCATAGCTCTCAACCTCTTAGCAAAAAACACCTGGACAAAGATAATAATGGGGGAATACAGCCCCCAAACATATTCAGTGAATTCAGTTCTCACCATAGCTCTCAAGCTCTCAGCACACAAAAACTAGACAAAGCCAATAATGGGGGAATACAGCCCCAAAAGTAAAGACAAATTTCAAATATTGATCTTATAAACTTAGAAAATTGCTAGAATAAAAGGTTTTCTGTTACCATGTATTTTCTGAAGAATATGAAGTCTGAAATTGAAATGTCTGTCATTATTTAGTCAATTCAATTTTTCACTGATTACAAAAATCCAGAAAACCACAGATTTTATGAGGAACAGAACAGAACAAAAATATAAGGCAAAAATCTGGACTGTTTTCACAAGTGGTGGTGGGTAGGGAATTCAGGCTCTTGCTATCTGTACCCAAAGTACAGGGTCTGAGCCTGAGTAACTCTAGCCACCAGGTATATTTATCTCGAGCATTACACACACACACACTTGCAGCAGCTTGGTTCGTTCATTACAACAGGTTCATTCCAAAATAATGAACCTGTTCCTGGTGCAGCAGCAGCTTCGTTCATTCAAAATAATGAACCTTGCTGAGAGAGAACCAGTCATTAGCCATCCATGTCATGTACGTGACTGCAGATGGGCAGTCCAGTCCCCTTCCACTTTAACCGCATAGACCTCTGGGCATCTGTTCACTGATGCCTTCTCTTCTTAATCTGGACTGGTTTGACAGCAGTCTGGATTTACAAAAACTATTCGCCGAACATGCCTGCACAGTTCTGGGACTTTAACAGTGAGCCAGTCGGACTTGCAGCTATGCTATTTTGTAAAATTATTTTTCTTTCTTTTTACAGCTGGGGAGCTGCAGTCCGATAGCACAAGCCACCCCTGACAGTACATCAGTATGCCGACCACTAACAGAAGAACACTAAAGTGCTGATACACAATGAGATAATTTATGAAAGATAAGCAATTTCTATCTTAAATCCCATTGTATAATAACAATAATCCACTCCTGTGTGTCGGTAAATCGAGATTTACCCACTGTTAATGTTGTATAATTACTTTGGCTTCACCCTTGTGATCAAACCATGCAAACCATAGGTAAATTCTGATATACCAACATACATGGTCATGGATTACTGCCTAAATTGATCATGAAACCATCTGACCAGCCATGACTCAGCTGAAACATATACAACAGACAGCAACATGACCTACCTTAATGATGTTTGTAAGTAACCAGCGGCAGCTGTACAGCCTGGTATCAATTTCTTTCATATTATTTGTTTGTTGGCAGAAATAGACATGTTGCCAATCCAGTGTGTCATTTTAAATTATTTAGCTTCCTGAGTTGCGTTTAGTGAACAAAGGATCAGCTGAGATCCTTAACAACCTACACTAGTTGGTAGACAAAATGCTTGGCAGACACACACTCCCCTCCCACTGTACCGAGATGTAAGCCTGTAAATGTGTGCTCACACATAGACACACACACACACACACACACACACACACACACACACACACACACACACACACACACACACACACACACACACACACATAAAGTATATGTGCAAGGTGCAAAATTCTTTTTTTTTTTTTTTTTTAATTTTGAAGTGTCAGGACTTGAAGTATCAGGTTTCCCATTCCTCATTAACAAAAACAAAAAAAAATGTTATCGGTGCCTTCTGTATTATATTACAAGACAACTAAACATAAAGCTTCCACATCTCCTGACGAACCTAAATGTAATTATAAAATGTCGCAGTGATAACAAATAGCTCAGAAAAATGAAATCTCCTTTACTGCTTTAAGTAATATGTGTATTTCATTTCCTTTCATAACATTATTTGCAACAGTTTGTTGTGACACTGTACTATGCAGCTGAACAAGAAGAACTGGTAATAATATAGAGGGTTATATTTGGGTGACCAATCATGACCTACTTATTATGCGTTCAGGACATGGATGCCAAGAAATACAGCTTGAGAGCGAGAACAAATCTTTTGTTCTGCCACTGTCATTTGCTGGTCAGTATTGACAGATTTTACTGCCTAGTGCAAGACCTGACCTTAACAACTTTAGCAGTGGGTACTTAACATTTGTTAAGGTTGGGTCTTGTACCACTTTAGTGTTTTAATGGTTTGTCCTTTTGTAAATATCAGAGCGCAATCACAGCACTCCATGTACTACATTATTATTCACATGTCTGTGTTTCTTTCCATGATAGCTTGAAACAGGAAGTGCAAGAGGAGAATGTAAATAATAACAAGCTGAAGAGGGAGAGAAAGTAAGTCTAGACTATGACTTAGTACACGAGTGTCAAACTGCTTCAGAACTGTTTGTTTTAGTATATTTCATACATACTGTCCTAAAATTGTTGATTCATAACTCTTTAATCTCATTTGTTATCTGCAGAGCACGAGTCTTATCAGAAAAGCATTACTTGAAGTTGATACACTTGCATTCCTAGTAAATAAGCAAGCATAAATAAATAAAATGGCAGCATGCAAAAGTGATGTAATAAATAATTAAAAAATGATAAATAAATAAAATGGCAGCATACTAAAGTGATAATGAATGTGAAATTGTAATAATTTTTGCTGACTTATTACATAATCGAACTTAAAGTCCGAATGTCATATGGTCGACACCATATGATCGAACTTTTGAAAGTTTGAAAATGTAATAAAAAAAATAAACCAAAGGAAAAAAACCTACCTGAATGGTTTAAGCAGGGGGGCAAGCCCTCCTGCACTCCCCACGTGGACACCCCCCCGCTCTTTAAATATGCCAACTCCTAGATTGCAATACAGTGCAGAAATGGGAAAGCTTCCCATTCTGCACTGTACGGAGATCTCCGTTGAAACGCTCAAACTTTTAAAAGTTCGATCATATGGTGTCGACCATATGATGTTCGAACTTTTAACAGTTCGGCAACATGATATAGACCCTATTTCTGTACTACCCTGTATTAATTTTGATGTGATTATTGCTTGTATTGTTTCTGTATGTATGTGCATGGAGCTTTTCTCCCTGGGCCTCCATTGAAAAAGGGCTCATACTGACCCAATGGACTTTCCTGGTTAGCAAACTGCAAATAAATAAATAAATAAAATAAATCTGAATGTTTACATAATGCTGGAGAGTGCTTACTGCAACCTGTGTATGAAATGAATTATGAAAAGGAAAGTAAGGGGACTGTTGTCTGCAGTATGCTGGGGGGATATCTGGTTGTATTTCGGACTTTATTTTATTACATTCCGTATGCTTGTTAATCTGTGTTAACAGGGTAGCTTTAGATCCACAAGCAACAGTGAATTTTATAAAAAAGATGCCTGCCTGGATTAGAATCTAGAAACACGTTATAAAATCTAGCAATATCTGTGTGAGAAAGCTTTAGAGATAATGCCATTGCTGTAGTGAAACTAAAGCAAAATAAAATCTCAAAATTGTTAAGGGATTGTTTTATGTCCACACTAATATTTATTTTGGAAGACTGTCATTAAAATTTTGACATAGCATTTCCTGGAAGCCAAGTGAATTATGTAAAAGGGCTTAAAGGCTTGGGAGGGGAAACTCAGTTGAGCAAAACTGTTTGCATGTCATGGGAATTTCCATTGTGTGTTGTACCTTTGTTTGAAATTGTTTTCCAAAAATGATACACAGGTTATGCAGTTTCTTGATCCACTTTATTTAGCGAATGAATAACTCAAAATTAAGTTTATTTTAAGCACTATACACACTGGTGACATTATAACTTCTGTAGAGTAAGGAGAATTTGGATACAGTATATACACTGACATTCATATCCAGCAGATGTGAAAAGCTATGCCTCATGCAGCTTAAATATACTCTTAGATTCCTGAGCCAGCTTCTTGCAGTTTAAGACAGAAAAGCATAAGGCAAATGAATGTAGGTCTTTTGTGAAAATGTAATAATGTTTAGAAAGAGCAAACATTTACGTGTTTTTTCAAAATCTCTTATTTGCAATAATAACAATCAGTATATTCCGGTGTATTAATACATTCACCTGGGGATTCAATAAACTCTTTGTAGGCCTTGCAAAAAGCCTACATAGAGTTTCGTGTTTGCACGGTGAGCAGCATCACTAACTATATATGCTCATTGTATTTAAATGTAAAAAAAGCATGGTTTTGTGGCCAGCAACACTGTTTGGAATAAATGATTCGTGAAAACTCCAAATACAACCTTTGTCATTCATTGCATTTCATACACTGGTACAATGCACACAGTCATACAACTGTACCAGTGTCACATGCTTAGAGCAATTGCACATCATATGCCTATATGTGTTTCATGGACAAGCTGTGTTTTAGTGGCATGATGCCGTATCAGGACACAATGGAGATTAGTTGATTATGGCTCATGCAGAACATTTCCTGACACAAATGCTGATATTCACACAATGGTGCTGCT
Source organism: Protopterus annectens (assembly GCF_019279795.1). Classification (NCBI taxonomy): domain Eukaryota; kingdom Metazoa; phylum Chordata; order Ceratodontiformes; family Protopteridae; genus Protopterus; species Protopterus annectens. The sequence continues at coordinate 247,240,275 of NC_056744.1, forward strand.
GCCCACCACTATAATCCCTGGGTATAGCCACATAACTACATATACAATGAATTCCATAAGGTTGCATTTGAATCAAAACATATGATACACTGGTCGTGTATACCACAGCATAACATCGTGTGTATGAGACAAGACTTATGTGACCATGTAAATAATATTACTTGATTTTGATGTCTGTCTCAGAACATATAATGATGGTATGTAGACATGTACACATCTGTGCCATACTTCAAGTGTCACTGTGATGGCAGAATGTGAACTGCGTAGAAGGTTGATCTGCTCCACTTACAGCAACACATGTCAGTTCTCAGGAGGCATATTACTACAGCTGTTATAGATGGAGCATGTAATGCAACGGCAACAATATCCATTAATACATTAGCTCACATCACAGATTATAATACCCTCTTGTAGTCATCCTGTACATCCATACCTCAATATAGCACATGTCAATGATGGCAGCATTGACATGTCAGCTGTTCATACGATCATAGGGTCATAGGATCATATGAAGTTACTAGGCTAATGGACCTAGGGTGTTTACAGCCCAAGCCAAGTTCTACCCTTATTTCCACGATCACCACCTATCACCCTTGTCCAAGAGGGACACAGGTGGAAACCCCATGGTGAATTTACAGTTACCCATCCAATCATCCAGATTGCATTTGAAGAAGACCAATGAGGTGCTCTGTTTGACATGAAGTGGAAGTCTGTTCCAAAGGTGTGGTAACCTCTGGGAGACAAATCTGTCCCTCTAGCAGGTTATATTGACATCACATACCAGGTTAAGGTCTTTAGAGTGAGTAACCTGTATACCATTTGACCTGCGGATATGCAGCATTTCCAAAAATGCAGGCTCAGAGATTGCCTTATATGCAAGGCAGAGATTGCCTCTAAGTAGTCTATATGAAACAGATTAAAGTGACAGTGATTTCAGACAATCCACATAGGACAGATGCTGAAGACCTTAAATTTTCCTTGTGTGGAACCTTTGTGGTCTCTCCAATTGCTGCAGCTGATTGGAAAGGTACAAATCAAAAGTGGCATTGTACTCAATTATTGGCCTGATGAGGAAATAGTACAGGGAGGTTATAACTTCTTTTTTCTGGAGGCAATGCCCTTACTTATTAGATGAGCAATATAGAATGCCCTTCTTACCACTGTGGAGACATGATGATGAGAGGTAAGGTTGGTGTTGACCTGTGTGCCCAAGTTTCTCACCACTGAGTGCATACTTAGGGTGTTGCTATTGATGTGATAGTTTGCGAGAACATCACTCTTACTGAAAGATATGATAATACATTTTTTTGCATGACTTTGGCACAAATCATTTGTTTGTGTAAGACCCTCTTGCAGGATGTTAACATCATTTGGAGATTCTATAACCACTCATAGTTTGCAGTCATCAGCAAACTTTGCCAGGCACAGACCTTAATTTTTTGCTTGTACTTCGAAGAAATATATTCCAAAAAGTAGAGGTCCCAGGACTGATCCCTGTGAAACACCAGTGGTTAGAGGTCTGCTATTGGAGGTAGATTCCCCTATTTAGACTATATGTGTTCTATCAGTGAGCCAGTTAGTAACCCATCTAACAATGTAAAGGTTGATACCAAGCTGGGTGAGTTTGTCAATGATGCCTGAGTGGATGGTAGTGTCAATAGCCTTGGTTAAGTTGCAGTAGGCTATACACAGATTTCCCCTCATCCAGGGCCTTGGTGGCTGTCTTGAAGAAGTCCACCAGGTTTAACAGGCATGATCTCCCTTTGATAAAGCCAAGGTGAGCAGGGGCAAGTGTTTGGTAATTATCTATATCTTTGTTGATAAGGTCCATGATGATTTGCTCCATAGCCTTTTAGATAAGGCTAGTCAGGCTAGTAAGTCTATAGTTCCCATGGTCAGTGGAAGCACCACCTTTGTACAAGGGAATAACTGTGGCCATTTTCCATTTAGCTGAGATAAAGATGGTGCTTAGACTGATTGAAAAGAGTACCTAATGGTGTTGCTAATTCTTGTTGGAGCCCATGTAGGATGAAGTATGGGATGTTACCAGGTCCCATAGATTCTGTGTTTTTGGCCTTAGAGAGGGCATTTACAACCTGATCTTTAGAAATACAAGTTAGGGGACAGGTGATAGGGATGTCATGGGGTATGAGTGGCGGGAACAGGGGAGTGAAGTTTTCACAGAACCTGTCATCCAACAGGTTAGCTATGTCCATAGGCTCAGTATATGTGGTATCATTAACTACCAGTTTGGCACAAATCTGTGCCTTTCCTTTTAGGTTACTGATGTAACAAAAGAATGCCTTATGGTTGCTGTTAGTTGAGGAAGCTAATTTGCTTTCATCGTTTGCTTTGGAGGACTTATTTGCTTGTTTAATCTGAGGAGGGTGTTTCCTGTTTAGGGCTCACTCCCTCTTACTCTTAGACATCAATTTCTTCCTGTTACTGTAAAGCCTGTTAATGGCAGTTGTCTACCAGGCAGGTTTGCTCTTCATTGAGGAGCTTGTTTTGGTCCTATCAGGTACAGCCTAGTCAATGCAGTTATACAGGTGTTTGCATAAAGCATTGGTGTAGAACTTGGCATAGTTGCCAGTTCTATCTGATGGGGAGGTGCACTGAAGCTATTTATACCATCTCATAAGAGGTTATAATCTGCTTTAGAGAAGTTTTTTTAGTTTAGTTGCTGATGGGGTGTGTCAGGTGTGATAGTTACTTCGAATGAGACTGATTTGTGGTCAGATCTCATCAGGCAAGACCTGTCAGTGAGGGTGCTACAGTGGTTTCCCCCAAATTGGTAAGTATCAGATCCAGGATGTTGGTGCCCCCTGTGGGGGTGTCAACCAGCTGGTCCAGGGAATTGGAGTTAATGAAGTCAAGGAACCTTTGGGACTCTGCTTCATGATATGTGTATGCATATTTGACATGAGGACATCATCCACTCCTCTGCAGGACATTATTAGGCTAATGGCCAACATCACATGAAATTCAAGCCATTATTATGCCATATAAACAAAATACCTGTATCTATATTATGGTGATAGTAAGACTATTGTGTGCATGTGTATATTTGTTGGACTGCATTACATTCTGCCACTGTTTGTATGGGACATGCTCACTACACCATGGCAGAATTAGCACTCACACATGCAGTGGTCTGGATATTGCTTGCAGAGGCTTATGGAAGGACTCTGTTTAATGATGTGCGTATGCATATTTGACACAAGGACATCCTCCACTCCTCTGCAAAAAGGATGTCATGTGGCCAAAGGACAAAGGAGGATAGTGGATGCATGGGGTTAAGTGGCAGGTTCCCCAAGTGGTAATGACATGAGGATCAATTCTAAAGATCATACAATGACCATAATGTAACACCAACCACACACACACACACACACACACACACACACACACACACACACACACACACACACACACACACACACACACACACACACACACACACACACACACACACACACACACACAGCAATAGACTAGCCCTGATTTGAACATTGCACCTATGGAGGCATAGAATATGAATGCCATGCAATGTCACAGTAGCAATAGCACATATATCTGCCTGTAAAACTGTCGCATTGCACTTTATGGGGTGTGCATCATTGTATGCTGAGAAGAACATGTTGGGAGGGGTGTTGGGCATGGATGGTGGAATCACATCTCTGTGTGAAATTGTCTCAGAAGTGATAGTTGCATGTACACACATGTTGTTACTGTCAGATTAGAACACCAATATGTGTAGTAAAATAGCTTGCAAACACAGTAATTAATGTTACTGTTACAGCAGAGGTATGTCTTGAATACTGTCAGAGTGCATGTTATAGAGGATGATATAATCATTGTATACTTCAACAAGATGTGCATAGGTGGGTTTGACATAGCTGTGGACTCACACATCATGCTAAAATTGTCACCATAGTGATAGCTGAATGTACAAATGGTTGACTGCAGTGAGAATAAACCCCCTACCTATTTACAAGGCACAATACTTAATGCAAGCACCACAGTACAAGTCTAGTTTTTATAGTGTCTGACAACACTTTATAATGGTAACATCAGCAGTGTCTGGTGAAAAGGGGATGGTAATAGCAGTGTCATGTAAAATGCTCTCACTAATGTCAATGCACACAAACACTAGTTGACTGAAGTGAGAATAGAGCCCCTCTCTAACTACTTACAGAGCACAGTACTGAATGCAAGCACCACAGTACAAGTTTGGCTTTAATGTGCCCAACAACACTTTATAGCTGATGACATCAGCAGTGTCTGGTTAGAAGAAGATTTTAATAGCAGTGCCCCACATGCTGGTGTAAAATGCTCTCTTAAATGTCAACCAAGTGAACACACACACACATCAGTTGACCACACTGAGAATAGAACTCCTACATACCTAGGAAAACCAGCTATAGAACTCAGTACTTGCAAGCACTATAGCAGATATCTGACATTTACAATGTGGCAGGATAATTTAGAGTGGATGACATCATCATTGGATGTTTGAGAGAAGATGTTGGGAGGCCTGAATGTAATGTATTTGTACTCCATGGGATTGTATTAAAGACTGTAGGATGTACAGTTATGATCTTATGACTAGACACACAGACACACACAAGTTGACAGCAATGAGATTAGAACCTTTACCTAAGAACACCAGCTATAGAACTAAGTACTTAATGCAAGCACCATGGTGCAAGTCTGATGTTTACAATGTTGCAGGACAGTTTATAGTGGACGAGAACATCATTGGATGTTTGAGAGAGGATGTTGGGAGGCTTGAATGAAATGGATTTGTAGTCACATACAACTATCAAAATATTTCACCTCCATGGGATTGTACTGAAACTGTCTAAACGTGTACTATAATGGGTTGTATTGTTAATTTAGAACAGATATACTGTTCTGACTAGACACACACACACTAGGTGACAGTAGTGTGATTAGAATCCCTACCTAACTAGGAACACCAGCTATAGAAGTCAGTACTTAATGCAAGCACCACAGCACAAGTCTGACTTTTACAATGCTGCAGAACAATTTATAGTGGATGACATCATCACTAGATGACCACTAGTCATGTACAACTGTCAAAATATTTGTACTCCATGGAATTATACTGAAACTGAAATGGATGGGTAGTCATGTACAGCTGTCAAAATATTTATACTCCATGGAATTGTACTGAAACTGTCAAAATTTGTACTCCATGGGATTTTATTGTTGACTGTAGAATACAGAGTTACATTGTTCTAACCAGATACACACCAGTTGACTACAGTTAGATTAGTTAGATTAGAACCCCTACCTAACTAGGAAAACCAGCTACAGAATTCAATACTCAACATAAATGCCATGGTCCAAGCCTGACTTTTATAATGCTGCAGGACACTTTATAGTGGATGTTATCATCATTGGATGTTTAAGAGAAGATGCTGGGAGGACTGAATGAAAAGGATGTGTAGTCATGTACAACTGTCGGGTGGCTGTGGTGGTGCAGTAGTTACCGTTGCCACCTCACAGCAAGAGGTTCTCCAGTTCAATCCTCGTCTGGGGTGCTTTCTGTGCAGAGTCTGCATGTCCTCCCTGTGGTTGCATGGGTTTCCTCCCGGTGCTCTGGTTTCCTCCCACATCCCAAAGACATGCTGTAGGTGGATTGGACACTCTAAATTGGCCCTAGGTGTGTGTGTGTGTGTGTGTGTGTGTGTGTGTGTGTGTGTGTGTGCCTTTTGTGAAAGGTTGGATGCCAGCTGGCAGCTCGACACTGTAAAACTCCACTGCCAATCATGAGCAGACAGGTGATCCACTGTGGCGACCCCTAACCGGGAAAAGCTGAAAGAAGAAGAAGAAGTCATGTACAACTGTCAAAAATATTTGTAATCCATGGGATTGTACTGATGACTGTAGGAAGAGAGTATGCTGTTTTGACTAGATACATACAAACACACACAAACACACACACGGTCACAGCAATGAGATTAGAACCTTTACATAACTAGAAACACCAGCTATAGAACTCAGTACTTAATGCTAGCACCATGGTACACATCTGACTTTTATAATGCTACAGGACAATTTATAGTGGATGAGAACATCATTAGATGCTTGATAGAGGATGTTGGAAGGCCTGAATGACATGCATGTGTAGTCATGTGCAACTGTCAGAATATTTGTATATGGAATTGCACTGATGACCAGAGGAAACACAGTTATGCTCTTCTGACTAGACACACACACATACCAGTTGGCATAGTGAGATTAGAACACCTATCTTACTAGAACACCAGCTGCACAACTCATCCTTAACACAAGCACCACAGCATAAGTCTGATGTTTACAGTGCTCCAGGACAATTTATTGTGGATGACATCATCATTATATTTTTGAAAGAAGATCTTAGTAGGCCTGAATGAAATGGAGAGCTAGCTATGTACGACTGCCAAGATATTAAAGTTCTGCATGTTACCAGATTTATGAGTGTGTAAAGTATAGTATCTGCTGTTGTTTTCAATGTGCAGTTATATTTTAAGAGTCAGTTTTACAAACTATATGTATACCGCTATCTGCATTACTACAAGTATTACACAATATGAATGTGTATTGTCAGTATAAAGATGTATATGGTATGTAACAAAGCATTTTTTTCTTTTATTTCTGTAGTTTAGTTGATATATTTGGGAACAGGTAGTGAGTGACTAAGTATCAAGTGCATAGGTACAGGTAACACATGAATACAGTGTAAATATGTTTTCTGTCCTGAAAAAGCGCCTTCAGTTTGGTTGTGTTTTTACATGTACTTTAATGGGATGAAAACTAAGTGAGCAGTAAACATAAGTACAACATGCTAATGTGCATTTATAACCACTTTCCATAGTGCACTTCTGAGCATCTGGTTTATGTGATCAGTGGCATAAGTACAACATGCTAATGTGCATTTATAACCACTTTCCATAGTGCACTTCTGAGCATCTGGTTTATGTGATCAATGGCAAAGTGTTTGCATATGGAGATACACATTTAAGGACTCCTACTTGAACTTGAGAAGTACTTATCCATACTGGCCATAATAGACACATTTGACAGATAATATGGTGTTCATAAATAGTTCATATCAGAAATGTTGTGTCATAAATTGTCTAACTTTAAAAAAAGTATTTATACTGCTTTCTTCTTTTGCACATAGTTAAGCAACAAGCAAATGTGGGCCTCTGCTTCACTGATAAAATTATACGAGTTATATTGGTTTCCTTTCTTCTGTGCAAACACATTAAATAGAGAGGTGTGGCAGTCAGCATGTTGGATAGTACTGAGTGTAAGAAACACACTCAGTGCTTAGCTGCATTATGTGTATGTCCATTGAAGTATTTAATTTCAGGCTAGATGATCCAATGATCGAATCTGATTGTATCTAATAATTTTAAATATGTATGCATAATGTAATGAAATAATGTTCATGCTATTTTCACTCTGTGTGTTTCCTTAGAGCATTGTGTTTAAGGAGCACTTCATGGAGGTGACCACATTATTGAAGAGCCATTCTCTATCACCTGACATTGGTGAGCGATGCCAAACTCTGCGCAGAGGACAGAAAGTGAAGGTATTCATTGGGCTGTTTTTACTTATGTGTGTGGTGTGTGATTCTATTTTTGACCAGATTAATGGAGCTAAAATGGGAGCAAGCAGGGGGAAAAACAAAGGGAACTCCATATAGGAATGTGCAGGAGGAAGGTAAGAAAGAACCATAGCTGTCCCCTTCTTCAAAAGTGTAAAATGAAAATATATATAGAATATTAGCTGAATTTGGACTGTCACCACAGCAAAGAAGGGTGACAACAACACAATCATGTTGTATAGCTAATTGGACTGAATCAAGTGTGTTGAGAAGACAAGTGTGCACATTGTAGAGCTATGTAGGGGGAGATATTTATTTTGTGGGTCAGTTGCCCATTTGTTTTTACTTCAGTAAGACAGGAATGTTGGGTAAGGGATGTAGGTATTTCTGGGTAAGGTGAGTAGGGTAGGTGAGAAAGCAGATGCAGACAAACAAAACAAATAAGACAAGACATGGGGAAGGTGAGGGACACAATAGGTTGGGAGACACCATAATTGGGGATAGGGAAGGAACATCAGATGCCATGCCCATCAAACATGGGGACAATGAGAATTTAGTCTTCACCTGCAGAACTATCATCACTGTACCCTTACTCTGCTAGTTGTTGGAGTGCTTGATGTCTTTGTTTATGTACCATAATAGAGAGTATCCTCCCCATCTGGCATACATGTGCACCAATGATGCTGTGCATGACCCTATGCACCAAGTCTGGCATCGCCTGGTGGGAGACAAAATCCCCACCTCTGCCACTATTCCCAAAGAGTACCATTGCACCAGCTTCCAGGGTAATGCTACCTGATGGGGAGGGCCCAGGAAGTGCATGGACAGCAGAGGAAGTACTCCAGCTTGGGTCCCAACTGTGCTGGGCATTGGTGCAGGAGCCAGTGGAGTGGAGACAGGTTGAGCCACAGTGGTTGGACTACATCCTTGTGCTGTAAAGCATTTTGTGAGTTGTCAGCAACTGATGACATCAAAATGTTGTGACCACACATATAAAAATTAAAAAGAGAGATAAGGGTTGGGCAAGAGGAATAAAAGAGATAATTCACACCATCATATGTGACATACAATAAATTCGTACAATATAAATAATTTATTTCTAATTTTACATTTAAGTATACTTTTTAACAACTAAAAATTATAACTGATTACTGCTCCAAGTAATCCTTACAATATGCATATATTGCACATATGCTTGATCATCTAAGACAGCTTCAGAAGGATTCAATAAGCCCTACACAGTCATTGTTTAATGTGTGCACATCACGGCAGCAACAAAATTTAGATTCAGTATGTGCCATGTAGAGGTGCACACCCCTGCACAAACAAGGTAAATACTGTGGCATAATAATTACAGCATGAGCAGCTAAATTGCATGCTACTCAATTAATCCAACATAGTTGAGCTATTCAACAAGTCGTAAAGCATCTGTGTAGACTTATTTATTTATTTTTATTTATTTTAACATTATTTTACCAAGATAAATCCAACTGGACACAAAGTGTCCGTTTTTAGTGGAGTCCTGGGGAGAAAAGCTCCAATAAAAAACTGGTATACAAGGTAAGAGAAGCAAAGAAGTACAAGAACAATATTGTAAAACAATAAGATACTCAAACAATAAGATACTAGAGTAAAACCCCTATTTGCAATATTTACAAAAAAGTACATATCAGGTGAGTATATCAGGTGAGAATATAGTGTATGCAATGGAGGCATACAATGGGTCACTTATATGGAGTAGTGAGTCTTCAAGGGGGGTCTTTGCAGTTGCAGAGAGGGTTAGCATAGAGGTGTGAATTAATAAAGCCCTTGAAGATGCTTGTGTGACTTTGTAGCCTGAGTTCAGATGGGAGAATGTTCCATACTTTAGCAACATCATAAGAGAATAGGGCCTCCCCAGCACTGTTATTGCATGGGTTTATTTCAATCAGGTTTTTGTTACATGAACATACTTCCCTTTTGGGGTTGTGAAAGTTTAGTATGTCAGCTAGGGCAGGGCTCTTCCCTGGATGGAAAAGAATTTGATGGGCTATGATCAGTTGGTGGTAGTGTAGGAGGTTTGGAAATTCTAACCAGTGCAGTTTAATTAGGGAATGGCAGTGATGGGAATGTGACCTGTTATTGGCAGCGAACCTAGCTATTTTATTGTAGCATGTGGAGAGTTTGTTCAGGTTAGTTTTGTTAATGTTGGTGAGGACTGGAGAGGTGTATAGTAGTGTTGATAAGATATGAGTTCTGGCTATTGTTGTTCTAGTTTCGAGGGTTAGGAATAGTATGCAACGATATAGGCAACCAAGCTTTTTATGGACTTTAGAGACAGTTTGGGATACGTGCTTGTTGAATTTAAGTTGTTGATCAATAGTGATGCCTAAGAGTTTGGCCTCAGTTACTGGGGTGATGAGGGTGCCATTGGTTGACATGATGGTAAAGGTGGTGGAGGAGGGATTGATTGGGTGGAATAGTATTAGCAGTGTTTTTTGGGGGTTTAGTATTAATTGGTAGTTGTTTAGCCAGTTCTCTACCTCAGTGAAGGATTCCTGTGCTTTACTTTGTAGTAATTGGATGTTTGGTACTGAGCAGATTAGACTTGATGCTGGTTTTTCCTGTGAATTCCAAAAGTTTTGGAATACAGCCATGGAAAGGAGTCTACACAGACAGAATGTTTGGGGCTGCTCCTACTTTAATTCATTTGTATGTGCTACAGTCTGAAGCCAATGCTGCTGCTGCTGCTAATAGGCCTAGGCTGAGAAGGAGAAGAGTTTCCAGGCCTCATTTAACTTTTCACAACTTATATGATGTGAAAATTGTAGAGCACTACAGGGTGGACAGGAACACACTGTAGGAACTCTGCGACCTCTGCTGTTCTCAACTGAGAGCAAGAGCCAACCGAGAGAAACCCATCCCAGTTGCAACAAATGTTATGTGTAGTCCTTAGAATTTTAGCTACAAGTACCTTTCAGAGACCAAAGGGGACATGCTGAGGGTCCAGGGTCCTCCACCATTTCCTGATATTTTCCATATATTTTCTTTGTAGTTCTGAGGAGAAAGCCAAAATATTCAGGAGTTCTACCCTGTAGCACACTACCCTGAAGTAGTGAGTGCCATAGATTGCACACATATAGAAGTGAGGGCACCACCTGGGAAAAAAGGTAGGCTCTACATAAACAGAAAGGGCTACTATTCTATCAACTGCCAAGTTGTGTGTAATGCTAAGGGAAGTATCTTGAATATGCATGCTGGCAACCCTGGCAGTTATCATGGCTCACATATCTGACACACTTCCCTACTGTACCAGATGTTTGCTAAAGGGGTATACCATAGGGTCATTTACAGGGAGATGTAGGTTATGCACTGGAACCATGGCTAATGGCAGCCATCAGAAATATACATACAGCCGTAGAAGAATGCCATAATGAGGCACACGCTCAAACCAGAAATATTATAGAGCATGTGTTTGGGTTGTTGAAGTCATGGTTCTGGCGCCTAGATACATCTGGAGCAGCCCTGCAGCACAATCCATTGACATGTACAGAAATATTCACAGTATGTGCCATGCTATGCAGTATAATGCTGAGGAAACAGCTTCAGCAGGATCACCAAGGAAAAGGTGCACACATCCCACCACCAAGAACAAAGTCACCACAGCCACAGGGAAATGAGGAGTCAGAGAGTGAAACACCAGCTGCTGTGGGTATAGGCAGATGTAGGCATGCTCAGTATTCCCATGCATTGGCTAAGAGACAACGCATAACACACTCACTCACCACCTAGGGGCCTAAAACCTTCCTCCTGCTCACATACATATAGTAACATTGATGCCAGCCAACTCACACAACTGTTACCTCCCCATGTATTGGCTATGTACTACTTGCATTAGACAGTGTTCAGCCCTGAACTAAAACTGTGGCAACTGCTGCATTTATAAGGTAAGTTCTGAACCTGGACTGTATTGCTTAATAATATGAATGTATGGCATATCCTTGTATTTCATTAGTTGGTACAGTAAGCAAGTAAAAGGTGAGAGATTTGTACATAAATTACCTCAATTTGTGACAGCAAAGACTTATTTGACTTACATGTGTCCATTACTAAGTAGTAGGCCTCAAGCATCAAAACTACTGATGATCACTACATGCTCTCAGTTCAGCACCATATGTTTGTACTGGAAAATCATTAAAGAGAGATGTTAGAAAGTAATGATACACATTGCAGTTACTGACTTCACAACCCTCGTGAGATCATTCACTATAAGGTTAAGAAGTTTTGATGCAATCAACTGTCTAATTTTCCAAGGCCAATATATGTCAAGGGCGCAATTAACAGTTCAACACCACAGATGCATATGTACTAAACACTAAGTTAGCTATGCACCCTGAGCATCAAAGTCAATGCTTATGCATCCCTGTGGCTGAAAAGATACAAAATAGGGATATGGCACAGTTATCATCACCTGCACAGGCTGTTGTGTTGTGGGGACAGAAAGCCTAGGCTGACACAAAATGTCAGTGAGTGTATGTGGGTGAGAAAGAGAAGCAGGCAGACCTTTGAATAAACCAATAAATGGCCAGTGAGACAAAAGGAGTAACAGTTGTGTGTGTGTGTGTGTGTGTGTGTGTGTGTGTGTGTGTGTGTGTGTGTGTGTGTGTGTCTCTGTAGTGGTTCTCTAGGTGAAATTGGTGTGTGAGTGTCTGCATGAATACAGCCAAATTATGTGCTGGCTCTATGTCTTGGTATGTGGGACATTTGTGTGTACACTGTAGAGGTGGCACTTCATTGTTGTTGTCCTCGACCATGCAAACTGGCTCTGCCAGGAGTTGCACTGGCATATCCATGCCCACAGTCAGATGCAGTGCTGCTATCTGAACATGATTGGTGGCTGCTGGACTAGCTCCCTTCATGGGGATGCCCAGTACCACAACCCCATGACTTGCTATGTCTGCATGTGGCCAACACACTCACTGATGGAGCACTGGAAGCACTGCCATTATCGGACCATGGTCAGTCACTGTCACTGTCACATTGGCTGACAGCAGATGATGTGGCTAAACTACACTCATGAGGATGTTGTTCCCCTCCCAGCAGACATTCCATCACAGACAATATGCATTTCATGACAGACACTTCTGGGTCCATCTCAAACACCCCTCATTCCAATGTGTCAGTCATCCCAGCCATTAAATCAGCAAGATGGTGGAGGCAGTCATGCATGTCAAACTGTGCCACATCTATAACCCCAAGCATTTATGGAAACATGCCTGTGCCTCCATAATGGCCCTAAACATACATTGAGTTGCATGGAAACCAACACCTGCATCATGTTGAAGAGGGACAGCAGGCCCCCTCTAACTCTCCATCAACCCTCCTGCATGGAACTTCACCCACACTTTGACGATAGCCAGAGTTAACAGTAACAAAAGCCACATTAGCCACTCTTCTCTGATCTGTGACTTCACCCTCTACCTCTTCAATATCTGAGGGCTTATTTCTGCTATCTGGACTGGCATGGCCTTCACATTTGCCTAACACACATACACGACTGCCTGTACATTCAATAACCTTAAAATCACAACTGCAATTATGTATTGCTTCACTTCTTGCCACTGTTGCGCTCCGCTAACCATTGCGCAAACATGGTGCTTGGAGGTGTGCACTGTTGAGCACTGTGTTTGGGAGATAGTAAGCAGTGACCGTTCAAATTCAGTTAATATTTTTCACATATATTCACTTTACACTGTTAAGGCATATATAACTCTGGTTCTGTCCTATCTCCCCCATGCACATTCCTACTCTGCTTCCTATTTGTTCTTCCCACTGTATCTTCCCATTTCAACACTGTTCTATATACCCATTTCACCTCTTTAAGGCATTTTTGCATGAAGGTGCACATTGTGCACCAATGTGCAGCAATGGGGAATGGCAGCAATGTATTTACATGTATTTAAAAGTATTAGAGACAGCATTAATGTATTTAAATGCATTAAATACACCTGTATTCAAACCCAGTACCATCTGGCCCCAACAAGGAATGTTTCAATGCCTTAACGCATGCTGTCGGTTAAGCAGCAAGTGTATTTCATAGACTCAATAATAACTGTCAGACTTTAGCAATGTGGTTCTCATTTATGCACTGCTTACCTACATGCAAATATGTGTATCATGCATGCATATGCAGTTTTCTAACTGTCACACAAACCTGCTGCTCTCCATGTTATGGAAATGTACATATTATTCTGTATCACTGCTGTTTACTTCCATTCTCTGTGTATGACATTAAATTACATGTATAAACATTACAAACTGAGGACCCTATCTAACAGTATGTCACATACTTACAGTACATCCATCTGTTACCACCTCCCCAACCACTGCAACCCTGGTGCCTCAGTACTGTTTCCACACATATATCAAACACAGTAAAAAAATGTAATATCAAATGTGTGACATGCATTGCACATCAGTCTGGTAACATGCAGAAATACAAGTATTGACCCATATGCCTAAAAGACTTATCTGCAAGGTTGGGAAAGAATCAGGCTGGACCATATCCACAGGGACATAGGTGATCTTCAACACACTTGACCCTACCCATGCTGTTTTGTCAAGGGTAGATCTTGATCACTGAACCTTGTGGACTTCTTGGATACTGACACGACAGACCTGGATGAGGGATAGCAGGACATACCACCTATGCTGACTTACCCAAAGCCTTTGACACTACCCCCATTCATAGTGAAGAACTCCCATGTGGTAACTAAGCCATACAGTAATAAAGGGATAGGCAACTGGCCCACAGACATAACACACACTCTCAAAGTTGGGGAGTGCACCTCCACCAGTAGCCAATTACATTAGAATACCACAGGGATCTGTACTGGGCCCTCAACTGTTTGCAAATTACTTCTCTGAAGCACAGGCAATGGTAGATGGCTTGTGGTTTACCAAGTTTGCAGATGACTGGTAACTGGACACACTAATAGAGTCCCTCAGTAATGGTAACATGTTATTGAAGGGGCTGCCACACAGAAATGACTGGTGCCAAACTCATGGACTGAATCGTAAAGCATACAATGGCTCATTGTTTCCTTTGGCAATGAAGTACTCCTGCTAATTATGATAAACATAACATCCCTCTAAGCTGAAACACAGTGTTGTGAGACTTGGGAACACATGTTGATAGCAATCTACACTTTCATAACTATGAGTCCATAGTGGTGACACACACATTCTTCATTGTGCACATGATACATATGGACATCACATCTAAGACCAGAGTGATCATACCACTGCTGTACTCTACCCTTATTAGATGACTAATTGAGTGCAATGCTCCCTTCTGTTTGCACCTTGGTAGATACCTGCAGGAACTGGAGAAAATACAGGGTTCTGCCTGAGAGACTCCAGTGCCTCCAAACATGACTTACATGGAAAGTCTGAAAGACCTATCAGAGTATTCAGTATCATGCATGCTGCTGAGAGGTGACCTATGCCTGCCCTACAGAGCAGTCTCAGATCCTGACCTACTGGAAATACTGGATATCTGTAAATCAAATGGGACAAGAACAATGTGCCCCAGGGTTATCACCCTAGCCTGTGACATAAACAGAACAAGTGGAGAGACAGATATATCCCCCAATGACTCACACTCCTCTGTAACAGGTTTCCACTGCATGTGAATTAGTACGCCTCAATGACCATGTTCAAGAGCAACATTGACTACTGGTTGGATGATTGTAAAATCACATCTGGGGTGGTGGCACTTATGTCCCTCATGAACAGGGCTAGTTGGTGCTGCTCACAAAAATCACTCTGTTTACAATGATCATCCAACTATGCTCAATAAGGGTACTTGTGTTTTTACACAGCTAGGCTTAAACGCTGTAGAGACATTAGGCTAGTACCCTGCTATGATCATATGAAGCTATGAGCCTATGCAGGTCTCCCGACATTTTGTCTCCCACAGTGCCTGATGATGTCATCTACTATAAGTTCACCTGCAGTCTTGAAAAAGTCAGACTTGTGCGGTGGCTCTTGTGTAAAGTACTGTGTTCTACTGTGTGTGTACTTAGATAGGTAGGGGTTCTGTTCTCACTACAGTCAACTGGGTGTGTATCTGTGTCAAGCCAGAAGAGCAGTAGTATATATGCTACAGTTACTGCTCCAGTCTCATGGATTGACAGTATTTTGATGCTTACATATGCCTACACTTCCATTTCATGCAGGCCTCTCCACTTCTTCTCTCTAATATGCACTGCTGATGTCATCCACTATATGTTGGCCTGCAGCCTTGTAAACGTCAGAATTGTGCCATGGCACTTAAGTAAAGTAATGCATTCTGTAGTCTGTGTACTAGCTAGGTGGGGTCTATATCACTTTGTCAAACTCTTAAAAGTTCGAACGTCATATGGTCGACACCATATGATCAAACCTTTAAAAGTTTGAACATTTCAACAGAGATCTCCGTACAGTGCAGAATGGGAAGATTTCCCTTTTCTGTGCTGTAGTGCGATCTCAGAGTTGGTATATTTAAAAAGTGGGGGTGTGGGGGGCAGCCTCCCATGTGGGGGTTACAGAGGGGCTTGCCCCCCTGCTTAAACTGTTCAGGTAGTTTTTTTCTTTGGTTTATTTTCTTATTACATTTTCAAACTTTTAAACGTTCGATCATATGGTGCCGACCATATGTTTGAACTTTTAAAAGTTCGATTATATAATATAGATGCAACTAGGTAGGGGTACTGTTCTCACTCCAGTCAAGTGTGTGTGTGTGTGTGTGTGTGTGTGTGTGTGTGTGTGTGTGTGTGTGTGTGTGTGTGTGTGTGTGTGTGTGTGTGTGTCTGTATCTAGCCAGAAGAGCAGAAGTGTGTATCTTGCAGTTTCCATTCCAATCACATTAATTGAAAGTATTTTGATACTTCCACATGCATACAGATTCATTTCATGCAGGCCTCCCACCTTCTTCTCTCCAAGATGCACTGTTGATTTCATCTACTATATGGTGACCTGCAGCCTTGTAAAAGTCAGATTTGTACTGTGGTGCATAAAGTACTGTGTTCTGAAGCCTGTGTACTTAGGTAGGAGTTCTATTCTCTCTCTCTCTAGTCAGCTGTGTGTGAGCTGTTGCTTGACATTACAGAGAGCATTTCACACCAGCATGTGGAATACTCCCCAGGATTTAATAAAATCCATGTAGGCTCTTTGTAGAGCTCACATGGAATGTTCCCATGTACACGGCCATGGTTCCCCCTCGGCAGCATGCCATGCATATTAATCAATGCATGCTGCCAAGGGAGAGCATAGTAACAGTGATATTGAATGTGTTTAGATAGACAGGTAGAGGCTATCCCATGGTAGTAGATGCCAGGTGAGATGTAATGTACAGGGTGAGGCTTCTTGTTATGTTTCCTGCTACTGTTGAAATGTGCTGTGAATTAATAGTTTGTGTTTTAAATTTGTAATTTTGTTTTATTTATTTATTTTTTAAATGTCCATTTGCATGGTACGCAGTGGAGCACATCAATGTCAAGCTGCGCTTAGATATATACACTTGCTAAATATATAAAAATAAAAAACAGATGTAACTAATTATCATATCTGCTTTTTTATGTTGGTTTGTGAGATGCAGGGCAAAGTGCTGCAATGTGAAGCTACACTTAGACACAGCTGACACCTGCCAGACAGCTAAAAATAGAAACTGGGTGTAATTATTTAATTTTGGTTATGTTTAAGCCTGTTAGCATGTCAAAGCACTGCATGGTAGCTTATTAGTATATGTGAAGGTATACTACTTTAGTACTATTGAAGTGGCTAAATGGGTAGAGTGATGGCCTAAAGCTTTGTAGGTCCTGGATTTGAGACCCTAGCAGACATACCATTTGTTTAATGTAATGTAAATTTTCTTTTAATTAAAAACAACACGTTTACATTTAGAAGAGGTGTGTGGTGCTAAGCACTGCTTAAACATGATAAATGGCTACTTTTGTTTGCACGTTGCTAAGCTTTGCTAAAACCATGATTGTGAGAGTTTTCATGATGCTCAGCTCTGCTTAGCTGGTTTGCACAATGCTAAGCAATGTGGTGCTTTTTTGAATATTGGTGAATAATGTGTAAGTGCAGGAAAACAGCCTATATTAAGGACAATAGGCAGGAATTCTGCAACAGTTGTTGGATTCTTTCTAACTGTCAGTATGCCAGGTGTTGTTGGAGAGGGTGTGTGCTTTCAGGTGCAGTGATGGGGTGTGCAGGAGTCCAGGGTTTTTGTTGTGCTCCTGATATGCAATTATGAACCTAGGCTGCTGGAGGGCATTTACCAGGGCTTAGAATGTAAGGCTGAGGCCTAGGATCGGTTGGCCAGGGAACTTAACAGTGCTTCTGGGATCCCCTGCACTGGTGAGCAGTGTCATCACCACTATGATGACCTGAAGCATCGAAAGAGGGAAACTTTGGACATCTGGGTCCAAGAAACCAGACCTGAGCATGCCCCAGACATATGTAAATAATTCTTCCAGTTTTCACTAAAATGCAAGCTGAATGTATGCAAAACTGGTATGCATAATGGTGTGCTTCTCTCCCAACAGCTGCAGCTGAGAGGGCTTGCAACATGCAGTCCCATGCTGGGTGCCTGGCTAGGTTGCACTTTGAGTGTGGTAAGTACAGATATATTATGCTAACTGCAGTGCAATAAACAATAAACAATAAAACTGTAGTGCAATAAAGAATAAGCAATAAAAACTGTAGTTCAATAAATGGACAATTAGAACTGTAGTGTAATAAGTGACAATAAAAACTGTAGTGCTCTAAACAATAAACAATACAGATAGCAGTAAGCAAAAAGGTGTAAAACATAATTGTGGTGTCATAACATAATTTCAGTAGAACTGTATTCATTGCATGTCTATGGGAAGGTTGCTGCAGTCAACTGTAAAACTGTAATAACTGTAGAATGCAAGAGTAATGATCTGAAAATTGTACTGCACATCTCAGAGTATGGTTCAAGGCTGTCTCCAGGCCAGTTTCAGTCACATAATGCTCTCTTTTCCTTCCACTCGTGGAACAACAGGTATACGATTGAGTTAGCTCACTTTATGGGCAGATATATTGTGTGGACTTCACAGATAATTAACAGCAATACCAATAAAGTGTTAAGCAGCATTCTGATTTCCTAAATAAATCTGTCTTAATATTTGCAGTAGGGCTGTATTCATTGCATGTCTGTTCTAATGTCACTGCAGTCAAGTGTAA
This sequence comes from Protopterus annectens, assembly GCF_019279795.1. Classification (NCBI taxonomy): domain Eukaryota; kingdom Metazoa; phylum Chordata; order Ceratodontiformes; family Protopteridae; genus Protopterus; species Protopterus annectens. The sequence continues at coordinate 247,259,134 of NC_056744.1, forward strand.
AACTGTAATAGCTGTAGAATGCAAAGGAAATGGCCTGAAAAATGTATTGCACAACTCATAGTATGGTTCAAGGCTTTCTGCAGACCAATATCAGTTGCATGATGCTCTCTTTTCCTCCCACTCCAGGAACAAAAGGTATATGTGTGAGGTAGCCCACTTTATGGGCAGATATGTGTAGACTTCACAGATAATTAACACCAATACCAATAAAGTGTTAAGCAGCACTGTGGTTTCCTAGACAATCTGTCTTAATATTTGCAGTAGGGCTGTATTCATTGCATGTCTGTTCTAAGTTGCTGCAGTCAATTTTTACATTATTTGCAGATGTCCCCTGAAGTCACAACTTTTGGGTTCTACTCCCATGCCTGCCAACTAAGGCATGATAGCTGTCTAGTCTACTTAATGTAGACAAACATACCTCTCAACTGTCACAATTTTTTGTAATGTAATTACAACTCTCTAATCTGTCTAGTCCATGATTATCAGATAAACGATTATCTGGAATGCAATGTATTTCCAAATCTGTTTACAGAACACCTTGGAAGTTATGTATGTGCACATGTGAAACTGTTCTGTGTAGCTGTGCACCTACATTTGTTATTGCTTGGCCCATACTGTCCCATGCTAACAGCTTGAGAGGTATGTACATGCTACATCAGCTATAGAAGAATTGTAGTCACTGTACTCACAGCTAGCACTGCCCACCTGTAGAAGTATGTATTACCGGTCATTTTAGGGATATCATCTGCGATGTCATTAATGGTATGTTTTTTCTCTTTCTCCCCACCCCTTATCCTCTTTAATTTGTTATTGTTATTTATTATTATGATTTAATATTAACATATTTTGTTAAACTAACTGTTTTGTTGACCTTATGGGTTATTTCATACTGGCTTGCTGTTAACATACTTACGGTGATGTTACTTAATGTTGTGTTACACATAATTTACCTTAATATGTATTTGGATTAATCAATATTATGTTCCATTCTGTTAATACAAATGTTGCTTTGGTTATTACTAACCTTAACTTATTGTTATAACTATTTTACTAGAGCATGACAGGGTCAGCCGGTTCCTCATGATCCATCTACCTTGACTCCTACGGCCATAGCACCAGGTCCCAGCATGTCTGGAACTCAGCTTGGTGGTGCCTTCTATGCTACCCCTAAACTACCAGCAGCATTGTGTAGTACTGCCCCAAGGGACGGGGCTGGGCCCTTCTGGGAGCGGTTGCGGAGGGGGAGTTGTCACCCATGATGAACTGCCTGGTTTGGTGCACAGGATTGTCATCTGTGGGTTTGCAGGATGCCTGCTCTAGATGGAGAGGATGCTGGCCATCCTGCTGAGGCAGACTCACTCCAGAGTTCAGCCTACACCAGTGATGGAGCAGTTGTGACAGTCCCATGGGTGGGGATGTGAGTCATGCTGCTACCTTGTGGAGGCACATTGGACTGTGATTCCACAACACCCTCCCCATCCAAGGTATTCACCCCCCTCTTGTGTCACACACCACCCCTGTCTGCTGTCTTGTCTGTGTTGTCTATCTCCAAAAGTTTCCTCACCTAACCAACTTATCTCCCCCACATGTACCTATGTCCCTTCCCCAACCTGTCATTCTCACCTTAAAAAAAATGGGCACCTGTCCCTCCAAAAAATTATTGTCCCATACATAGATCTCCATTTTATACACATGCCCACCGGACACACACAATTTGGTCCACTTGGCTTAACAACACAGTTATGTTGTCCTCACCTCTTTCTCTCCGGGGGTGAGAGTCCAAAGTCATCTACAGATTCTGTCAAAGTGCACAGTTGTTGCCAGAGAAGAAATGGATAGGTATGTTTCCTTCATACACCCTTCCTGTACATACTTACCTGCCTTTCACTATGTTTTCCTTCTGTTTGCACCCCACTTCACCACTTTCATATCTCCCCATTTTTCTTTTCTTTATATATTGTTTGTGCATCACTCAGCTTCACTAAGCTTAATTAAATGGAACTATATTGATATATGTGTTTTAAATGATAAGACACATGTACAAACAAAATTCCTGTCCCCTATTTTGAACCCAAGACCATTGCACCTGCAGACCACTGCATTAACCTGCCACACCACCCAGCTGTTAATTAAACAGGTGGCTTAAGCAAAACATAGTAATTGCAACTTACAGTCATTAAGCGTGTTTAAGCGGAGGTGCGCATCGTGCCACATCACGCAAACTTGATTAAAGAGTAATGGAAAAATGGGAGTGTACCTTGGAGTCTGGTGCAAGAGTACACCACTAGAAAGCCAAATACGAATAATGGATGTAAGTGAGGTCTCTGATAGCAGGTAAATGTGCCTTTTTATCAGCAACATTTAGAAATACACCTGGTAAGGCATAAATGGAAAAATACATGTTCAGCTGGGACCCTGGTGCAGAAATACATCCATATAAAGCCATGCACATAATGATGGATGGAAAAAAGTATGTCACAGCCTGTATGTGTGAAGTTATATCGTGCAAATACATTTTCTGTAACAATGACTCACTATCTCAGTCTGTTAAATGAATTGTAAGCAGTAAATTTTGCCACACACAGTCCTGGGTTCATATCCTGTGATGTGTAGCATATTGTAAAGCCAGCAATTAATGACTGTGTCATGCACTCTTTATCCACGATGCATTTCAAATGAAATGCCTGATTTTTACTGATGGAAGTCACAGGTGTGCAGATAGAAACACACTTCACGTATCCCTATAGCAAAACTAGAAGTGGATAAAGTGTCAGGTCATGCATTGATATGCATTCACAGAGGATTTTAACTCAAATAATGCAAATGAGGCCTACTAATATCAGAGTGCAGCAGACAATATTTTCATACTCACAGAGCAGATTAGCACAGCTGCACAATTGACATACACATACAAAGCCCATGCTTGTAGCAAAGACTGCCAGCATACACATTCCAAATGAGTACCAGACTATAACACATGACCTGACAGTTGCCCAAATAGTGGACATAATGTTATATTCATCCCCTGTGTTGTTCAAGGACACAACAAACATGCTGCCTAGTACTCTGTTAGTAATACCATTGCCTAACATACCTACCTTAAACACATGCCTTAAATGAAGTGAAATGGATACCCTCACTGTGGCTCTGCCTCTATGCCAAGGCTTACACAGCTCCCACAGTTAATCTTACAGCTTGTTGTCCTCCAAAGTGTTCACACTCTCTGCCTGTGCCTATTACCTGCAGCAGCAGCTGCAGACCGTAGCACACACATCTCTATATAAAAGTAGCTGCTACAGACCTACCCTCTGCGATGACATAGTCTCCTCACCCCAGTAATGTCCAGCACAACATATCAAAAAGGCTTCTAAGCTACATAAAGGCCTTATATCTTGTACAGTGGTTGCATGTCATTGGCTGATGATAGTGCAAGTCAGCTGTGTTGGCTGGAATTAGCATTTCAGAACCAGAGATTGGTTAAGAGGCACTCACCTGGTAAAGAGAAGCATGTTAAAAGGCATACAGCTGGTTGTGGGGAACTATTCTGTTTGAGACTTTCCTCACACAGAACATGCGTTTGTAAAAACCTAAATATCCCCACATATCAACAATGGAGTTTTACACTCCATCAGGTATGTAACCGTTTGGTTTACAACAGGATGCAGATGTATGAATATACTTATGAGGAATAGGGGTTACAGCATTAAGCCTTTCTTGGAACTGTGATAATGATATGTCAATCATCTCCAGATTTGTTAAACCCATGGAGGACGTGCAATAAATCGATGATGGAATATTTTTTGTCAATGTGGCACACTGGTCTCATTAGACTGTCCCTTTATAGTGGTTATAATAGCACACTGTTATTTGTTTGGCACTGTTGTTTTGACATATTATCAGGGGTTTGCCCCTGGGGACACACTACAATTGACTCCAGTGTTGGGTGTATGATCATAAAGCAGTATCTGTCATGGTACACACAGGAATAGCTGATTAGTATCTTAGTTGTATCCACATGCTTAGTATGTTTGCAAACTGCGGAATATGATGTGTGATCAAGCAATCGATACTGCCAGCCAGTCTGCTCTTGATGTATATCTGCATAGTCTGCTTCCACATATGTGGTCCTGACGTGTTCCCAGTTTGTTGTCTTTCAGGAAACATGTATCCAAGATGCCATGCACTTTTCATGGATGTAGAGAATGATATTATACTGGAAAGCCTCTGGCAACACCATGAACTCCTACTGTCTAGGGGAGGCTAAACTGGGAACAGCTGGCAGCATTGTGGGCTGATCTTGTCCATGATATGAATCCCACAGGTCATTAGAGCAGGACATATGGTCAGGTTCAACACCACACAACTGACATGATCAATGGTGCATGCAGAAGAGCAGCAGATGTAGCCAGGGATCATGGTGTCACTGGTGGAGGGCCTACAGTGGAACAACCACTGTCAGCCACTGAGGACTTCCTGGTGAACCTAGGGACACATGACAGCTTCCAGGCATCCATTACACTGTACATCATGGATATGGGAGTCCCATGAGATCGTCCATCTGTTGCTCTCTTTTTATTACTCAATCTACATAGTCTAGTTCTTCTTGCTAACACCTTCCCTCTACCCTTCTCTACGTAAGGTTTACTGTAACCTCTATCTAAAAATAATCCAGACAATGTGTTCATTTCATTCAGAAAATCCTCATCTCTGGTACATAGCCTCGATAGCCTAGGAAATTGACTCTTGACAATATTGGGAAAAATATGCCTCGGGTGCATGCTACCATGAAGTAGCAACCCATTCTTCCAACACTCCTTGCAGTGCAAGGAAGTAAAGATATCCCCAGAGGAATCTCTCTTAAGCTGTATGTCCAAAATTTCAATTTTACACTCAGATACATTCAGAGTAAATTTGAGAAAATTTGTGGTAGATTCAAGATAAGTAAGAAAGCTGTGTAGTAAAAATTCTCCACCTGACCATAGTAAAAAAAACATCATCCATAAAACATCGATAAAACACAATGTGTTGTGAATTAATTTTGTGGTTAAAGACACATGTATCTTCCCAGTTATACATAATGAGGTTAGCATACGAATTTGCACATGGGGTGCCCATAGCAATACCCTGCATCTGTGAATAAAAATCCCTTTCAAAAATAAAAACATTATTTTTCAAGAATAATTTTAACAATATACAAATACAATTCACCGAGTCTGCACTTAAATCAATTCTCACAGATAAAACATTCCTAACAGCTTTTATTCCATAAGCATTGGGAATAGAGGTGAAAAGATTTTTGACATCTAAAGTCACTAATAGACATCCAGAAAGATTGTCACAGGTCATCATAAAATCTTTCAATTCACCTACAAAATGATTAGTGTCCTTTAGTACAGTTGGTACTTGTGACAAAACTTGCTTTAATCTCCCCTCAACATAGACGATAGGGGCTCTGTAACCCAACTACCACCAGCAACAATAGGCCTCACTAGAGGGGTTGAAAAAGTCTTTATGAATCTTAGGCAGGTCTTTTATTATCAGTATACTAGGACAGCGGTCAACACATAAACACTGATAAAGAGATTTATCTATAAATCTACACATTAATAAATCATACAAGGTATTTTGAATACATTTCAACAGTTTCTGAACAAATAAATTATCCACCTTGACATAAGTCACATCTTCATTAAGCAGTGACTGCATGGCAGTACAGTAGTCTATCATATTCAAAATGACTACAGCCCCTCCTTTGTCCACCGGTCTAATGCAGATATCCTGGTTGTACATCAGTCCCCCCAAAGCCTGTCTCTCAGATATAGTCAAATTATAAAAGTTTCTCTTGTGAGGAGAATTCAATAAACGGCATATATCCTCTTCACAAGTACACACAAATAAATCAATATTAGGAGGTAGCTGAGGGTTGAACACACTCAGTTTCTTACAAACCATTGAAGGTCTGGTAGATTCATTGCCAAATAACAATTTCAAGGTGTGACAGCCCTGCACTGGCCCGGTAATCAAGGACCCTCAATCCTCACCACTGGCAACAGTGAGGAATGTACACATTGGGAGGATGACAAATACACACACAGTAAAGTACAATTGCCCTTAAGAGCACACAGAGATCAGAAGTCTGTGGCTGGTTTCTGCCTCTTTCTCAAGATCCCCAATAAGACTCCCTACTGGCACAGCTATAGAGTTAAGATCTCAGCCAAGTGGTCAATTTAAAACCTCCAGCACCCTCTCTGTCCATACAGTATTTCATGTCCCTGCCCAAGTAACTCACACACACACACACACACACACACACACACACACACACACACACACACACACACACACACACACACACACACACACTTTGAAATTTGATTTATATACAAACACACACACACTCCTGGGAAAGGCTGGCACAGGTTTACTAGCTATGACCCCTTCTTCCAAGACTAAAAGGTGGTTATCACTGCCACCAACCAGCTCTTTATCAGTTACTATAAGGCCCTTCCCAAAGGGTGACTAATCCTACTGTGTGATGTTGCTATTATCCAAATGGTAAGTGTGACCAAGACCAAGGCTATTGGAGTGGTCTATACAGTGTCACCAAATGCATATGCAAGTACTCTAAGAGCTTAAATATGTCTCACAAATATCAGCCGTAAAGATAGGTTTTAAACATATGTAATAATAAATATACGAACAAGACAATATTCAATAACCCAGCACAGTGACTACATACTTCAGAATCACAGGAAATGTTTTAAAACAACAGTACAGGACAGTCTTAGATAAATACAGAAAACATCTAAACTAGTTTCCATTATATTTCTAACTATATCTAAAAGAAATTACTTTTCCCTAGTTACTTACTATCAGCAAGGCAAGTGCAGATGAATGGATGTTTCTAGGTCCAAGGCAAGATACAAATGCAGCCTCTCTCTGAGAGAGTTCTCAAATTAATATCAAACATTACTGCTGGGTCAGCTCGGATGACATCATTCTTTGTCACTTGCCTTCAGTTCCCAGGATAACAGAAACTTAACAAAATTTTAGCATCTCTGTGTGAGAAGTACATATCTGTCAGGTACATATCTGTCAGATGCTTGTCAGAACTGGAAGTCATAAAACAATTAAACACTTTTACATTTTTAACCTAGTAATTATTTCAGTTTCAAGACAATAGAACAACTTCTAGCTCTAGACTTTCTGTCTCCTTGCATTAATTAACTTTTATAGCACAATCATAAACAATTTCAACTTATTTTCTTGAAGTTTTGCAAGTTAACTCTGTATGTTCCAGCTTCTCCTATTAAAACATACATTTTCACAGGTATATAGTTTATATACATTTATGTACTTTTCCAGTAAGGTACACTGTGGTTACATTTTTGAAGTTCAGTACATAACATAGAGTTCAACACACACTTCTGCACCAGTAGTTTAATATACACATAACATATACTTCTCTTACATTTGTAAGCCAAGCATATGAACCATATTAATATTCACAAATGACATATGATTATTTACAAAATTCCAGATAGCTGGGCTGGCAGTGTCATATTTCTATACAAATCATATTAATATTGTCAAGTGACATATAATTATTTACAAAATTCCAGATAGCTGGACTAGCAGTATTTCCCTGGTGTCACACCTGAAATATTACAAGCAAGCATACACAAGTCTAGTAAAACATCACTTACTGTGGTGGGTTCAACCAGAATATATGTCAACCCTTAATTCAACACAGATAACTCCTCAACATTCAACTCATAAAATGATAAATTAACCATCAACCCATTCCACGGTGAGTACTTCTGGTGTCCAGAAATCTCTCTGCCGATAGTTTTCTTTTCTGCCTCCCTTTGCTGGTGGAACATGATTTCACATTGGGTTTCATCTTTACTGGTAAAGGTAAGAAATCCAGATCTACTTTATTTACACAAAAGTACAATTCCAACAAATTGTACTTAACTGATCTGTATCCACTGAAGCTCCAGTTCACCAAACAGACTCCTGAATTCCTTTCCCTGTGAAAAGAACCACTTGGCCACCATGGTGAACTATGCCCTCTCTTCCATATAGTGCGATCTCAGAGTTGGTATATTTAAGTAGGGGTGTGTGGGGAGTGAAGCCCCCCACATGGGGGTGTGGGGATGAAACCCCCCACTTTGGTGGGCTTACTTTTCCTCTGTTTCATTTGATTACCATGGTGGTCAAGTTGTTCCTTTCACAGGGAAAGAATTTGGCAGTCCATTTGTTCATTGAACTGGAGCTTCAGTGGATTCAGCTGGGGTAAGGACAATTCTTTGAATTGTACTTTCATGTAAAGAAAGTAGATCCAAAAATTCCATATTAGATAAGGAGGAGATCTTGGGACCTGCACCAACAGCATAATAATTCAAACCCTCTTGGTTTGATGGAGGAGTCAAACTTTCAATAGGGGCTGTTGCTATACTCTTCACCATTTCATGTAGTGGCTTATCAGTGGTGCAATTAACTTGAGTAGTAGCCACATCACCTCCTGGTTAAACACTCACCATAGTTAAAGGGGGCGTGTCAGATGGACTGATTACAGCATCAATCTGCTTGGGCCATACAAAAACATGTCCCAAACAAAAATCCTTAAAGTCTCTTTTCAAATTTTTTCTGTTTAGTTTGTTGTAGTTTCACTTCATATATTGTTACACTAGAAAAACATCTCTAACATATGGGAGTATTTGTCACCCTTAAAGCAATGCATAACATCTCTCTGTAATTGCTCCACATGAAGAGGAAGCTCATCTTCTATGGGTTTAATGTAGTCTTGTAACAATTTAACATAGTTAAAACTAAGTTCAATATTCAATTGTTGCCACCTCTTCAGCAAATTAGGGTGCACATTCCCATATGTAGGCATACATAACACTTCCATACCTCTTGGAAAAAAATTAAAGTGAAGGCACACCTCCAAATGGAGGCGTTGCTACTGCAGTTTCTTCAATGTGTACAAATTATGTTCCAACTCATTAGTGGCAAGCAAATAGTCATTATAATCAGCAGGAACTTGTTTATATTTGGAATCCATACCTTCTAGTGCAATGTTGAGCAAAGGATTGTTTTCACTATGAATCATCTTAACCCATTTTTGCTGTGACTTAATGTAAGATGGGTAGTAGTCCAGTTCCATCAGTGTATCTTCTACCATGTGGTGCCATGGGTAGTAAACAGTATAAATAATCAAATAAAGGAAAGAACAACCTAACAGCACCCAGGAGCCCAAACTAGAATATAAATGATGCAAAATGAAAACAACCAGTGAGACTGCCACAGCAAGAATGCACATTAATAAACAAACTAAAACAAAGGATAAGCAATTTCACGAAACATATGCTTCATCAGATCCAAATACAAATGACTGATAAATCACAACTGTTTTTAAATACTAAAACAACCAATCATAAAAACAATCATAAGAACATAATAGAAACATTATAAAACACATTCAATCTGCTCACCAATTCAATCTATGCCCTCCAAGGGATGGTTTTAAGCTAATGTTAGCATTGATACCTGTATACTTATCAGCCTGTAGTCTTAGTATCCATCATAATTCAGCCTGTTCTAAGCAATTGTCAATATCACCTCCCCTAACAGTTCCATGTACAGATTGTAAAACCTTAAAAGTAAATTTATGGCCAGCCTTCTCACTTATATGTTTAGCCAGTGTGTTCTTTAAATTTCTAGTTTTAATGTCATACAAATGCCTAGTTATCCTGTTGTTTAACCACCTTAGCAGTTTTCCCCACATAAAAGCAGGGACAAAAACCACAGGTAGCCAAATAAACTACATGTGTAGTGGTACAATCTGCATAATATTTAGGTTTAAAGGTAAAATTCATGTGGGGATGTTGAAAAGTCTGTTGTGTAGAGATCATTGATTAAACTCTACAAACTTGACATAGATAATTACCTAGTCTAGTCCCCCTGGTTCTTATGATTGGTTGTTTTAGTATTTAAAAACAGTTGTGGTTTATCACTCATTTTTATTTGGATCTGATAAAGTGTATGTTATGCAAAAGCGTTTATCCTTTGCTTTAGTTTGTTTATGAAAGTACATTTTAGCCATGGCAGTCTCACTGGCTGTTTTCATTTTGCATCATATAAATTAAAATGTACTTGTGTAATGCAATGTTGTTTTGCCATGCCATTTGTACTGGTTCCTGACAGATATTGTATGCTGACATTTATAATAAGTAAGCCACATAATTTTGTGTACCTTATGTTGTATGATGTTGTAATGGCTGTATACTTCCACAATGAAAGGTGTGTCATGGACCTGTTTCTGTTTCTGTTTTAGGAGTCTGTTGGGGACACCCATGAATACAGAGCAGCAATAAATCCATAGACGTCACAGCACAGGATGGAATGTCAGAACAGAAGAAATATGTCTCCAGCAAGGTACAGCACTATAGTTGCATGGCTCCATAGGTTCATATCTGTATAACAGGCTAACAAGGACAATGGCATCATTCAGCCTATTCATGCATCACTAATCTAGGAAAAGGTCTGATACCCTTGATAAGCATCACCAGGGTTTTGGGAGCTAACACATCAACAAGCTGTGGTGATGGAGATGACCCATCTACAAATTTCCTGTGTCCAGTACAGACATTTGTCCAACACCAGTTATGATTATCTTATTCTGCATCCCATTGTGTAACTTGAACATGATGTATGTCACAGCAGATGTGTGTGTCACGGCAGATGCGTGCTTCACATGCATGAGGGGGTCTGTTACATATAGGGTGTAGTGTCTGTGTTACATACCTGTGTCTCCACCAAGTACTATTTATACCACAGTGACAGTGTAGTTGTGTAGAACAGGAATGACATGCATTAGCCCTGTCTTGGATACATGGGAGGTACACAGTGAGATTTGACACCTCTCTGTATGGCAGCCATACACATCCCCTCCAAAGCATTTAGCACACAGACTATACATGTACAGTCTTCACACAGACTCCATAGGACCAGTGGCGGATGGTGGCTTCAAATCAAAGGAGTGGCTGCAGGAGACAGATGAATGGGTGGGGCCAACATGAAGGGGTGTGGCCCACTAGAAAGGGGTGGGGCTATGCTAAAAAACACAAAAATTGGGACTTTAATTAGGTACGCTGCTCTGGGTGCCAAACTGTCGTTATGAGAGTCCAATCAAGACAAAATGAAGCGTAGAAGAAAAAAAATATTTCAGCGCATTGGCTACATGACAGCTTACTTAATATCTAGATGGAAACAAAAAGGTTGTGAGGCATGAAAAAAGAAATTGCTTTTTAAATACATTACTGGAATGCCAGTCAAAATCAAGTATAAAAAAACAAGCAACACTCAACTCAAATCACTTCTCCTTGCACTGCACTGCAGTTCTAATTATAATTTATTTTTAGCTTTATAAAAGTACCAAGTAACATGCTGAAAGTAGCAATCTCTGTGATACTCCCACTTGTAAAAATGTTTCTTAGCCAAAAAAGACCTGCTGCCTGACAACAACTATCTGCTTGTTTCATGGGGAAAACATGATCACAGTAAAAAATGAACAGCAAACAAGAAACAAGCTCAAGATAAATTGCTTAAAGGATTACTGGACAGGTTATGGACCACATGTGATAGATGGGCATTCTGTTTAGTTTATGGGTAAAGCCTGCAAAGATGACTGCAAGTCTCCCACAAATGTAATGAGCTTCTAAAAATACTGTAATCCTGTCCTTTATTACAAATACTGTCATAGGCATTTCAATACCTAAAGCTTATATGCAATCTAGTTATGTAAATATTCTCTGCATGGCAACAACAAAAAGGCTTTCAATGTCTGTAATTCTTTAACAGTATGCTTATTAAAGGTTACTTGCATCTTACAGTCTCAGACAAGCTTACCTGATGGTAATTAAAGCATTGCTACTTAAACACAGAGCAATAGGCACTGCAACAACATGCATTTTCTGAATAACAAGAAGCATAAATCAACAATATAAAAATATGATGGAAAACCAGAACATTCTGCAAAATCAAGGACAGATGAAAGCCACTGTAGTACTTGTGTCTACCTTGGATGGGGGATACTCTGCACACTTACACTGCATAACTGCTCCTTGCCTTGCTTGGACTCATCCAGAGTCATTACGTGTGGGAGTGGGTTGCAACACGTATGTCACAATTTGAAATATCTCTGTCTGACAGTGATGGCCCTGACACATTTGTCATGCCACTTAACCTCAGAGTAAGAAATCTGGACAAAGCCATAAATAGAAGTGTAACAAAGGCCCAAAAATAAGGCCAATTTTTAAATATGTCTCTTATAAACTTAGAAAGATAATAGAATAGTAGGTCTTGCATTAGTATGACTTTTTGGAAGGGTATAAAATCTGAAACTCAAATGTCTGTCATTATTTTCTAACTTCAATTTTTAATGACTGGCAACTAATTTGCCAGAAAACCACAATTTTATGACAAATGGACCAAAAATGTGATGCAAAAATATAAAATAGCCACACAATATGGCTGGAAACCTGTCAAAGAAGGGACACTTTTTAATATTACTACTGTTGACTTGAGCAGTTGACAAAATAAGAGAATCTAAATGCATTTCTGCAATTAAAAGTAATCTATTACTCTGATCATTACAATTAATTGTAAACCCTCCACGTTTTCTTCCACATTTGCCATTTTGTGGAGGGATTATTAGGAGGAGAGCAACATTCTGAGCCAAAATCGGGGACAGTTGAGAGGTTTGGATATACCTAATTCTATAAAGTGATTTATTTGCTCGTACCTCTAAACCTCTTAATGCAGGAAATCTGGACAAGGCCAAATGTATTGGGGGAACATACAAACAGTACTAAAATTGCTCTTATATAAACTTTGACAGTTGACAGAATAACAGGTCTTGCTTTAGCATGCATTTTTCTGAAAGGTATGAAGTCTGAAACTCAATGTCTGCCATTATTTAGTAACTTCATTCCTAAATGATTTGCCAGAAAACCACAAATGTTATGAGGAACAAACCAAAAATAAGAAGCAAAAATCTATTCATTCTGCAAAAATCTGGACAGTTGAGAGGTGTAGTTCAGCCGGGGCTGAGTTTGCCACCCTTCCCCCCTCACAATATCATGGTCGAATGGGGCTTCCCCCCTGCAGCTATTCCAATGTCTCATTATTTGGCTATTTCACCCCATTTACCATAAACACTGTACTATGCATACTGCTTTACTTCTATGATGATTTTGATTTCATTTAAAAGTTTTATTTTACATTTTACAGCACAAACACTGATAGACATCTGCTAATCAAAGCAATTAAGTTTTACAATGAAAATAGACTTAGCATTAAAACTTCTCTACCCTTGAAACTCGCATTCATTGAAACAGCATTGAAACCCACATTCAAAGAAAATACATCTGGCCAGTGGCAGATAAAGATTAAGTTTGGGCTGTTTTCAAATCATACACCCCTTGCACAGGAAACATACATATGTTCTTTGATACACCTTCCTGACTGTATTAAATTATATTCCTTGTATAATACAGTACAGTTAAGAGGGCATTTTAAATTTATTGTTTTGAAAAATTCCCAGTAAGCAATAAAACAAAATGCATGCACCAATACTGACAAAACTGCCCAATTCAGAACATTTCCATCATAAAAGTCTACTCAAACCTACAATCTACCAGAATGAGTAAATATGCACAATCTCTGCAGAAGTAAAAGTCATCTAAATAATTCCATATTAAAGAGATCTGTAACTAATGAAGAGGTTGCTGCTAGCACACAACTTTATATTTCATTGTTTCATCTACAAATAAAGTGCCTGTTGCTCTTGAGGAATAAATTGCCTATGCTACATTAAAAAAATGATAAGCTACTAATATTGCAATAGGGAATGGATGGTAAACTGATAACAGGTTCATTGTTACTAGGTATCTCTGCTAAAGAGGACATTCTCAGGACTGTTGCATCCACCCCCTTTAAAAGTGCAACACAGTACAGTATCAGTAATGCATCTATATACTGTGGGAGTAGAACGCATAGTTTTCTGCATCAAAAGCAAGTACACCTGTTGTGCTATTAACAACACAAGCAGAAACAGTATAAGCAGCACTAACCTTCTTTTCAAGCCTCAGCTCCTTGTAAAATGCACTCAACACTCAACTATATATCTCAACTTTGAAGCACAAGAAATCTGGAAAAAGCCAAAATGTATGGGGGGGGGGCAAAAGCCCCAACAACTAGGGACACATTTTAAACATTGCTTGCATAATTTTGGAAAGTTGCTAGAATAAAATGCTGTGTTACCACCATGCATTTCACTGCCATGTCTTGAAGCCAGGACCCTGTGCACTACAGGAGTCTATATTAGAAGATCGAATGTTTAGGTGATTGAACACCTAAACATCGATCTTCTAATATCGAAAGCAAAAAATGGCAAATGTCCAATGTAACGCAGGAAAAGAGTTCCCTTGGCCATTCGCCAGATTTTGCCATTTCCGTACTGTTGAGCGATCTCAGAGTTGGTATATTTAGTTAGAGGGGTGTGGGGGCAAATCCCTCCACTTAGTTTGCATGTAAAGTATTTTTTTTTGTTTTATTGGCCGACATGTATGTTTCCCTGGGGGGTTCGATATTTTTGGATTCGATATTAGCAGATCGATGTAGGTGTTCGATCACCTAAACATTCGATCTTCTAATATAGACCCACACTACAGTCAGTGCAACATACCACTATGCCAAATCAGCTGTTTCTTTAAAGACAGACTGAAACTTAAATGGCTATCATGTAGTGAATTCAGTTCTCTCCCTAGCTCTCTCACCTTCTTAGCACAAAACACTTAGACAAAGCCAATAATGGGGGAATACAGCCCCCAAACATATTCAATGAATTCAGTTCTCATCATAGCTCTCAACCCATTAGCACAAAAAAACTGGACAAAGCCAATAATGTGGGAATACAGCCTCAAAAATAGGGACATATTTCAAATATTGATCTTATAAACAGAAAATTGTTAGAATAAAAGGCTTTATGTTACCATATACTTTCTGAAGAATATGATGTCTGAAATTCAAATGCCTGTCATTATTTATTTTATGAGGAACAGAGCAAAAATATGAGGCAAAATTTTAATAAGTGGTGGTGGGTAGGGAATTCAAGCTCTTGCTATGTCGGAACAAAGATCCTACTAGTGCAATATATAGGCATGTACATGGTAATTACAGGAATAGTTTTGTTTTTTTAGCTTTACAGTTGATCTATCTATGCAAAAGGGGGTGATTTAAATAATAGGTTGGAAGTGGCTGAGAGTAAATGGATTATCAGGCTACTTGCACATAGGGTACCAGGCTTAAATGGCTGTGTGCCTTTAAAGCCTGTATTGAAGGCTCATACATTAATTTATTGAAGCTGAGGATGTTTTATTGCTTTTGATTATTGTTTTATTGGTTGTATTATTTAAATGGTTTGATTTTATTTTTTTCATGGTCTGAAGAAGTACAGAGTGTCTGTATGAAAGCTCTTACCACTGTTTAATAAATAGATGCTTTTTAGCTGTGTTTGGCTGACTTATTTGGTTTTCGTTGAGCTTCGTTTTTGATTTAAGGCAGTCTTCATCTGCTTGTTTTATTTGGTTCTAATTTTCTGCATTTTTCCTTTTCTTTTATCCAACCTGCATAAAACAGGAGCCTCAACTCTTTTTCATAAAGAATGTGTTGAGTAAGTGCCATGAAATGTAAACTCCTAACACAAATTTTCATTTCCATATCCTAGTCCAAAATACTGTGTTCATTATATATAGTCTTTGAATCTTTTGAAAAGGTACAGAGCAGAGTGACTCATTATATCATTGCATTAAAGTAGATTCTGAGACAAAATTAAGTCACGGACTCAACTGTCTCATCAAATACTGATCTTACCTCACAAAGTCTTTTATTCTTTTCTGATTTTATTTTCACTCTAATTCTCCCAAAATATTCAATGTACTTCTTGCTTTCTATACCCTTACTAGCATATAATATGCAGCCAGGATCATTTTCATAACCAGTTTTGCCATCTATTCCTTGAACTCTGTCTGAGCTGATGCAGTGAACTGCTCCATCAAGTCTTGTCTAGATCTTATTCTTTTTGTGCCATGATTTTTATCAACCGTCCCGGTATCTTTTAACGCCTTGTCCATATGTACAAAAAACTTCCCTGATGAAAGCACTTATTAATCCACAACGTTTTCTCAAAACAAATGCATCCAGAGATCCTTTATCTATGTCTACACACATATCTTTTAAATGTAACACATGATAAGGTATGTGGTAAAGCACTCATTTTTGAAGCATGTATCTTTCACAATTTCAATATGAATGTAATTTTTAAAAGTTAAAATATTGTTGCACTTGATTTAATTGTTGTTTACTCCCCCAGTCTCAACCTGTATTACTTGTCAGATGTTTAACACACTTATCACATGTTTTTGGAGAAGAACTATTAGGTGAACATTGACCAGGGAGCATTATAATCTGTACATCTGCCATAGTGTATGCCAGCACTGCCAAATTGCTCGATATTAGAAGCAGCATTTATATATTGATATATTCCACACGCAGCTGTTTCCCAGGATTCCCATTGTACCTGCTTTACCAGTAAGCACTTGCTCTCACACTTTGCATTATGCTGCACTCTGCAAATGAATGACCTTTTAATCTATTCAGTTGTCCTATATTACAAACAGCATTTCCTGCTGTCCACTTCAGCTAATAATCATGCACTTCCAAAAGTAATATATATTGTCTAACAACAGAAATTGGTTGAGTTAAGCAATATTTAAGTGTACTGTTCTCTATAGCTAGCTTATTATACTTTTGTTCAGATATGGTTCTGCTGATGGTGTTAACTTCCAAACATAAATGCTTCTGACATCAACAGTTGTCAAAGGGTAAGTCTGTTTTTGCTTATTATATTTATTTTGTAGCCTGAGAAGACAACTTAAATGCTTACATAATTAAGGCACCTCTTTATAAGTTTGTATATCAAAAAATGCTACTTACAGACATGTCTTTAGGAAACAGAGCCTTCTATGCCCCCTATGCTGGAATACTTTCACAGTGGCACAGTTTGCAGTCTATGCCATATCATAAATACATTCTGCAACATTAACTGATTATATCCATCAGGTCAGAGTTAGGACAATAACCATAGACCTATGCATTCAGGTTCTAACAATTCAAAAGTGGTCCTTATAAATGCTAGATTTGGCATGCTCCCTAAGAATGAAGTTGAAAATTACAAATATTATTAATCCAAAATGTCATCAAACGCTAATAAGTCTGACCTTATAATTTCGTCTTTCGTAGGAACAAAGACAGTTTTAAAAAGCATATGAATTTCTTCATAGTCTTCATAGGTGCTTCACAACAGCAGGAGCCATTTTGATACCTCCTTTCCCCTTCATGCTGCTGAGTATCTGCTGCTCAGTCCCTAGTGGATTTTTCCCTGCGGTTTTCTCCTGGCCACAGTACAGGCAGCACAGGTTTGAGGACCTTAACAGATACCCTGCAACTCAAACTATCTGTCCAGAAGCCACCATTTTAAGCTTAAAATAATACCACTGAATCCTAGTGGATTTTTCCCTGTGGTTTTCTCCTGGCCACAGTACAGGCAGCACAGGTTTGAGGACCTTAACAGATACCCTGCAACTCTAACTATCTGTCTGGAAGCCACCATTTTAAGCTTAAAATAATACCACTGAACCCTAGTGGATTTTTCCCTGTGGTTTTCATCTGGCCACAATACAGGCAGCACAGGTTTGAGGACCTTAACAGATACCCTGCAACTCTAGCTATCTGTCTGGAAGCCACCATTTTAAGCTTAAAATAATACCACTGAACCCTAGTGGATTTTTCCCTGTGTTTTTCTCCTGGCCACAGTACAGGCAGCACAGGTTTGAGGACCTTAACAGATACCCTGCAACTCTAACTATCTGTCCGGAAGCCACCATTTTAAGCTTAAAATAATACCACTGAACCCTAGTGGATTTTTCCCTGTGGTTTTCTCCTGGCCACAGTACAGGCAGCACAAGTTTGAGGACCTTAACAGATACCCTGCAACTCTAACTATCTGTCCGGAAGCCACGATTTTAAGATTAAAATAATACCACTGAAGTATGTGTCCCAGTAAATAACAACTACATAAGCTAATCTTTTAATTAATGCTAGACTTTATAAGCACAATAAGAATTTACAGTTTTTTTTGCTAGTCACCACGAAAAGCAGACACCAGCAGCTCCTATCCTTTCTCTTTTGTTACCCACTATCCTCATACTGTTTCTGTGTATATTCTCCTGTTCTGCACTTTACCCTTCCCTGAATTCATTTCTAGCCTCACTCATAATTACCTTTCCTAGTGCACCTGCCCTATTATACTGTCTTCAGAGTCTTACATATTAATGTTTTTTTTTATGTTTTGCAGTGCTTTTAGCTGCTAGTAATAACTCTCTCTCCCCTGCAAATCCCCTCTATATTGTATCTTATTTTAACCATACAGCACTGGGTTTCCTTCAAGTAAATCTACTTGTGTAGCTTGAGGCCAATGTCCTTTTGTAAGCTTACTTCTGCTCATATTTTATTTCTTTTTATTTTATTTCTGGTGACTATACCTTTATAAACTTTATATCCTCATCTCTCAAGCTAGTTTTCACTATCTTTTCTGATTGTTTCTATGACTTCATCTTGACCAGGCTGCTAGCCCCGCTCCATTCGCCCTCGCTACGCTCGGGCTCATTTCGCTCCCCTACCCTACCCCCATTCACACCCATCCCATTACAATTACCTTTATACCTAACTATCCCTCCCCTTCCTGTCCCACTAGCCACTACAATTCCACTTCCTGCCTATTGCCACAACCACCTTACTAATCTGTCAATCTTGTCAACACCACTTCATCTATACCACTGTCTCTCTACCTACTCTATCTGACCATATTTTATTCCAACATTTATTATTTTCTAATATCTTCTACACTACTCCTTATTCTCTCTATCTCCACCTCTTACCACTCCAATCTCTCTGACCCACTCCTATGTTCACCATCTTCTCACTCATACAACATATATCCAACTACTTCATCTTTTACTATCTCCCCTAATCTCTTTACTACCTCTATCTCAAGTCTATATAAACTATCCATAATACAGGTTTTTAAACCTTCCCACAAAGCTAAGTCAAAACTATACAAACTCCATCTAGCATCTACTACACACTCTCTCCTCACTAAAAACCTACTTTGTTCTGGAGATATCCATCCTAACCCTGGCCCCTCTTCTCTCCCCAAAACTACCTCTACACTGCCCCCATCTTACTCCATTAACAGTCACCAACCTCAGTCACAACAATCATCTCCATCCAAATACTACTCATTGAATATTCAGAGTCTAGCAAATAAAGTCACTGAGCTGCACTCATGGATAGCTCTCAATACCCCTCACATCCTCTCCCTATCTGAAACCTGGCTCAAGCCACACATCTCAAATAGTGAAATACTCCCACCAGGTTATAATATCTTCCAATCTGATAGACCTGTAAAAAAGGTGGTGGCGTGGCCATCCTCTACTCAAATATTCTTAACCTCTCACTATACCCTTCCCAAATTCCTGACTTCCTCCCAGCTGAAATCATCATCCTTAACTGCCATCTGAATCCCCACAAAAAACTTGCAATTGCCTCTATCTACCTTCCTCCTGGTAACAATCTGCCCATTCTTGAAAACATCCTATCCTGGTTCTCTCACAACATACCATATGAGACACTTATCCTTGGTGATGTCAACATTGATTGGTCCAAACTCACAACTGACTCCCCCCAACTCAGTATCCACCTACACGGCTTCCACCAACTTATAACATCTCCCACTCGCTTCCATAAAAATTCCTCTTCCAGTTCCATCATAGACTGGATCCTTACCAATTCCCCCCACCAATACCACAATCCCACCACCTTACCTGACTCCCACAGTGATCATCTCCCTACCACCATCTTAAGACACTACTCACATATTCCTAAACCCCACCTTATCAAAGACTGTCAAAAACTATCGACTTTCAATTCATCCCAATTTAACTCCATTCTCCACAACATAGATTGGTCCGTTCTAAAACACCTCTCCCTAAACAATGCTGTAAACACTTTCAATAGCATCTTCACAAATACTCTAAACTCCTTAGCTCCCTCTAGGAAGATCAGAGTAAAATCAAACCATGCTCCCTGGCTCTCCAAAGAGACTAGGTCCCTTATGAAACAAAGAGGTCATGCTTGGAAAACCTGGACTAAAACTAAACAACCACCTTTTCTTCAAAAATACAGGCAACTGAGGAACCTTTCAAAAAAACATACAACTAATGACAAAAAGTTATACTATAGCTCTGCTCAGCTTAACAACAAATCCAATCCTCAAAAATTTTGGTCAACTCTCAACAACATCCTCTATCCTGGAAAGCCCTCTAATCCCTCCCCATGCCCTAACTCTTCCTCTCAGGAAACGGCTACCCTCCTGAATAAACACTTTATCTCTTCCATCCAAAATCTGGTAACCTCTAAGCCAAACTCTACTTCGACACCCACCTCTCCAAGTCCCACTAACACAACTTTGTTTTCTTTTGAGCCAGTTCCCATTACTTACATCAAATCTCTACTACTCAAGCTAAAACCTTGCTCTCCTTCCACTGACAATCTATCTCCTACATTCCTTAAACTTGCTGTTGACTCAATTGCCTATCCTGTATCTACACTAATTAATCGATCTATTCTGGAATCAACTGTCCCCACCCTTTGGAAATCTTTCTTCATTATCCCTCTTCATAAAGGTGGAAACTCCACTGATCCCTCAAACTACCGACCCATTGCCATTCTGTCCCCCCTCTCCAAGATATTAAAAAAATGTATTCAGTCACAGCTTCTCAATCACCTCCTCACACACCACTTACTTTTCCCTACCCAACATGGATTTTGCCCTCACCACAGCACCACCACTGCCCTCCTCTCCTTCACTCATATCATTGCAGAGGCCCTAGACAACAATAAACTCATTTCCTGTCTCTTCCTAGATCTCTCCAAAGCCTTCAATACTGTCTCTCATCCTCTACTACTATCCAAACTCACAAATCACCACCTATCCCCCTCCGCACTTGCCTGGTTTAATAGTTACCTATCTGGCAGGGAACAATCTGTCAAATGGCTCTCATCCTCCTCACCTTTCCTTCCCATCTCCACTGGTGTTCCCCAAGGCTCCATCTTGGGACCGCTTTTGTTTAACATCTTCACCAATGATCTTTACACCTCATGCAAAGAATCCTCCCTTATTCAGTATGCCGACAACTCCACACTTATTTGAGATGGATATAACATTCCTGAACTACACTCCCTGACCCAACAGGCCCTACTATCCACTGAACAATGGCTCTCTCACAACCTATTGATCCTAAATCCTAAAAAGACCAAACTCCTACTTTTCCTTCCCCGTTCTCTTTCGCATCACAAAACCTCCTTTTTTATTACATCTTCCAACAATACAAATATCCAACCTGACACCCACACAAAACTCCTAGGGGTCATTATCGATGACAAACTCAAGTTCAACCTACACATACTCCAATGTATAAAAAAAAAAAAAAACCAGAAACTAGGTCTGCTATATCAGAACAAAAAATTCCTAACCCCTGAATCTAGACTTACCCTGGGCCAGGCACTCCTCCTCCCCTCCCTCTTATACGCCACCCCAGTTCTTACCAATATCCAGGCCTCCACTCTAAACAAACTGCAACAGACTTACCATAAAATAGCCAGATTCATTACTAGCTCCCCATGCAACTCACACCACTGCATTTCTTTAAACTCTCTTCAATGGCTTGAACTTCCCCAGTTTCTGCTATCTTATCAATTTCATATGCTACACTCTATTCTTTATAAACCCTCCTTCTGTCCATCTCTATCTTCCTTAGTCTCCATCTACATCCCATCCCTGACCCTCCATATTCTAACCAACAATTACTTGATATCTACCACCCAAAAAGGTCAGTAGGCAAACTACTCTACAAACACTCCCTTGCCCATGCTTGGAACAAACTTCCCCTTGACTTAAGTTCAATCTCCCACACCTCACACTTTAAAAATGAACTAAAAGCTTATTTTCTCAATTTCAGAACCTGCCCTTGCCATGATCCTACCTAGTCTTCCTTTCCTTTATGTACCCTCAAAAGGACCATACTTAGTACTGCATTAGACCTCTCTCTCCAATGTGTCTACTATGCATTTGCACAATTTTATACAAACAAAAAATGTTCATTGTTGACCTATTGAACTATATCAATGTAAAATTGTTACTTAGCTTCTTTTTAATGCAACTTTAACTTAGCTTCTTTTTAATGCAACTTTAACTTTATGTATGTATCCCAACATATGTGAATCGTTTTGCTATAACTGCTATTATATCAATATTGTTTAAAATTGTACTTGTTTTAAAATGTATTACTGGAGCTTTTCTCCTCGGGTCTCCACTGAAAATGGGCCACAAGCCCAGTTGGATAAACCCGGTTAACAAATGTCAATAAATAAATAAATAACTAAAATAAATAATTTCCCTCTGCACTTGTAATTCCGCAGTTACTTATGAAGATGAGAAGACAAATAGCAAACTTCAAGCTCCTGATAAAATGCTTTTTAGTTGTAATATGGTTATTCTTATATAATAATACACTGAAAAACTGTTTGCTGTGCTGAGTTGCAAATGTTATTTTTTTTTTACCCCACCCCCATGGCCACCCTCACAGGAGTCAGGACCCCAATCAATGTCACTTCTAGTTCCACTCAACTGGCCCATTCTTTCATTTTTTTTTTTTTTTTTGGTATGGGAGTCAGACATTCCCATGGTAGATGAGAACCTTGTGGCCCATTTATTCCTGCACATACAGACATCACAGCTTTGACTTACCTCGTCATCCTCAAGTTTAAAAAAAAAAATCAAATGATTGATGAGTGACTGAGACTGTCCATTTCTGTCACAACACAGAAATGATATAGCTAGGTCAGGAAGATTGAGGATTCAGAAATCTTTCCTCTCCGTAGTTATAGCAAGCCCAAAAAAGCTGTTTGCAGCAATGTTAGCACAAACCATAGCAACTAGCAAGTAACCAAAGGTACCTGCACTGCCTGCTACTACTGATTGTTTCTTGTGCTCTTTTTCAGAAAGAGAGCGAGAACCAGTCAGTAGCCATCTTGCCATTAACGTCACGTATGTGACTGCGGACGTGACAGTCCGACCCCCTTCCACTTTGTTGTGCGGTTAACCATACAGACTTCCGGGTATCACACTGATGCAGTACTCTCCATAATCTGGATTGCCTTTACAGCAGTCTGAGACAATCCAGTTTTACAGGAAAAAAAACCCGCGGAACCTGCCGAGGAATGAGCATGTGCAGTTCAAGTTCCGGGAATTTGCTGCGGGTCAGTCGGACTCGTTTACAGCACTTGAACACTAGTTAGCCAGTTTAATTAAATATTTTATTTTACAAAATAAATGTTCTTTTCTTTTCTTCACACAGCTGGGGGGGGGGGCTGCAGTCCTGCAATTCGATGCCACGAGCCACCACTGCATAGGGCATGTTATCTACGATGTGCATTGGTTTACCATGGAACCTGTGTGGCTGCTACAGTTGTAAGATATGCCTGTGTAGTAAACACTGAAAGCACTGTTGAAAGGAGATGCCCAACACAGGTCAGCCACAGAATAGATCCAAAGTTTATTTAATACGATAACTTTTCAAAATACATGTAACGTTAAACGCTAAATGAAACAACGTGTTTTTCTTCTGAACATCATGTCACACTACAACCAGTGTGCTGTCTGCTTGCTTGGCAGGCATCATATGCTTGCGAGGCCAATGTAATGTCAGCAAAGTTAAACAAGTCCTCTGCATGCACTGGCATCCACATCATCATTGCAAGGAGTGCCTACAAACACAAGGGTGTGCCAGCATGACTCTAACTTTGCAGGACCTGCTGACGAGATGTCCTTACCCATCTTCTTCTATGACACAAAAACACAACGTGTGACAGATATGACTGCATTTCAAAACTTGCTTCCATGGTGGTGTCTGCAACAGCAGTCATTACATATGGCAATGAACATTTTGTCAACATGCACAGCTCAAATCCTGCATCACCTACACTTACATCACACACACCTGCATGTGTGCAGCTGCTTACTAGACACATTCATAAACAACAGGTACCTCAGAAAATGCTGCCTCTGGAGAGCACAGTATACATAATACTGCATGCACCACTCTCTCACCGGTCATACAGCTGAGGCAAAACACAAAATCACACCTTTTAGTCATAGGTGACTACATCATGAGACACATTGATGTCTGTGTCAACAGGCTACATATGGGAAAGATCACATTTAGCTGTCTGTGGGTTGACACAATACACCATACCACACATTGCCAGAAGGAATATCAGTTAACATAATGTTGACATCATATTTCCTGCAGGCATGTACGACTAGGGGTATACATCACTGGGCTGTATTCAGACACATGAATAAGCTTAACCAGTCTGTGTCTCTTGCATGTATGCACATAGCTTTCAGCTGCAGTTGACCATCAACTATAATAATGACTCTATACACACTGAAATTGATGGAAGTCAATAATTGCCTTTGCTTGTGGTGTCCTTGTAAGGGGATCTACTACATGTCTGTCTGGGATGCTTTGCACAACAGGCATCAATGGTTCACCAGTGATGGTCTTCATCTCTCACGCCTGAGATTTGGAGTACTGGCCAAGGCTGCTGAAACCCACACAGTGCATCTTATATGCACTGTCTGTAGGGGAAAACTTTGCAATGAGAACACCATCTTTATACAACATCATGCTTATGCTGCTACATGCTGGGAATGGCAAAACTGAACCCCACTTTGTGGAAGGTGTCACCACCTTAGAATATGCAAACGTGTGTAGTCAAGGACATCTGTCTCAAGGTTGTGGACAGCACCACAGCCATAGCAGACTACAAGTCCTTCCACATGTGCAGACCTCAAAATGTGCAAGGTAATGCAGGTGGTACAATACATACTCATTAATGACAGATACATATCCAGATTTTGTGAAACACTGTAATTTCCCAGAGACACTGCAGGTGCAATTCACTATTGGAAGAGCACTAACCAAGCAATTAACGGCTACAGGAGCAGCTCCATGAATCTAGACACCTGTTGTTTGTATTTGGATGTATGGTAATCTGTCAAGATACATCATTACACCATTGTTTGGGGTGGCATTAAGTGACCACCAACTGTGTTGCTAAGTTGTGTTGCATCTCACTTGCCCAAAGTTTAGTTCATGTCCTTAACTACAATACCCTGGAGCAATGCAGTGACATCCCCACAAGGAGATCCAATGTATTGCATCATGTGTTTACCAATATGGGTGAACACTGCAGCCCCCCAGTGTGAGGTCCTCCCTGGTGTGATCTGACCACAGATTAGTATCATTAAAACTACCAGAACTAACCCCTGCTTGCAGACAATACAGACATATATTTCAACAAATCAATGTATTATCTATCTCCTGTGGGATGATTTACATAACTTGACTGCACCTCCCCCCTCAGATGGGACAGGCAAGTATGCAGAGATCCACACCCATGCATTATGCAAGCAGCATTATAACTGCATGAACTCTGCTGTTCCTGACAGGAGGAGCACAGGCTCCTGATGGCACAGCAAACCTGCCTGGTGGACAACTGCCATTAGTAGGCTGTACAATATGAGGTGAAGATTGCTGTGTGACAGTTGGGGTGAGGGTGTCCCCCTATAATAGAGATGCAGCCTCCTCAGCTAAAACAAGCACATAGTGTTGCTGTGATGTAGTGTAGACCCAACAAGTGACAAAATTATCCACCCACACAAAGCAGAACCACAATGCACAGTGTAGTTACATGTGCAACCTCAAAGGACAGGCCTTCATTATTGATGATCTCATATATAATGATGCCACATATAATGGGTCTCTACTCATAGGTAACCTGTGATCCCACAGATTTATATCAACTTCACTTCACTGTACCCACCACATATGCCACATGATATTCCTACAACCTGTCCCATACCTTCCATATGTACAGAGCGGGTTATAACTGGCCTCTCTGTTGGGGATACACAGCATCTATTGGATATGCTATAATTCCAGGCTGCATCTTACATGGGATCTGACAAGGATTGCTAACACCATTGGGAAAACCTCACAATCATACTGAAACCACTGGCTACACCCCAGCTGACTGGACAACAGCAACTGTTATACCCTTGCACAGAGGTGATGCATCCACTGACTACCAGAACTATATACCTCTTTGCCTAAATTTCCATATCTGTAGAGTCAATCATCATGGAGCCAATAAGCACACATATATGTGATCTAGACACAGTTGACTGTACACAGTTTGGATGTCTGACAGGGGGATCATGACTGTTAAATGTGGTGGACATTTCCAAAGCAGTCACCAAGGACCTGGGTGAGGGAACATCAGGGCATATAACCCCCTGGACTTATCCAAGCCATCTGGCTATATCCCCCACTCAGGCATCATTTACAAAAGCACCTACTTAGGCATCCATGGTAATATCATTGTAGGAGTCACTAAGTAGACCATTGATGGCATACATACTCAACATAGGGACATCCACCTCCAATAGCTGATCTGCAAGCAGCAGTGTTCAACAGGGCTCAGTTCTGGGGCCTATACTGCTTGGAATCCATTTAACCATGATACAAGCTAATACTGAATGTCTGTGGATAACAATGTTGTCTGATGCCTGCAAACAGAGAGCACTCATAGTGTCCATGAGTTATATCAATATTCTACAAGAGGGTATTGATGAACAAATGTCTGTTGACATACTAATGGCCATAAACTCCATGCAAATATATATATATATATATATATATATATATATATATATATATATATATATATATATATATATAGTATGATTTCCATCAATGACACCTATGTAACTGGTAAGTAATACATCAGTTTCAACATGTGATATATGGACTTAGGGGTGATAGAACTGGGCACACATGCCTAGCCACACAGGTTTATACCTAATGTGCCTGAGATTACCATGTCTCCCCAGTGGTATGATGGGAATCATATGTCATAGAGGAGGACACAGTCACTTGTAATTGACATACTCATAACCTCCATGTACTCTTTCCTCAGCATGCCAATATCTGAGTGCAGTGGTTATTTGATAATGTACCTTTCCGAGTACTACTGGCAATTTCACACAACAGTATGGTCCCTCTCAAGGAAATGTCACATTTTCAGCATCTGTTCAATGGGGATCGTCCAGTGTCACTGTAGCCTGTGTAATATGGACTACTCAGAGGTAATCTCTGCCTTGTAAATGGGGCAATGTGTGACCCTGCTTGATTGTAAATGCTGCATATCTGTAGGTTGCAACATACATGGATTAATAACTCTAAGGACATTAACCTAGTATGTGATATTAGTAATACATTCTGGTGGGAGAGATCTGCTTAGCAGACTTTAACACACCTTTGAAACAGAACCATGCCTAATGGCAAACAGAGCATCTCATTACTTCATAGCATGCCATCTGTATGATTGGCTGCATGACCATCATTTCACCAGAGGACTTCTGCCTGTGTCTCTCTCTCTTGGACTGGGGTAATATGTGTTGATCATGTAAATAAAGATATAAAGTTTTCTAGGATTGTGAGGGCTGTATGGCCATTATGCTAGTGAAATTCAAATGTCCAATGGTTCCATAAGCTGATGTAAAACACTCTAACAGTCACATACACAAGCATGGCTACATTGAAGATGGCACCACTTCCAATTACTGCTTATAGGACACGTCACGGCACACATATAGTGCAATTTGGCTGTATGTAGATTAGAACACTTACTTGTCTAATGGTACACACTACAGATCACAGTATGTGATGCAAGCAACACACCTTATATCTGCTATTACTATTTTTTAGGACATATCTTGATGACCTCAGCAGGTCTTGTTGTGGTCAGGCATTTGGATACCCACATGACCTGCAACAAATAGAATACTGCAAAACCCTACATCTTTCTAAGTTACTGAGGTAACCATATTTATGTCATACAGACATACACAATACACACACCAAGTGACCTGGAGTAAGATTACAACCCCTACCTATCTAGGCTTACACGCTGTAGATCACAGTACTTATCACGTGCACCACAGCTTGAGTCTGATGTTAAACTGCCAGCTGGTAGTTTTAAAGTTGATGACATCATCAGGCCTTGTAGAAGAGGGCAGTGTGGAAGCCAGCAGCAAATTATAAGGCCACAAAGTGCAGAACCATTGCAATTTGATAGCCAATAAGGGATTCTCACTTGTTTTGCAGGGGGGATGCACACACACACACACACACACACACACACACACACACACACACACACACACACACACACACACACACGCACACACACACACACACACACACACAGACACACACACACACACACACACACATGCCACACATGCCATACACACACACACATAAACACACACACACCAAGTGGGCTGGAGGGAGATTAGAACCCCTACCTATCTAGTCTTACAGACTATAGCTCACAATACTTACTGCACATGCCACAGCTTAAGTCTGGTTTGCATATAATTGCCAGCAAACAACTTGTGGATTAAATAAGCTAGGCTTGTGTTGAACAGCATTTGTGGCCTGAAGTGTGATATTGCTTCATACTGTTATCTACATCTAGTATCCCACAGTCAGATAACTGTTATTTATCCTAGTTATGTATCATCAGTTACCAGTATGGCCAAATGTGGCAGTTTGCATTTTGATGGACAAGCTTGTGGGTAGGAATAATATGCCCTGCCCATGTGTGCATATACATTACACTACCTGCTCACCTGTTGCCATATGTGTAGTGACATCCAGCAGGCACAGGGGTCTGTTGGCAATTGCGTTATGTACTGTTGAACCCTTACTTTGGATCATTTGAGCAACATTATAGATGTGTGATAGATCAGCTTAACTCACCATTATTAGGGTATGTAGGGCAATACAGACATCCACACAAATATTTATGTATAATACAGGGATGCATATATAAATGTTGCTGTGTGTGTGCATGATATGTATATGTGTCGTGTAGATATATGGGGAGACTGAGATGTATGTTTTTTATACATATATATATATATATATATATATATATATATATATATATATATATAGATATAGATATATATAGGTATATATCTATTTACAAATACATAGGGATAGATAAACTATCTATGTGAAAGAGAGATAGTAACAGACAGATTTGTATACATATGTGTATGTATGTATACACATATCTATACATAACAGGTCATTTTGATCAAGGGACAACAGAATTGCTCTCAGTTTTACATAACAGGTCATTTGATCAAGGGGCAACATAATTGTGCTCAGTTTAACTAAGTGCATGAGTATGCCCAGTGGGACTGTCAGTACTTATAAACTGACTCCAGCCCACACCTACCTGTACTCCATTCTGGGATTTTGTGTGTTACAGACAATGTTATAGAGTTTGTTAATTGTTGCTTAGATCTCTGTTGAAACTGTTGTCTCCCTGTTCTGAGAGACTGCTTTCCAATATATCTGCAAATATACAGAGCCGAGTATATGTTTTTGGTTTTAGAGTTTGTACTGTTAGTTGTTGCTTAGATCTCTCTTTAAACTGTTTTGTCCCACCCACCCTATTTTTGGTTTGTAGCTTAAATTTGGTGGCTTTTGCAGTTGCTTGCCCCACTGTAGATTTGATCTGGGACACTCCCCCAGTCCCATACCTTTACCACATTCTACCTAATAAACTCTTTCTGCACGTGCTTTTAGTCATTTTAATTTAATTGCATTTTTTTAAACTGTGTTTGGTCTAATATTGCTACATACTCAAGTGAGCTATTTTGCACTGCATGTGAATTGTTTTTACTACTGTTTTTGCTACTTTTCTGTAAAAAAAACTGTAAGCGTGTTTCCTACCTTTCCTGTAACTAGTGTTCCAGATACAGATTTGCTATATCCAGGACTGTTATGTAAGCTTCTGAGCCCCCTAAGCCTTTCTGTGTTGGAGGGAAGCCTTCTAGCTTAACAATGGGAGTGGTAAGCACTAGTTAACCTGTCTACCACATAAGGAGTGGTTCTGGCCCAGAAATTGTAGTTATTGGCTGTTTGGGCAATCTCTTCCATGTCTCTCAACTTTCTAATTTGAAAGCCTGCATTTGCACTTGTTTCTGTCCTGTAACTCGTCTAGTGCAGATACAGATTCTGTTTTAGCACTTACATTTGCTTATTCATGCTCAGCACTTGTTCAGAACTTGTAAGCACTAAAAAAGCCACTAATTACTATAGCACTCAGTCTTCCTCATTACCTAGAGGAAAACAGTTTTTGTACTTACTTTTCTCACTTGCTTAGAGAAAAACAGCTCTTGTACTCACTTTCCTCACTTATCTAGAGGAAAATAGTTTTTTATTCAGGCATGTCCAAGGGTCAGCTCCCAGTGTTCTCTCCTGTTTATCTGATAAATCTGGGCATCTTGAGGCAATGTAGAAATTGCCTCATGTACACAGACAATGCTCTCCTACCACCAAAAACTACAACCTGTGAGAGATGCACTTATCTAGCCAAACTGGAGGTAAAGCTCTCTCCAACCAAGACTGAACTTGACAGTCATGAGGAGAAGGTAAACATTTGCACCATATCACACTCATCACATAGTCTCACTAAATCTACACCACCAAAATCCACATATAGTAACACAAAAACATTAGCGGAGGCTCTCAATAATAATCTCTCTAAGCAACAGAGACCTCCAAAGCAGAAACACAAGCAACCTCCATCCCCCAACACAACTCAAATGACACATAACCCACAGACTCAGCGTGCCACTCAACCACAGCCAATAAGGCAAAACAACGTACCCAACACACTAGTCATAGGTTACTCTATAGTCAGGCACACTGATGTCCCACTCACCAGGCTAAACAAGGAGAAGGTTACTGTCAGCTGGCTGTCGGGTGCCAGGATCCACCACATAACTCACTCACTCAGGTCACTCCACAATAAGTACAAATATGACTCTGTCATTTTCCATGTTGGTGTGAATGACCTGAGATGTACCTTCCTGGACTACATGAAAAAAAAGACATGGAAGAGCTCTCTGATCTTGTAGCCCAGGCAGGTATGACCCTAGCCCTGAGTAGCATTCTGCCATCACCCAGAATGATACCGCAGTACAA
The DNA here is from genome assembly GCF_019279795.1 of Protopterus annectens. NCBI lineage: Eukaryota > Metazoa > Chordata > Ceratodontiformes > Protopteridae > Protopterus > Protopterus annectens. The sequence continues at coordinate 247,290,522 of NC_056744.1, forward strand.
GGACAAAATGATTGACTTCAACAATTGGCTAAGCTTCTGGTGTCATTCTAAGGGGATCCAGTATCTGTCTGCTTGGGATGACATGGTCGACAGACCACGATGCTTTGCCACAGATGGCCTGCACCTGTCACCCATGGTATTCTGGATACTGGCTAAGGCTCTTGTTGCCCCTATACTGCCTTTTTTAGGCAAGATTCAAATAACAAATTCACCACCAAACAGGAACAGGCAAGCAAAAACTGAGGGTAATGCTACTCAATGCTAGAAGTCTAAATCTCAAAATGCACTCAATCGAGGCACTCCTTAAAATGGAGAACATTGATACCTGTGCAGTGACTGAGACCTGGTTCAAGGCTCTAGAGAGCACCCCTACACTACCAGGCTATTACTCATACCACACTTTTCGGCCATGTAACCTGGACCGAAACACCAAAGGCGGAGGTGTGTCCATATTCATTAAAGATATCCACACCTCCAGACTAGTTGCTCAGCATAATGCATTCGAGGTTATCCAAGTGCAACTAACTCTGGGCAAAACTGCAGTCCAAATTGTAGCTTGGTACAGATCCCCCACCATGCCCCAGGATTCCCACTCCTCTTTTCTTGATGTACTGGACAATATTAGGGTTCAACCAAACACCCTAATAATGGGCGACTTCAACTACCCCACCATTAACTGGGAAAACTACTTGTGTACCAACTTCTTAGCTCAACGCTTTCTGGAATTCATAAACCCCAATTCCTTTGATCAATTTATCCACACCCCCATCAGGAGCAACAATATCCTAGACCTAGTCATTACCAACAGGAGTGACCGGTGTTCCACACCTGAAGTCAACTCCTCATTGGTCCGATCCGACCATAAGCTAATCACCCTTTATATCCACATCCCACCTGCACCCCCATTAAGGAAACCACGGTAAAAAATTTCTCCAAAGTCAACTTCATGCTTCTTAAGACAGAAGTGGTGAACTTCATGACACCCATGCAGATGGACAATACAGTTACAACTGCTGAATCCTACACAAATGCACTCTATAAGCACTTACACGAGTGCATGGATCATGCTATTCCAAACAGAACCAAGACGCTATGCTCCAAAAAAAGAAGCCAATCTGGTGGCCCCCTGCCATAAACAAACTGTGCAACAGAAAGAAGAAACAGTTGCAAAAGAGAGTAAAATCCCATGAGTGGAGGAGCTCCCTGGTCAGCCTCAGTAAGAAGCTGAGATCCCTTATAAGATCCTCCAAAGCTAGCTACGAAAACAAAATCGCCACTAATTCTAAGGACAACCACTAAGCATTCTATAGCTATGTCAAGAATCTCGATGGCAGCACCCAGATCTGCTCTGAGTTACAGCACAAAGGCACAAGAATTACAGAACCAACTGATATTGCCAACATCCTGGCAGATAGGTTCAGTGCTAACTTTACCCCCCTCACCCTCTAAAGGGCCCATATCTATACAGGAAGAATGCAGAATCCCTGCAATCACAACTACGCAGGTAAAAGCTGCACTCTCTAAAGCAAAAAACACAGCATCCATGGTACTGGACAACATCCCAGGCTGCATTTTACATGAACTTCAGAAAGAACTGGCTCCCCACTTAAGCACCATGTTCAATAATAGCCTTGCATCAGGCTTTGTGCCCACTGAATGGCAAACAGCAACAGTCATCCCACTCCACAAAGGGGAGCCACCACTGATCCCTGGAACTATCGACCTATTAGCCTGATGAGCCTGGTCTGCAAGGCCATGGAACATATTATCATAGAACTCATAAACAAAGACATTGGTAACCTCCAAACTCTGGATCCCACCCAGTTTGGGTTTGTGAAAGTCAGATCATGCCTCCTGAACCTGATCGATTTCTTTGAGGCAGTCACCAAAATCATAGATGAGGGTAAGGTGGTTCACACAGCCTATCTTGACCTCGTCAAGGCTTTCGACACCATCCCCCATTCTGGAATTATAGCTAAACTCACTAAACTAGGTATAAATCCCTACATTACAAGATGGGTTGCCAACTGGCTCACTGACAGAACCCACACTGTAAAAGTTGCAGACTCCAAATCTGACCTCAAAGCAGTGACAAGTGGAGTACCACAGGGTTCCTTCCTGGGACCTCTCCTGTTTGGTATCTACTTCTCTGAAGCACAGGCTAACACAGAAGGCCTCTGGCTAATGAAGTTCGCAGATGACTGCAAACTAGGAGCCATAGTCAAGTCCCCAAATGATGTGGACATCCTACAGAAGGGCCTCGCTGAGACAGATGCCTGGTGTCAGAGCCATGGCCTTAAAATGCCAAAAAGTGAAATGTCATTCCCTTTGGTAAAAACTCTGTACCCTTGAACTACCACATAGGCAGCAATCTACTGAATGTGTGATAAGAGTTGGGACCCAGGTGGACAGTAGTCTCTCCTTTGTCAGTCACATTGCCACAGTAGTCAGAAAGTCCTTCTACGTGGCACACCTCATCATAAAAGGGTTCTCATCCAGGAAAAAAGAGGTCATTGTTCCCCCTCTACTCAACACTCATTAGACCCATTATAGAGTACAATGCCCCTTTTGGACTGTACCTCACAAGACATGTGCAGCAGCTGGAAAGGCCACAGAAGTACCTCACATAGAGGATTACTGGCCTCAAACAAATGCCCTACAATGACTGCCTCAAAAAATTCCAGCTTTACTCTGTAGCATATTGCCTACTCCAAGGTGATTTCTGCCTAACATATAAAGCTTTGTCAAACCCAGAGCTTTTGGACATGCTACACCTATGGAAATCCCAATCCCTCCGAGCTACATGCTCTAGGGACCTAAACCTTGTCACCACAATAAACAGGACATGCTGGAGGGATAGATTCCTGTCCCAAAGACTTCCTATACTCTGGAATAGGCTACCCATCTATGTCAAGCAAAGTTCTTCATTAGCACTCTTCAAGAAAAATCTTGATGAGTGGATGGGAAATAAGAAATACTCCCCAGGGATCACTTCTGTGTCTCTGCTCGACAGTGGCACAGGAAAATAACTTTCTTGGGTGGAGTAAGCCAGGGGAACCTTGTTGGCTAGGCTTACATAGGCCCTTTATGAACCTATGAACCTATGACATCTGTCCCTGTTTCTGCAGTACTGCACTTCACTCAACTTGTCTTTGGCATTCTCCAGCTGTCTGATGTAATTAATATGTGACAGAGGTTCATAATATTACACCTCACACAGACTGACATTCTGTATAAAACACCAACATAATAATACTTGACATCCAAAAGATGTGTATATTTCCATATTTGAAACATCAACAACATCACCTATGCTAACTTCTCTAGTCCACTGAGCCACACAAGCTGCCAGACAGAGAGGAGTCATTCATCATACAATCAATAGCATATATATTTACATTGCTATTCCTGCGTTAAATGAAGCATACAATGTGTGATCGATTTCTATGTTACTGGATTGCTGATATACCATTGATGATTTACTGTTAAAGCAGTTATATGTGAATACTGCTGTATGGGGGGTGGGGGAATAGCACCACTTGTTCTGCTGGGATACACAGTAGTCCAAATATCATGTGTTCCCACTGTTTAATATCACCCTTGACTGATGTAGCAAATATTCCAACCATGAGGCCTAGTGAATATTAAGGAACACATAGTTGTGGATAGGGTATCTGTAGTGCCATATGGATGTTACTTCAATCCAAATAGCCCACCATATTTGTTTACATAACTGCACCATATCCATACATACAATACCATATCACAGAAATCCTTATAAGTAATGTGTAGGTTAGAGATTTACCTTGTGAATGCAGCAGTTGATGGAACTGTATTTCAGGGCTGCCTCTGTCTGATGCAAGCAATACACAGCCAATACATGGATAGGTACTGGTTGTGTGGTTTGCTTGGCATCAATTTTAATATATGTATGTGAGTAGGAGTAAGGTGTCAGCCTCTAGGTCCCTAGGTTGTCAGTGAATGTGCTATGCATTGTCTCTTAGTCAATGCCAGGGCATACTGAGCATGCCTACATCTGTCTACAGGGACATCAGCAGGGGGTTTATCCTCTGAGTCCTCCTGTGACTGTGGCTGTGGTGGCCTAGGCACTGGTGGGAGGCTATGAACCCCTTCCCTTTTGCTGATACTGCTGCAGCTGTCTCCAGAGGATAATATGGTGTAGCCTAGCACATACTGTAAACATATGTGCACGTGTGGCTGGAGAGTACTTCAGGGCTCCACCAGATATATTGAGGCACCAGAACCGTGACTTCAGAAGCCCAAACACATGTTCTATGATGCTCCTAGTTTCTGTGTGTGCATTATGGTGTTCTTCCGTGGGTATGTGTGCATTTATGATGGGTGTCATCATCCATGATTCCAGTGCATAGCCAGCATCCCCCAGTAAGTGGCCATGTGGGATGTCACCCCTAACAAATATCTGGTACAGCTGTGATGCATGCCAGATATGGGAGTCATGATAACTGCAAGGGCTGCCAGTGCACACACACATTCATGATAATCCCCAGGGCATTGCACACAACTTGACAGTTGATGGGAGTGGTACCTCTTGTGGTTGATATAGATTCTACTCTCCTCACTGGGTGGTGCCTTGATGTGTACATGAGGTCAATCTATGGCACCCAGCATTTCAGGGTAGTGTGCTTCGTGGTAGAACTGTTGCATATTGTCTCTCTCCTCAGAGGTGAGGGGAAAAGATATATATGTAGATACATATGTATATATGCTCACTGGCATGTGGCAGCATGGCATCCAGGATCTGGTAGAGTACCCCCACCATGTCCCCAGGTGGTCTTTGGAAAGTACCTGCAGCTAGTATCCTAAGGGCTACACATACCTTTGTTTCCACTAGGATAGCTTCCCCTCTGTTTGCTGTCAGTCTGAGTTGACGGCAGCAGAGATCAATGAGTTCTTGCAGTATGTCCCTGTCTACCCTGTAGCACTCTACAACCTCCAGCTAGTGTAGCTTCTGGAAGGTTACCATGGGCCTGAACACTCTTTTCCTTCTCTGCCCAGGCCTATTGTCAGCAGCACCAACAGCACTGACTTCAGCATCTAACACATATAGATGTAGCAGACCTGCAGCAATCCCTAGCATTATCGCAGTTAAAATTCCCAAGTCTGTGGTTTAGAGTATTGAGGGAAAACCAGAATGCAGGGTGTATGCATACATTATACATCTCTGCTGTAGGTGCCACATGTGTAATTGGCTAACTATGATCCATTCCACATGCCTACAATATAATTAAAATCATTTCATGGCCCACAGCATTGGATCAAAACTTCTAATTGAAGACATCTGTTTTTGCATGTGCACTGAAGCTTGAAAGAGCTTATACAAAAGTCAAATTGAATAGGTTTCAAGGCACTGTGCAAACTCACGCACTGAAGCTTAAAAAACCTTAGAAGTCAGTGGACACTCCCAATGTCAACTACATCCTGTGTAAACATCAACATGGGTCTAATCCTACATGAAGGGGATATGCGGACACGATTACTCCTTTCTGATATTCAGCAACTCCACCTCATTTACATACATATCTGTGCTCACAGTCTGGAAACTACACACTTCATAGCCCTACCACATTAGCAACAGCACCAATGCACCATTGCAGGGACCCCACGCAAGGTCCTGTAATACATTTCTGTCACATAATATTAATTTTTTCCAATTATTTTTTATTTTTACATAAAGCATGTTTGTAAAAATAATAATTTAACTTATTTCCTTTAATTTTCACTCATATGTTTATGTGGTATTACATTTTCAGGGGATTACTGTCCATATATCTACAGTTTTATACCCCCTTTTTTCTGTCTACACTCCTGTACGTGGAATTTTTCCATGTACACTATGGACACTGACATGAGGTCTGAACAGATGCCTATCTGCTTGTTTGATCACTCTACCTGCTTCATTTGCATGGGATTCACCTGGTTATGTGACAATTTGCATGTGACAAAAGTTTCCATGTTTGTGCATGCATGCATGCCACTCAGCAGCACTTACTGACTCTCATAATGTTTGCGTCTATGTAAGCAGTGAGGCATGATGCCTACATGGAAAAAAAAAATGTGCACTTTATTAAATTCCCCCGTGGTTAATTGGCTGCAGGCTGGTTCTAACTTTGAAATCCTCATTCAGACATTTCTTCTCCTTAACCACTCCTCCTAGACACTTGAAACCTGTTTAACTATTTTCTCTTATTTCTTAGTTTTCAGCTTCTTCTGATTTCCCCCATTTTGTCCATGGCTACTGTCTTTTCTGTACTCATTGTCATCCTGTGTGACTTTAGTTACTTCAGCTTCACACATTTACTCCCTTTGCTGCTGCACTTTATGAAACACGTCTCATACAACCAGAGACACTGCACACAAGTCATACCAATACTGATTAACCCTAGAATCAAACTTAGCAGCACTGTGCATGCTTTATCCTCTTAAGAATCTGTTCTTTGGCAAGCTCACTCCATTGACATAAAAAAAATCAACACTTTTTCCAAATTCGGAAAGCAACTCTAAAGCATTTTTTCATCCAAGCCAAATGCTCCTGCTTCAACACATGACATATCACCTAATATATCTCCTTGTCAGGTCTCTTCCACCTGTCTCAAGAGATTGACCCACTTTAAAAATGAATGTATATATTGTACGTTACACTCTGCATGATTGTGAATGGCACTGTGCTTGTTCACTAGAATGTACACATACAGTTGTTTTTTTCTATGTAATTAGTCTGAAGTACTCTGTTATTGATTGAATTGCTGTATTTGTGCTTGTGAAATGTTTTGTATTTCACTCAAGCTCAGCCTAAAATTGGTCAATATTGATCATAGGAGTTTATATTATAACAGCGAAAGCTTAAAATAGCGACCACTGTATAATCGACCCAAAAAAACAAAAACACACAATTCCGAACAAAAGGAACAGCAATTATTTTCCTCAGGGAAAAAAAATTGCTGGTCCACAAAAAAAAAAAAAACAAAAAACAAAAAAACCCCACAAAATAAAGTGGGGGGGGGCTTCACCCCACCACTCCCCAATGTGGGCTGTGTGTGTGCCCCCCACAGCCCCCCTACTTAAATATACCAACTCCAAGATTGCACCACAATGGAGGAAATGGCAAAGTCCCAAAAATAGCCCAATGATTTTTTTTTTCCCTGGAGAAAAAAATTTCTGTTCCATTCTTCGGGATTTTGCAGTTTTGACATTTAGCTGTTGGTTAAACAGCATTTGCTATATTAAATATTCGCTTATTTAGTAGGGAACCTGATCATAGCACTACCCCCATAAAAATATAAATAAATAAATAAATTCCCAAATCTTTTGCAAAAGTTCATATTAAGAGTTTGCTTGTAATGCCACATTGTCTGAATACTTCAGCTTTGTTGATCTGTCCCATTCAGCCTGTTTGCTAATGTAGTCCATCACCAGTATAAACAGTAATGTGCTTACAGCTGAGCCCTAATGTTAGACAGGCCAACTAGGAACCCCTATGTGAGTCTGAATGCTATTTGGACATTTGTCATTGGTTCCTTGTATATATACTGCACTACTTCTACCAGTGTTTCTGGGACTTTGAACCATCATAGGACTATCCAAATCAACTTTCTTGAAACCTTGTCATACACTTTCTCAAAGTCTGAAAATAACAGTTGGAGTCTTTACTATCCCTAGTGTCTTCAGCACTATCTCTTCGCTGCAAACATTGGGTTGTTGTACTGGATCCTGATCTGAATGAAAACTGTTCATCTTCATCTTAATTTCTATGTATTCATTTATCAATTACTCTCTCCAGCACTGTCATACAGCAAGACAGGAGTCTGAAACTGCTCTTACTGCTCTCTGTTCTGAATGTGTATGGATAAACTTAAAAAACAGCATCAGGGAGATGGATGCAGAATGATATGACAAGGAGCATAATAATAAAATTACGCCCCCTCCCCCGCATCACTATACAGGCTCAGGCTATAGTTATATCCACACTAATGTATGAATAATCGCATATTGGTCAACTTGTACATGCAAAGTACACAAACACAAGAAGTTAATAAATAACTCATGCTTCTTCTGCTTAAGCTGATTGTAATACAAACCAATTATATGACAAATGCTGAGACAATAGGGGCTTTCCCTGTGGACCATAGTGACAATTCTACTTCACTAGATTTATGGGGATTTATGAATAGTGGTCAGTTTAGATTAGGAACCTGAGCATATCCCATTGTACAGCATGTATGTAGAGATCCTCATCAGAAAGCTGCAACTAAACATTCACATTCCTGTACCACTGATTTCAAGCAAGACAAGACTAGGCTAAAACTGCACAAAATACAGATAAGTAAACACACACACACACACACACACACACACACACACACACACACACACACACACACACACACACACACACACACACACACAAACAAGCAAATACTCAGCTAATTCCCACCTGTCAATAAACAGACTGAACCACTGTAATGTATTTAGTTTACACAAAAATAATTAAAAAATAAGCAAAAAAAAAAAAGGTGGAACATTAAATAACTGAACACCCACACCACATCTACTTGTGAAATAAACAAATAAAACCAATACTACAAAATATTATACTAAAACTAATACTACAGTTGCAACAAAAGTACATTAAATACACACGTTGTACATTTTCTTCCCCAGCACATACCCACATTATAGTGCTGTAATCACTGACTTATCACAGCTTGATGATCTCTCAAAAATAAAAAGTTGCACTTACCTGTAATATGCAGAAGCTATCAAATGAATGCATGGTTCACCGACTCTTCTGGTAGTAGTATTGTTCTACAAACATGTCAATTCCAAATAATTCCCTCAAAAATGTAGTAGCCATGTAACCTATATCTGTGTACAAAACTATGCCCTACAGGAATATTCCCATTTTTACAAGAGAAGTAACATGAAAAGATTACACTAAATTCTCCTCCAACCTTTCACTCTGTGTATTATTTGAGCCAAAGATCCTGCAGGAAGATCAAAATGTTTCATCTTCTACAACGCCATAGTCTACCACTAATGTTTCTGCACCACTTTTCATAAACTGAAATTACAATCCCTTGATTCTGAAGAAACGACTGAATGGGAATCTCTGTCTCCACTGCCTCATTAATGTGAATGGGGACATTTTAACATCTTTTAACTGTCTCACCAAAATTAATGGAAACGTTTTTACCCCTTTCATACCTACTGTGGAAGTCTGTTTGCCATTGAGAAGTTCTGTTTCAACTAAATATTCAGCTGGTTAATGATCTCCAACACATAGTTAAGATTAATGAAACAAACTTTATAGTAAATCACTTAAAATACATATACTATGACTTTTCTTACCATAAAGCAAGGGTGTAGCCAGGCTTACTTTTTGCACTCTACCGTGTACATTTTTTTCCTGAACATCATAGCAACATGGCTTTTTTCAGGTCTTATTATGTCTACAACTGTCTAAAGGAATGCCTTTAACAAACAGGTGCAATATTACTAATCTAAAAACCATATTTTAATAGTTTTAAGGGGAACTGCTGAAAATGTTACTTACATGTATGAAGTGCTGGGGGGTCAGCATTTTGAGAGAAGTGTCCATTTTTAAGTGATACATGACGGGAGGGGGGTAGCACTAAGTAGTTGTGAATACAAAATGGAATTTGCTTGCTATATCCCTGCCATATGCTACAACATTTTGTGAAAATGATACCATTACTCTTATAGAAAATATAAAATGTTACTTAAATGTAGGTAATGACATAATTTAGAAAAAAAATGTGAATTATGTCTAAAGGCTGTATATGGCCAATGATTAGAGAGACAGAATGCCAACATTAAGAATAATTTGCAAAAAAAATAAATAACTGTTTCACTAGTATCCATACAGATGATTGTATGGTCACTGTCCCTCAGTAGTAGATGGCAAGTAATAGAAACAAGAGTAAAAACATTAGTAACTCTGAAATTCTGGAATAAAATTTATGACTAATGTAGTTGTCATATGGCAGCTTGAGTAAAATCATACATATACTGGTCTGCATTCCAGGGTCATCAAATTTTGGAACGTTTACTATAATATTTAATAGTATACTGTCAGCAGAAATTACATAGTGTCAGCAAACTACTGTACAACATAGTAACACCAAAAGAATGGAAACCTTTTATGCTCACGGTGTAATCTATTACTATGCCAATGAGTGGCAGATGCAGGTTCCATTTCCTGTCAGGGCACAGGAAGTAGCTGGTAGGTTATACCATCCTTCTCAACTCAAAAGGTGATAATATATGGGAATGAGGAAGACAATGGTGAACTGAATCAGTGTCTGGCTATTTGGCAGAATGACAGTCATAGTTGGGCCACATCAGTAGGGCTGCAAATTACAGAGCAGATAACTCTCTGTCTACTTGTGCATATGTACCTGATAGCTATTTGGAGTGCTTTGCCTTCACCCAGACAGTGACAACAGTGCATTATAGGATACCACTCACCAATTCTATAGTTCTAAAGAGGAAAAATTCAAGGACTACATGAGGACTGTGACATATCGGACAGAGTGTGGCTACAACAAATAGTTCATCAGACCTGAACCTGCACGAAGAATGGTTTTCAAATGTGTGCAGGTCACTGGTTGCCCTACAGAAGCATCATGTCCACATTTAAATATATACATAAGTGTACATGGTAGTAAAGCTCCTTGGCCCAAAGGTTTTCAACTAACCTCTTGTTCATGTTATCCAAAATGAGTTACAAAGTGACCACTCAGCTCAAGACAGGTACTGAGCTTTCAGGTAGTCACCATTTCATTCTGAGTTGCAATGCATAGTTAGGGTAATTGCTAGACAGAGTTTTGAAACCATAGTAAGTAGAAAGGGTGTACTGGCAATGCTTAGCTGATGCAATTTTGTGGGAGCAACTCAGATCCCAACTAAGAATAACTTCTCTCATATTCCTAGACTGATTTGAAATGTGGGAGTCTAAATGGATCTTGTTCAAGACTTTAGTAGCTGAGGTGATAGCAAACAGTAATGCCCTAAAGTGGTCACTGCTTCTCATGACATTAATCCCCAATGTCTGCTAGCTATGAGAGGTGAGTCTCGCTCTCTGGTTAAAGAGAGAAAGAGCAGGAGGTACAGGCTGCAGTGCTGCTCACTCTGTATTTGTGTCCTCATCCACAAAAAGTAAAATGCAAATAGCATGACATTGTACATTCAAAAAAACAATGCATATCTTTAATCAAACAATGCACTGAGTGTTGGGTATCAGAGATGGATTATGCCTTCTAATACTACATTTTTTGTACTGAGGATTCAGCCATGTTTGATTGCCTGATACATTGCTGGTGGTCTTCTACATGCATAGAAGTACCTGTCTTATACATCACCTCCTGGAACATGGCAACCAAATTTTATTCTCATTTGTTGCAAACTCTTCTAGTTAGTAATCACATTTGACATTTACATGTCTGATGCTGTGATTCAGTACAATAATTGCAGGGTACTGGTTGTATCGGTGTGCTACTATACTCATGGACTGGAAGCATCAGTAATAATGTATGGTGTAAAACACTGATTAGAGAACATCACAGCTGCATAACATGATGCAGTCCAGTACTAAATAAAGGGAATTCTCTATGACCCCACCTCTGGACTGAAGTATTAATAGTGAAGCATGTCAGTCCATGAACAGCACTATTGTTGTTATTTACTCCACTGCTGATTCACAGTTACTCCAAGATGGGTTAAATTATGTTCACAACTGATGCAAGGACACTGGTCTCAAAATTAACATGAAGAAATAAAACATTTCTACATGATAGCATATATGCGGCACTCTGCTGAAATAATAATCTACTATGCAATCATCGGCATGTACATATCCTGTGTGTGCTGTGTATTGTGAAGAAATTTTTGAAAACTTTTGTACATATTGCATACTAATCCCTCTTATTTACTCCATATTAATGCTTCTTTTATACTTTGTTTGCATACCATATTTCTCTAGTATTTTTTTTACTGTCACTTTATGTACTCTTGCTTACTTTGTAAGTATTTGTGTCACTTTAATGCTATGCACTCTTGTTTTCTTTGTATACCTGGTCAGTTATGAACCCTAGCCTGACTGAAATTGTTCATATTTGATCAATTCTCTACCCTGATGAATGAATTCAAATAAATAAAGCTGCCCCCCAACCATGGAAAACTAAAGTGAAATACTACAACCAAAACAGTATCTGTTTTACAATACTGTTATTTGAAAAAGTAATTTATTTATTTATTTATTTATTAATGTATGCATGCATTTATTTATTTATTTTAATAAGAGAATGGTTGTTGTTCTTCTTCTTTCGGCTTTTCCTGGTTAGGTGTCGCCACAGCGGAACTCCGGTTCGCTAATGATTGGCAGTAGATTTTTACGGTGCCGAGGTGCCAGCTCGACCCCAAGAGAATGGTATTAGAGCAGTAATCAACTCATGTGTTTGTGCTGGTAATGCTGATTTACCCACAGCTGCCTTACTAATTTGATAACCTGAACTTGTTGCTTATGATAAGATCACACCAGACAGGAGTAAACCCAGTATTACACAGATGCAGTCATTGATTCTTTTAAATATTTTCCTACTTTTACAAATCCTTTCTTTTCTTTGGCATACAGATGGTAAATACTCACATAAACCAGTACTGTTACAGCAGACTAGAGTAACAGCATGTTACATTGAAAGATGTTTTCATATGCCTGTCTCAGATCCTGCATGGACATCTTACTGCATGAAGATTTAAAATGATACTATTATTGGCTCACACACATATTTTGATCATCTTATCATATATATTATTCATGACATTTATGTCCCCTGATTATTCACTGTACAATAACGTATGCCCTCTCAAGAAGATCTATTTACAAGTGTTAAAATTGTTTAAATTATATCTTTGTTGTTCCCCTAAAATGCAGATTACCTTACTGCATATTTCATGAGTGCAGTAAAAGACCCAATCTCTCAACACAACTTTCAAATAAGTGCAATAAATCATCTTTGTTTCTTTTACTACTCCATTCAGAAGAAATCCAAAGCAATCTGGGCTATAATCTACCCAAACTGCACAGGTAATTCAACACATACTAACCTGATTCACGCAAAACTTACAGTTCAATGTATGTATCCTCAACTGTGGTGGTATGAACAGTAAATCTATCTAAACTGAAGCATGGATGCATATAAAGTGTGTTGACAACAGTGTTCCAGTGAAATATGGTTAAAACCAGCAGCAAAACTATCAAACCACACCTTCCCTACTATAATACATCTTGACAAGAAAGAAAGGTGGATGTATGTTTCAAATTAAATAATACACAGACTGGGCAATAATTGAGCTTCACCTACATTAATAAGCATTCTTGACAACTGCCGTCACCTCTTTGTTCCACCTTTCTTGATGATTGTCATTACATCTTTGCTTCATGTAACTCTCACTCATAGATTTATAGATCTGAGTCTGATGACCATTTATGCCTTGCCAGTACTCTCCCTCAGGACATACCAGTCAGTCCCAAAACTATCCAGTCATCTACGTTATGTATAAAGGAAGATAGTGAGTCACATTGTTTAACATGCAGGGGAGATGTTCAGTTATAAACCTACCTCTCCAGTGTGTGTTATCTGCTGGTGAAGATTTAGCTTCCTGGTTCTAGTACTGGTGGAGCCATTGTTCTTAGATATAGGAGGGCCAGGACAGTGAGGTCAATGATTTCATAGTAAATCAGACAGAGATCTCCAATCAAAAGTGTATAAGACACTGAATAAAAAAGGTAGTGCTTCCAGCCTCCCAGTAGTTTGGGGATGTTATGTCTGTGACCTATTTAGTTAATCTTTGGTATAGTTCTAATTGTTTGATTCATTTAGTAAGATGCAGCTTGCATAGTTGGGCCAATCAATGTTGAATATATTTATTTATTTATTTATTTGACATTTGTTAACTGGATTAGTCTGACTGGGCTGCAGAGCCCCTTTTCAGTGAAGACCCACAGATAAACAAATACAAAAACAAAATGTCATGCAATATTAACATATACATGTATATACACAGGAGAAACAAAATACAACTTATAAATAAACAAGATTAAACAGCATCTAACAATTACCATCAGAGAGAAATTCAAGGTTGGTACAATATCATAAAGACTTTAAACGAGTATTTGTGGTAAAGTGTTGGAGCTGAGAGGGGAGGAGAAGAGGAGAGAGAGTTGTTTAGGTGGGAGTGGAACAAGGACAGGTCCAGGAATTAGTAAATAAGTCATTTAGAAGTTTTTTGAAGTTAAGGAAGTTGCCATTTGTTCTTAGAGAAAGGGAAGTTTGTTCCAGGCATTGGTGATGGAATAGCTGCATAAAAGTTTGTCAGTATTTTTGTTGGGTTTGTAGCTGTCTAAGAGGTGTAGGTCTGTGCTGTGTAGGTTACGTTTAGGAGAGTAGGGCGTGATGAGGTCCGTGAGGTCAGGATAGCAGGGGGATTGATTTAAGATAGTGTGTGTGTGAGGTGGAGTTGGGGAAGAAGGAGTTGGTTATGGAGCTCAAGCCATTGTAGGTTTTTTGAAGCTATGTAGTGGTGAGAGTGATGGGGAAGGTTGGCAGAAAATCTGGCTATTTTGTTGTACGTGGTTTCAAGTTTAACTAATTGATTGGATTGAATAGTGGTGAGAATAGGGGATGTATAAAGTAAGGTTGGGAGAAGGATCATCTGTGCTAGAGAATGTTTGGCATTAATAGTGACGTATTTTTTATGTCTGCATAAGAGACAAAGTTTTTGGTGGATCTTTTTGATGGCTTGCTGAATATGTACATTAATTCGTTTGCTCAATATGTCAGCTTGAGTGATATTTGAATATCATCATATGGGTGTTTCTCTCAGAACTTATTTGTTTTGTGAAGTGCCAGCACATTGTGGGACTTTTAATTTGTGAGTTACTCTACTGGCGTTGTCGTGCAGGAGGAATAAACAATATTTGCAAGACTGCTTGAGACATTGTGAATCAATGGGACTTTTTTATATATATATATATATTTTTTAATTGTTTTTCAGTTTTATCTACATATTAACAGTTTTGTGTGTATATTAAGCTACGGTTACAATCTATGAACAACAACAATATATATGACCCATTTTTTTAGGTATATAGGGTTATTGTTTCATACAGGCCTTTGTCAAATAGTTGTTTGGATGCATTATGTGAATATACCCAGGATTCTTCTAAGTAAACTCTGATATATTTGGGTATTACAAAGGATTGAATGGTCCTATAAGTTGAGTCTATCAGGTCTCATAATTTATTTATAGTTATTTATCCAATGAGTATTATAGAAACAAATATTGGATAGTTAGGTGCTTTTAAACATCGAAGTCCCTGTAATTCCTGGATATTGGAAATTATTTCATAGGTTTATATAGATTGTTAAATCCCTATAGCTAGGGAATTATATCACATTTGGCTCCTTTTAAGGGTCACAACTATGGTGTTTTTGGGTTACATTTCATTTTGATGAGAAAGGAGATTTACATATTGTAACATTGCGAATGGGAATTTATATCATTATTGATAGAAGACATCTGTTCATATTTCTGTTATTATAGCTTTGAGCAGCTAGTCCTTTATGACTAATTGTGGCATTACTGTAAATAAATGCTGGTATTTTTAGGACATTCCTTCTGCCAATGAACAAAATATACAATTGTTTAGATACTAACTAGCAAGTATATTCATTTCCTGGTCATATATACAGATTGTGTCATTATATGGTTGGTAATACTGTTGCTGAATCATTTCTCTATTATTTGTGTATATTTTTTGGTGTGTGCTAAGAATTTTATTGTTTCTTTAGACACACATTTGGAGCAATTTGAGGTATCCCAGACCGACTACTGCTATAACTAATAGAATTTATTTAGGTGGGTTTCTGGTTTGCCATTAACAATTTTCCACCTTATTTCTGTAGACTTTTTTGCTTATTTTGACATACATTCACAGCATGGACCTAGAAAGCATACTTTCAGGATTATGTGCCGATCGGGAGGATATTGGGGTTTTTGGGATAAATACCTCACCAGGCAATAATCCAAGTGGTTCTGATCAGCCTAGCTCATCTGATTGTGATTTGTCCTTCCACTCTCTTACTAAGGGTCTCAAGAATTTGAGGTCCAACATATGGCATCTGAAGTTGTTTTGAGCATATTCAAATAAGAATATTGCCCCTAGGGGCCTGAGAATACGGTTACAACCACTAGTAGGAGGACCGGATGATAGGCTTAATGATGATTGGAAGGAAGCTTTACAAACAGGGTCCATGCTATTTGTGAATGTTTTATTACAATATTATGAGAGGATGGTGGATGTTAACATTCAAGAGGTCAAAACGTTATGTCTTGACTGCAAAAAATATGAGTCTCTTTCAAATTTTCAGGATAAGTTGAAAAAATTATCCAGGGAATTGACAAACCATGAAAAAAACCACAAAGGAAAGAAAGATTAAAACATTTCATAGAGACTATTCTGATTACCAAAGGGGACGTCCCTTTGAGTTGAATCGTACGGTCAGATTTGCAGAAGTCAGCCTGGGCTCTACCTCCAATCGCCCCCAAAAAAGACCATGGTCTATTTTGAAAAACAGAGACAGGTTCAACAACAGTACCACAGGAGAGGATTCCTCTCTTACAGACTATAACAGCACAGGGGATAGGGAATCACCACATAAAAAGAAAACCAACAGGAATATCCCTTTAGAAATGGTTCCAAGCGCAGAGGGGGATGCAAGCACAAAAACAGATCTCACAGTTCATTCCCTAGAGGGATTGATCCAGAACTTTCTAACATACGCCAACAACAACAAAATCAGAATGTTTTAAATCTGTCTAATGTAAGTTTGTCTTCTGATCAACAGATTATTTTGCATAAAGGGCTTGGCTTTATACCTGGTTTTTATTCCAATGAATATCACATTGTTACAGATGTAATGAATTTTTGTCACAATCTGAATCTTAAATTGTTTTTTTGCAGATGATCAATCTCAAAGATCTAACGAATTCAGATTTGCCAAATCTGATTTCCAGCCTCCAATGAATAAATATGTGTCCATTTTCATGCAGTCTGTCTTTAGGGATTTACATTTTCAAAATCATGAACACACCATGTTAGGACACAACCTATCTCAACAGGAAAATATAGCTCTTCAACAGTTACGTAACAACAGAGACATTGTTATTTTACCCGCAGATAAGGGTGGGGCGGTTGTTGTCCAGAACATGAGCGATTACCTTAATGAAGGCTTATCCCAGTTGTCTAATACAGCATGTTATATGAATATGGCCATTGACCCAACCCCTAACTTCAAGAAGGAGATTGATTCATTCTTGAATTTAGCATGTGAGGAGAATATTATCAGTAAGAATTGTGTTACACACCTTTCAGTTAAGGACCCACATAAGCAGATCTTATATTTATTACCCAAAATCCACAAATCATTAACTAATCCTCCTGGTAGACCAATAGTTTTGGGCATTGGATCCTTGACCGAACCTTTGTCGGCCTCCCTGACACAACATCTTAAACCTCTTTTGGGTTTGGTCCGGGCTAGATTACAGGATACAACACAGTTCCTTAAAATAATTGAGGACACACAATTGGAGCCAGAATGGATAATGTGTTCACTGGATGTCAAGGCCTTATATACCAGCATTCCACATTGGGCTGGATTGCAAGCTCTCAAATATTGGTTGGAGAGGGCTGGATTATATTCACCTGGGTTCAATAGTTTACTAATTTGTATGTCAAAACATGTACTTAAGAAAAATGTTTTTTATTTTCAAGGCCAATGCTACTGGCAACTTCAGGGTACTGCTATGGGAGCATCTTTTGCTCCCATATATGCTGACCTGTTTATGGCATTCTTTGAAGAATGTATGATCTACGATTCATCCCACAACATGTATTTGGTGGAAATGGATATTTGGCGTAGGTACCTGAATGATTGTTGGATGGTATGGCGTGCGGATGTTGGGTATTTGAAATAATTTGTTGACTATTTGAATGATAATATCTGGGGCATTGAATTCTCTATCACTTTTGATTTGGAGACTATTAACTTTCTGGATGTTACTATTTCCAGAAATCAGGACCATACTTTGGCAACTAGAGTGTATTGCAAATACCCTCAATACAACACTTTACTACATGCTTCCAGCATGCACCCACGCCATACCATCAGAAATATCCCAGTATTACAATTTATGCGAATGAAACGTCTCAGTTCCACCAAATCAGACTATGATGTAGCCAGTCTGGATTTATGTCGTAGATTTGTTAGCAGAGGGTACAAACCTCAGGATATTGCCAGGGCATGGACATGCTCCTCTGAAACGAATAGGGACACACTACTGGACTACAAGATTCCTTCTGTAGATTCCAGGACTACCATAACAAGATTTATTACTACATATGGAAGGAATTATAATGTTATTAGGGACATTATAAATAAGCATTGGAATATCCTATTGGCAAATGAACAGCTTAGATCTATCTTGGGAGATGAGTGCCAATTCTCATATAGAAAAGGCAAAACATTGGGCTCCTTGTTATCTCATTACAAACACACTGGTAGTGGGGGAGCAATTTACAAGCAGCTTACAATTTCGGGATATGAATTAATGGGCATCTTTCTGTGTGGCCACTGCGCCTCTTGCAAACAAATCAATAAGTCTAAGCAGTTCTCCAGTCGCAATACCAGTAAGGTCTTTGATTGCAAAATCTTTGGTAATTGTAGTAGCGACTGGGTGATCTATCTGGCTTCATGCCATTGTGCGGCGTTTTATGTTGGCCAGACCTCCAGACCACTCAGGACACGCATCAATGAACATCGAAGTGATATCAAAAACAAGAAGGATACAAATGCTCTATGTTTTATTACATCCACAAGCACAGTTCACCTTTATGATAATTGATTGACTAGTTGGTGATCGCAGTAATCCTCAAGGTTGGCACAGCATACTGAATCACAAGGAGAAATATTGGATAATCACTCTAGGTGCACTTATTCCACCTGGACTTAATGACCACTTATAACCACAATTCTTATGGGGAATGACATATCCCTACAGTACTGATTGACATCAGTTGTGTCAGGTATAGTATAGTTCTCTTATCTCTATTATTGATTTTATATACCTGCTAATATTTTAATTACCACATTTTTTATGTGGACTAACATATGTTAGTTCTTTTGGTTTACAACTAAGCATGTCATAGTTGGGTTTTCATTAGTTGGGATCTTATTTGTGTGTTCAAATATTTATACTTTACATATATGGGTGTGTATATATTTAGTGGTCAAATAATTATTATATGTTTAAGTGGTTGGTATAAGTGCATATATTTATCTTTTTTCATATGCTGCCACTTTTGTAGGTCAATTATATGCTACATATGTTTATGATATCTTAGTATAGGTCTAAATAGTTGCCTTGGTCTCTGTTATTGTTCTGCCATTTCATGCATTATTCATGAATGACAGGAGCATACCAGTGTTTTCATTGGTTAGCAGGATGTATAAATATGTATAAGGATTTATGTTCTGTATGTCCGTTTGTCTAACACCGAAGAAGGCATGAATTTGCCGAAACCGGTCTGTTTATAAATTAAAATAAAGTCATATTTATTCACTATCGATTTTGGATTGTATTCTGACTGCTAATATTGCTGGCCATTTGTGTTTGTTGAATGGTACTTTCCGGACGTGCAGTACCCACGTGCACAGCATTTGGTTTTGCTGAATATGTATGTCAGACTTTAGTTGGTCATCTATAATTATATCTAGAAGTTTACTATGTGGTTCAACAGATATAAGTGTATTATTAAGAGACAATACTGTGAAGGTATTTTTGTGTTGCTGTAGTGATTTGGGGAGGAAGGTATTTTTGTGTTGCTGTAGTGATTTGGGGAGGAAGAGTAGAAGTTTTGTTTTTTTTTTAGGATGGAGAAGTAGTTGATTATTGGTCAGCCATTTTTCGACTGAAAGGAGGGAATCTTGAGTAAGTGCAAGGAAATGGGGAAGGTTATTAGAGCACGAGATAATGGTGGAGTTGTCTGTGTATTGTATTAGTAAGGAGCTTGGACAGGAAGTGTGCAGTTTATTTGTGAAGATATTAAAAAGGAGAGGTCCAAGGGTTGACCCTTGGGGGACACCTGTTTGGATTGGCAGGAAGTGGGAGAAGGCAGAAAGCCGTTTGATGGATTGGAATCTGTTGGGGAGGTAACTAGAGAGCCATAGTTCAGTAGAAGAGGAGAGGTTAAGGGAAGACAGTTTTGAGAGCAGTAGGGTATGGGAAATGGTGTCAATGACTTTAGATAGGTCAAGGAGGAGGCATGAGACTAGTTTTTATTGTCCTGTGTTTTGGCGATATTCTGTGTAAATTAAATGAGAGCTGTAGAGGTGTTGTGGTGAGGACAGAAACCATGTTGGGTGGGAGTTAACAAGCGTATGATGTATTTGAGAAACTGGTTATAAATACATTTTTCTAGAATTTTGGATAAGGGGATAGTATGGTGATAGATCTGTAGTTGATTGGTTCAGTTGAATTGCCACCTTTGTGGAGGGGTATGACATAGGATTTTTTCCAGATGTCAGGGACTGCATTCTCTTGAATTGACCTGTTTACTAATATGCAGACGGACTAGAGGAGGTAAGCTGTCAGCAGAGGGGGAGCAGGTTTTCAGTTTGGTAAGCAGAGATTAGATGTATGCAGTAGGGGCAGGTTTAAGACAAAACTGGATGGAATTGGTAGAGGGAAGGGGATCAAAAGGGGAGAGGGAGGTGTCATCATGTTTAGTTAACTTTTTTATAGGGTCAATGAAGAAGGAATTAAGAAAAGAGGCAGTGTCTGTTGTTGAGCTGTTAGAACAGGGCTGGGGGTAGAAGAGTTGTCTGCATGTCAGGATTTGTTGATACTATTCCAAAACTTTTCCATGTTGGAGTTGGGGTTATCTAGTGGTTTTTGAAAGTATCATTTTTGCCCAGATTGACTTGTTTCTTGGTTAGGTTCCAAAGTTCTCTATAGGTTTGGTAATGGCAATGGAAATTTGTTTGTTTTCCCTAGTTTTCCAGGCGCTGCCTTATTTAAGCATTAGTTTATGGGTGGATTTGGTTAACCATGGAGCAAAGTTACTTTTTGTTCTTATTTTTCTAGTGAGGGCTAAGGAGTTTAGGATAGTCAGGAATATGTTGTTACATTTGGAGACAGCCTTAATGAGGGGGAGGGCATAGAGAAAGGACCAGTTAATACAGGATAGAAGATTATTGAAAGTATCTGGGGAGAAATTAGAGAGATTATGGCTGTCTTTGTATTGGTGAGGTTTCAGCAGATGAGGTGAGTGTCATAACATGTGGGTAGGGAGATGGTCACTCAGGGAGTCAGGAAGAGTGGTGGCATTGTGATATAGATTTGGGTTAGAGGTAAGGATCCAGTCAAGGGTAGTGCTGTTATTTGTGTATTTATTGATATGGGTGGGAAAGGTGATGAGCTGAGAGAATCCAAATAGACTGATGCTAGTATTGCAGACTAGGAATTAAGGGAGTTCCAATCACTATGGACATCATCTAAGATGATAGTCTTATAAGAGATGTTTTGAGATGCCCAGGAAAGAAAGTGTTTGAGGATAGGGATATTGTTGCCAGGTGTGATATAAATTGTTACTATAGATAGTTTTTTTGTGATTATTTAATTTACAGTTAGCAATGCAAATTCCAGCTGGATGGAAATTTGGAGGAGATGTAGGTAGAGGACGGAGGGAAAGTTTGTCAGAGTATACAATAGCTACACCACCACCTCATTTCATGTGTCAGTTGAGGCAAAGTAGGTTGTAACCGGGGAAGAGGATTTCAGAGTCTGTAATATGGGCTTGTAGCCATGTTTCTGAGAAGGTAAGAAAATCAGGGCTGTAGAGAGAGAGAGATAAGGCCATGTAAAGAAGTAACTTTGTTAGCAATGCTTTGAATACTGAGGGAGAATATTTTCAAGGTTTTGGGTGTGAGGTTGAGGAGTGTGGATAGGGGGTATAGGGGTGAGGAGGGCTAATGTTCAAGTAATGTAGGAGAGGTGTTAGAGGGCTGGGTATGGGTACTTGTGGTTTGGTAGGAGGGTGGGCCAGGGTTGGGGATGAATATTGCTGGCCAGCAGAAGGCTTGGAAAGGAGGGTTTGTATGCTGTGGTAAGAGGGCTGTTGAAGAGAAATTTGGATTTAGGTTTTGAGGGTGGATGGGGGGGGGACGTATTTTAAAATTTATGTAAGAGAGTTTGAAAGTGAGTAAACAGTGAGGGAGCTATTGAGAAGTTTATAAAGGTTAGTGGATTGTAGTAATTGAGGGAGATAGTAGAAGAAGAGTGGGAATGGTTGCAGTGGGAGTGATACGAGGTGGAGTAGGAAAGAATGAGTAGGAGGAGGGAGTTAAGTAGAATGAGTAAAATATTGTATGTTGAGTGAAAGAAGTGAGAGTAGTTAACAGTTAATTAGAGGAATAGAGTGGAGGATGTAGTTTTGAGTGATTGGATAACTAGGAATTGCTGGAAGGAGGAAATTGAGTGGTTGTGGGAGTGTGGTCAATTAAAGTGAGTGTATATGTATCAGGGAAGTGGGGGTGGGTGAGATGGGAGTAGGGTAGGTGAGTGGAGTGAGCCTGAGCAAAGCAAGGGTGAATAGAATGGGTTAAACCAGGACTTGGATAGAGCTGTGAGATGAGGAAAACAATCAACCAGCTAGCCCAGGTCAGTACCTAAAGGTGTCTTTTTATCTATGTGAACTCAAAAGCAGATTTATTAGAGCATCAGTGAGATAGAATATAAAATAAATGCAAAGCTTTGGAAAACTGTATATTTTTGTTACAATAAATGGGAGGAAAAGGGTGGATGAGGTCCAGTAGTGTGCAAAGTAGAATAACCAATGGGAGAATTATAGAGAGTAGATTATATTAGACCTACAATGCTCACAGTCTGTTGATAAAAAGTAGGACTTGCAGTAGCTTTTTACTGGTTTGTACAGGGTTCCATTATCCGTGTTCTTGTATTCAGGCAGTTGCTTCAGGTTTTGTTTTGTTTTGTTTTTTTTGTTTTGTTGAACTTTTGAATGTGGTTAAGGGACTGTAAGGAAAGAAAGAGAGAGAAAGAAAGATGTTAATATGAAGCCAGAATAAGGAGTAGGTGAAGTAATAAATAAATAAATATAAATAAATAAATGAATAAATACATATACATAAATAAATAAATAAAGTAAAAATAAGAGACATACA